>NW_021604735.1:368347-401879 GCF_004785775.1 Grammomys surdaster | reverse complement strand
ACACACACAGACACACACACAGACACACACACAAACACACACACACAGACACACACACAGACACATACACACACACACAGACACACACACAGACACACAGACTGAAAATTTCAAAAAAAAAAAATGTATCCTGCCCTCTTAAGGCTCCAATCTTGGCAGATCCCTCCACACACTCAGACTCCTTAGGGCATCCTAGTGACGGTGGCTGGGAGACCCCTCCACACACTCAGACTCCTTAGGGCATCCTAGTGACAGTGGCTGGGCTCTCAGGTATCGGAGCTGATGTGTGGATTTGTGAGACTTCATGCAGTCTCTCAGCTTTCACCATCACAGGTGGGGCTTTATCCCTAGGATACGGGTGCCCAAAGCTGTGAGCTGAGGGCTCTGACCCCCCAGACCAGGGGGGAGTGTATTTTGAGGTGCATACCCCAGGGGTGTATCGTGATCTCTTTGGGACCCTTCAAGCCTTTGACCCTCTGGACCACCAGATGCCGCTTGCTCTCTCCCTGCCTGCCAAGGTAGGATGCTGGTGTGGAGGATGGCGGGGCAGTTTAGGCTGGTGCAAAGCAGAGGGTTGGGCTCTAGGAGTTGGAAAATTAGATGTGGGTGGGACAGGGGGCTCAGAGGAGGCCAGATGGGATTCGTTAGGGGGCGATTCTGGAAGCAGAGTGGCTCACTTGCTCTTGCTGTCTTAACCTCCTTAGGTCCTCTTCTGTGCTCTTGGCTATAATCATCTTGGCCTGGTAGATGAATTTGGCCGGATCTTTATGCAGGGAAATAACAGATACGGGCAGCTGGGAACTGGAGACAAGATGGACCGAGGGGAGCCCACACAGGTGAGGTGCTTTCCTGGTGACTCTCATCCAGGCTCCTAACCCTGCACCCAGTGACTTTGCCATATTTCCTAGAAACCACTTTCTCCTCCTCCTGGGCAAAGCTAGGGCCATCACATACAACCCCCAGGGTGCTGCTGCAGGGCTTTCCCCAGAAGGTCTGCTCTGTGCCATGCACAGCATGTGTGCAGAAGAAATTGAGTGGAAGAGCGGGCTGAGGGAACCTGGGTGTGCTGAAGTACTAGGAAAGGTGGGATGCAGCCCGAGAAGACGGCTCAGAATGTACAGTGCATGTCATGTGAGCCCAAAGACCTGCATTCCGATCCCTCATACCCATGTAAAAAGCTGGACATGGTGGTAAGCACCCATGATACCAGCACTGGGAGGGGAGACAGAAGGCTCCCGGGACTCACCAGCCAGCCAGCCAACTGGTGAGCTCAGGCTCAGTGAGAGACCCTGCCTCAAAAAGAAGGAGGGCAAGTGAGACACACTCAGCATTGACTCCAGCCTCAATGGCCACAAGCATGAGTACACATTCCCTACACACACACATACTGCTTTAAAAGGGTAAGATGCTAGCCGAGCCTGTGGGTCTGAGAAGGTTCCGGTGGGGATAGGGAAGGGCATTCCATGTAATGAGGACAGGCTAATGATGAAACTTACACATCAGACAGTAAAAAAAGGCTGGCCAGATGGACTGGTTGGATCCCAGCGGTAGAGTACTCGCCTAGCAAGCACAAGATCCTAAACTGAAACCCTGGTAGGAGAAATGAAGTCAAGAAAGAGGAAGTGAGAGAGGGCTGGAGAGTATTTCAGCTGACAGAGCTTTCTTTATATGCATAAATCTCCGAGTTCCATTCCCAGCACCACAGTAAAACCTGTAATCTTTTGTTCTCTGAGACAGGGTTTCTCTATGTTGTCCTGGCTGTCCTGGAACTCACTTTGTAGGCCAGGCTGGCCTCAAACTCACAGAGATCCACCTGCCTCTGCCTCCCAAGTAGTGGGCTTAAAAGCATGCACCACCGAAGCTCCTTGTAATCACATTTGGACTCTTAGCGCAGGTAGAGGCAAGACATTGGGAGTTCAAGGTCATTTGGCTCCATATGGAAGTCAAGGCCAGCCTCTGGGGTATAGGAGATCCAGTATACGAGATCCAGTATCTGGGGTATACGAGAGAGAGAGAGAGAGAGAGAGAGAGAGAGAGAGAGAGAGAGAGAGGAAAGAGGGAGAGAGGGAGCGAGGGAGCGAGGGAGCGAGAGAGAGAAGGAGGGTCAGGTAGAGAGAAGAGAACAAGAGGCAGAGGATGCCCTGGAAACCACTGGCCTGTGAGGCAGTGTCTTCGTGGGCACAAACATGGCTGGACCAATTTGGAAAGGAGACATTGCAGTATTTACAGGTCCTGGAATAGATGGCAGCCATCCACAGGTGACACACACAGGTAACTGCCTGTGAGTGCATAGGAGTCCAAGAACGCAGACCCCACCAGGATGCCCACGGGGGACAGGGGGTGGTGGTAGCAGCACTTGAGAAAGACTCTAGCTGGTATGTGGCAACAAGAACCACAGTAGGAGATGTTTTAGGGAGACATGAACAGACATTCAAAAAGAATGGTTTGAAGGGGACATGGTGCAAGTTCAGACTGTTTGCACTGAGAGTAAAACACTGGCCTGCAAATGTACATAGGTCAGCCAGGGTCCAGGCTGAGACAGAAGGGCAGCTGTAGGCTGCGCCATGGTTGTCACAGAGGAATGAGAGGGGTATCCTGAGTCAGGGACAGACAGCTGGCCTAGCATGCGTGGGACCCAGAGTGTCATCCCTGGTACTACCAAAACCAGGCACAGTGGTGTGTGACCCCACTGTGTGTAATAACCCCAGTGCGTGGTATGTGGAGACAGGAGGATTGTAAACTGAAGATGAGCTACACAGTGAGTTCTAGGCCAGGCAGGCTACATGCGACCAGTCCTAGTCACTGTTCTATTGCCATGCCAACCAAAGCAACTCTTATAAAAGAAAGCTTACCTAGAGTTTAGTGCATGAGAGTCACGGTGGCACTGGAGGTCACATCTTTTTAATCCTTTAATTTTCCTCTAACAGTGGCACTCCCTGGTGACTAAGCACTCAAATGTGTGAGCCTCTGGGGGCAGTTCTCACTTAAGCCACCACAGGACCCCCATCCCAAAATAAACAGAGCTGTGGAGATGGTTGTCAGGTAACGGTCCATGCTATCAAGCCTGATGACCTTAGGTTAATCCCCTGGGAGCCCTCCTGGTTGAAAGACAAAGCTGATATGCAGCGGTTGTCCCACGAGTGCCCTGTCGTACTTGCATCACACAAAACAAACGGAACTGAAAACTAAGCAAACAAAAACCTTATGAAACAATACGACACACTATAATCACACCCTTTATTAAAAACACGTAATGTTTAACCAGGCCTGAGGGGAGGGGAAAAGATCTGTTCAAAGCCAGTCTGCACTACACTGAGCCTAAAACCAGCCTGGCTATATCTCAAGTCTGTGTCTCAAAATTAAGTCAAAAATGCATTCAGGATGCACTTCAGTAACACAGTGCTTGTCTGGCAGGCACAAGACTAGATTGCTGCTTACAAAACTGTTTATTTAGGGAAAGAGTAAAGGCAGTTAAGTACACTGTTTGCTTTGCAAGCGGGAGGATCTGAATTTGATTCCCAGAACCAAGCACAGGAGTGCATGATTATAGTCCCAGCCACAGGGAGGCAGAGGAACCTCCAGGTAGACCGTGCCTCAAGCATGACAGCTAAGGTTGGCCCCTCTAAACATCACGCACATATGCTCACCTGTGTCTATACCATAGAACAGCCACCAAGAAGTTAGTAATTTTTTTTCGTTTTGTTTTGTTTTGTTTTTGAGACAGAGTTTCTCTGTGTAGCCCTGGCTGTCCTGGAACTCACTCTGTAGACCAGGCTGGCCTCGAACTCAGAAATCCACCTGCCTCTGCCTCCCAAGTGCTGGGATCAAAGGTGTGTGCCACCACCGCCTGGCCCCAGTTTTATTTTTGAGACAAACTCTCACTGTGTAGCCTGGTTTGGATTGGAACTCACTTTAATCTTCCTGCTTTCCGTGCCAGGCTGACCATTTAATTGTTAACTTGCTGGTATTTTGTAATTAAGGATTTCTTTTTTACAGCGTGTGTGTATGCACATGCAAGAATGTACAAACGTGTGCAGGTTCCCCAGGGAGGCCAGAAGAGGGCAGCAGGTCTAATCCTGCAGAGTATATTTCCTGAGGAGCCATGTGCCCAATGCAGTCAGACTTTGGGAGGCTTTGTGTGCACAGGAATGGACAGAGAGCTGCCAGCTTGCAGGGCAGGGCAGACTTTCTGGGACAGGACACTGTTTTCCTCCAACTCCCAAGACTGTACTCTGCCCTAAGCCTTGCATTCAGCCTTTCTCCTACCTGGGGTCCCCACCCCCTTCCAAGCCACTGGTATTCCCACCTTAAAACCCCTAGCCATGCTGTCTGTCTGTCTTTCTGTCCTCAGGTTCATTATCTGCAACGCCCCATCGCCCTGTGGTGTGGCCTCAACCATTCCTTGGTGCTGAGTCAGACCTCAGATTTCAGCAAGGAGCTGCTGGGGTGCGGCTGTGGGGCCGGAGGCCGGCTTCCTGGCTGGCCCAAGGGGAGTGCCTCCTTTGTCAAGCTGCACATCAAGGTCAGAGCAGGGTCAGGCAAGCGGGCACTCAGGGAGGGTAGAGCAATAGAGCCAGGTGGCCCATGGGACTTAACCTCCCTTCTCTCCAAAGTCTTTAAAATTTATTGGGCGGGGGGTGGGGGGTGGGAAGGCCACAGTGTGCCTGTGGAGGGCAGAGGACAACCCGTGAGATTTAGTTCTTTCATACCCTGATCCTGGGCAGCAAGCATGGCAGCAGATTAAGCCATCTCAATGGGCTTCTTTTGCAAGTAGAATCTCACTGTGGGGTCCAGGCTGGTCTGTACCTCTAGCTTTTCCTGGCTTCCCGTGTCACCATGCCCAGCTTATAGACGCGACCCCTGTAAGGGAGCCGTTGGTTCCATTTCCCCTGTACCGTGAAGTCTCCCTCCCTCACCGCACACTGCTCCCATTCTCTCCTTAGCTGACCCTGATGACTCTATCCAAGTGCACATGGGTCCTGGAACATAGCAAGTTGAAGCTTACTTGCTGGTTCAGGGCCTGTCTGAGAGGGATCAACATAGCATCAGGTTTAGTTGGCTTCCTGGAAGCCCCTGGCAGTGTTAAGCCTCCCTCAGCCCCACCCCTTCTCTCCTCTAAGGTCCCCTTGTGTGCCTGCTCCCTCTGCTCCACCAGAGAATGTCTCTATATGCTGTCCAGCCACGACATTGAACAGTGCCCTGCCTATCGAGACCTGCCAGCCAGCAGGGTGGGAGGGAGCCCTGAACCTAGCCAGGGGGCTGGAGCCCCCCAAGACCCTGGGGGAACAGCCCAGGCCTGTGAGGAGTACCTCAGCCAGATCCACAGTTGCCCCACGTTGCAGGACCGAATGGAGAAGATGAAGGAGATTGTGGGCTGGATGCCCTTGATGGCAGCCCAGAAAAATTTCTTCTGGGAGGCACTGGACATGTT
Organism: Grammomys surdaster; assembly: GCF_004785775.1. Lineage (NCBI taxonomy): Eukaryota > Metazoa > Chordata > Mammalia > Rodentia > Muridae > Grammomys > Grammomys surdaster. The sequence goes on along the minus strand of NW_021604735.1, from coordinate 396,448 downwards.
GCAGAGGGCTGCTGGTGGGGGTGGCCCAGGCACCTCGACCCCTGAGAGCTGAGCCCCTCTTCCTAGCCTTTCCTCCTGAAGGAAGTCGGGTCCTGGGCTAGAGCTGAGAAGAGATGGAGTGTCAAAGGACACTGTGTGTACACGGGGTGGGAGGTGGAGTTGTGGGGAGTAGTGCTGCGTATTTGAGGGGAGGGAGGGACCTCTTTTATAAATGTGGGGGGGGGGCTGCCCAGGAGGGGCCCCCAACCTGACTATCATGAGCGAGAAATTTGATGGACAGTAGAATAAAAGGCTAAACCAAAGCCTGTTTTGAAACCCTGGGGCTTCATGGGGGGAGGGGCAAGGGATGAAGGGAGGCCTGGCTGGTGAGGGAGGGAAGACAGAAAGAGCCCAAGCTGTTGTTTTGCTGAGAAAGTGCCAGCAGCCCCAGCTCACCTTCCCCTTCTCACTGCAGAAGCCCCACTTTGTGATGTGGAGGTCGGGCCTGGTCTTGTGGAATAACTGGAACGACAGACATAGCTTCCTTTCCCACTCTGGAGCCTCTGTTGGGTCTGGAAGCTTAACTTGAGTCCATTGGTTTTGTTTGTGACAGAGCCTCACTGTGTGGCCCAGGCTGACCTCTTTAATCATGCTGACTCTATCTCCAGAGAGCTAGGATTGCAGGTGTGCCTCAATCATACCTGCATCAGACCGTTAGTCTGACCGTCACTTCTAGGGGTACCTCACCCCAGTTCTCGGTCCTGTGGAATCAGCGTCTTGTCCTTTGTTGTCTTCCAGTCCCAGTCTCTTCTATCCTTTCCTTACTTTTGGCTCCTTTTCCTCTTCGCGCAGACACACTCTACCCCCCTAACCCTTCCCCGGTACCTTAAAACAGTTGGAAAATAGGGCTCAGAACTCTCCTGGCTTGGCCTGATCTGATCCAGTGTTAAAGGGGAAGTCCTAAATATGTGCAGAAGCTCCTGGGGAAAGGGGTGCAGGCCTATAACCCCAACACGTGGGAAGCTGAGACAGGAAGATCAGAAGTTCCAGCTAGCCAGTGCTTCGTGGCAAGACTGTCTTAAGCAACAAGAACCATCCAGAAATGTGCGGTGGGACAGTGGCTAGCCAAGAGACTCAGACATCCTCAGGACATCTTCTGAGAAAGCAACAGGTGAAGAAGGATCCAGTCTGCACCTGAAAGTCTCCAGCAAGCGCCAGGTCTACAGGCTCAGGACAGAGGGCAGGGGCACATGACTAGATGTCTGGATGATGGTCTCCGCTCCTCTTGTCCCCAGTATTCTTTACCAATTACTATATGTCCAAGACCTAGAGAGGCCCCTGTAGGGACTCAACTACTGTCCCAGCTGTCTCCCTGTCCCGCCTCCCCTGCTGCCCGCCCAGTTGGCCAGTCCCCACGCCCACACACCCGGGGCTGCTTCATCTGGTACTGATTATCCTGCTGTTGCTGCTGCTGCTGCTGTTGCTGCTGCTGCTGCTGAACTCAGCTGCTGCTTCCAGCACTTCCCCCTACATAATGCTGCCTGCTGCCCTAACCTCCCTTGTGGGGCCATTCCTTCTGGCCTGGGTGCTGCCTCTTGCCCGAGGCCAGACCACCAACTACACGAGGTAGGTCTCCTATCTTTCAGATGGCTTCCAGAGGGAGCCTCAGAATGCTTGTGAGTCCTGGGAGGGCTGGGCCTGTGGGTCTCGCAAGCTCTCTGCTAGCAAATGCCTTTTCCTCTTCAGATCCTCCCTGTCTGCTGCCAGGCCACACTGGTCTGTAACATCCACTGTTCCCACTCCTTCACTTCCATTCTTCTGCTCTAAATGTCCCTCGCCACTTAGAGACATGCCCATCCGTGGAGCTTGAACCCAGAAAGCCAAGACCTTGAACTTGTCTGTTAGCTGACATTCAGGAAATGATATTGGGGGAAGGGCAGCAAGCAGAAAGTCAGGTACTAGTTCTTAGCCGGAACACGGAGCGGGGCAAAGGTGGAAGCCCCTAACTGTATGTCCACTGTTGCCCTCCTCATCTCTCTTGCCCCCTCCCCCTCATGGCCTCGTGGCTTGTCACATCTGGAAGTAGTTAGGCCCGGCTCCTGTCCTTGACTGCCAGGCAGGAGGGGGGGGGCGGGTAGAGGAGGCTAGGGGGACTGAGAAGGATTCCCGGAATTCCTGCCGGGGTGGGGGTGGAGCCTCTAGGGGATGGAGAGATGGCCCCATTGCCTAGCGCCACTTCCCCTGGTCCTTGGACAGGAGTCTCTGCTCACAGGCTGGGGCTTTTCCAACGCCCATCTTCCCTCTATTGCCTGGGCTTCCCATCTCATGAACCATCTCTGCAGTGGTTCTGCCTGACACCTCCTCTGTCCTCCAGACCTGTGTTCCTGTGCGGAGGGGATGTGACCGGGGAGTCGGGTTACGTGGCAAGTGAGGGCTTCCCCAACCTCTACCCCCCAAACAAGAAGTGCATCTGGACAATCACGGTGAGAAGACCCCTCTGGTCCCCAATGCCCTTTATCAGTCAGCTCAGGGATACTGTCCCCACCACCAGGCATCACCTCTGGGAAACTCTTTTTCTCTTTGGTCACAAGGGCGTCAGGCCCCACAGTAACATGCTCTGAAGCGTTCCGACCTTCCTCCTCTTGTCCAGTCCTACTACTGGAAATTGAATCCTGGGACTTAGGCATACTAGGCCAGAACTCTACCACTGAGGTACATCTCAGCCTTTTAGCCATTTAGGCTTGTTTTTGTGGTTTGTTTGTTTGCCTTTAACGTGTGTGTCAGGCATGAGTTTGCACACCCATGCATGCGTATATGCAGAGGTCAGAGCAGATGCTGTATGTTCCACAGTTGTACTGTTCTCCACCTATTTTCTTGACATAAAGCCTCTCACTAAATCCAGAGCTAGTCTGAAAGCCAGCAAGCCCCAGTGGTCCTCCTGTCTCTGCCTCCCAATGGGGCTGGGGTTACAGGCATATGTGTGGAGACTTCAATACAGCCTTCTATGTGGGTTCTGGGGATTTGATCTTGAGTAAGCACTTTTACCCTCTGAGCCATCTCCCCAGGTCCCTTCCCCTTTTATTTTTGAAACACGGTCTCTGTAAATTATGGGTCTTTACATTTATGATCCTCCTGCCAAGTAGCTGGGATCCCAGGCACACACCAACACTTCTGGTGCTGAACCTTAAGTTTTTGGAGACAGACTCTCACTGTGTTGCTTAGGCTGGCCTTGAACTTCAAGGTAATCCTATCAGCACAATAAATCCTGGGATTACAGGTGCGAGCTGCCATACCTAGTTGAAGCCTTAATTTTTTATGGAAAAAAATTCTGAGACTCCATCCCTAATTCGCTCCTGTTCTCTCCCTCCAGAGATCACAAGGCAGGAGCAGAGCCTGGCCTTGGCCAGGGGCCTTTCCAGTTATGGGTATTTCTCTGCCTAGGAAGTATTTGGGGGAGGGGGCGATGCCCCGGTCAGGGTTGTTTGGGGCCTGATTTTGCGGGACCCCCATTCCCCTTTTGTCAGGTGCCTGAGGGCCAGACTGTGTCCCTGTCCTTCCGCGTCTTCGATATGGAGCTCCACCCTTCCTGCCGCTACGATGCTCTGGAGGTCTTTGCTGGATCTGGAACCTCAGGCCAGCGACTTGGACGCTTCTGTGGCACCTTCAGGCCTGCACCTGTAGTCGCACCTGGCAACCAAGTGACTTTAAGGATGACAACTGACGAGGGCACTGGGGGACGAGGCTTCCTGCTCTGGTACAGCGGTCGGGCCACCTCAGGCACTGGTGAGTATCCTTGCCTCCTCTTTCCCCTCTCCTGACCCCACCCCGGTTCAGGTCCCCACCCCTGCCCTAACTTTGATCCTCCCCAGATTACTCCCAAGAGTTAGGGCCACCACCACTCCCTTTCTTCTCACTAACTGCCCCTTCAGTCCCTCCTCCCGGTCTTCTCTCCCTCTTCCCGCTCCCACCTACCCCTCTTCCAGGGCCTCCCCCAGGTGCGAGGCGGAAATGGGTCATGGACCCGCGGGTGGAATGGGCGGCCTGGGGTTACTGGGACGGTGAGTAACTGCCCGCCCCCCTCCGCAATCGGGCTCCTCTGACAGGAGTAAGGGGGCACCCTGAAGCTGGGGGACTAGGATTCCCTCACCTGGAGCCCCCTATACCCAGCTCTGGGATCCCGATTGCGGTCCCATCACCCCCTCCCGGCAGCACAAGTCTCTCTGGAAATGTTTCAGGCTGAGACCTCAACAGAGGGGAGGGCACCCTCACAACGTGAGAGCTCTCTAGCCTGCTTAAGAGGATTCTTCTGCTAGGCCGGGATGGAGAGATGGGATCTCCTAGGGGAAGAGGCGTGGTGTGGCGGTGGGCCGGGGAGGGGCCAGAAGGGATCCATTCAATCATCTCCTCTCTGTTGGGCATCCCAGTCTCATATTCCCAGGCGTTTTGGTAACCCGCTCTTTCTACTGTGTCCCCTCATCTTGAGACCCAGACTTCCTAGCTGCCTGCCAGAGCTCCCAGTCTAGAGCGCTCCCCTAGCTGACCGAGGGTCTCCACCGCCCCCCACCCCGTCCCTCTCTCCCCTTCTCAGAGCACCAATTTTGTGGGGGGCGGATGGAGAAGGCGCAGGGAACCCTGACCACGCCCAACTGGCCTGAGTCGGATTACCCCCCAGGCATCAGCTGTTCCTGGCACATCATTGCACCCTCAAACCAGGTACCGACCTTCTCGCCTAGGCTGCCCACCAGGCACCCAGGCAGCATCCTTAAAGGCACACAGCCAGCAAACTTTTATTCAGTATCTATGTCCTGATCCTAGAGCTTGCCCTGGTAGAGACCAAAACCAGCCCCATCTTAAGAGCAAGCGAAAATGATGGAAGTATGTGGTGTACTGGGGTGGAGTTCTCCAAAGGATGCTCCCTGTAGAGTATAGGGTGTGTGTGTGTGTGTGTGTGTGTGTGTGTGTGTAAGACTCTCAGGCTTAGGTTGCAAACATTGGAGGGAACCAGGGGACTCACTATTGGTGCTACTTCCAAGTACTCATGACGATGAGAAAGGTGCAGGGCACACTATTTGGTCCTCCTTGGCCTGTCCTGCTCCAGAGCCTGATGCCCCTACCAGGTGATCATGCTAACCTTCGGGAAGTTTGATGTGGAGCCTGACACATACTGCCGATACGACTCTGTCAGTGTGTTCAATGGAGCTGTGAGTGATGACTCAAAGAGACTGGGGAAATTCTGTGGAGACAAGGCCCCTAGGTGAGTGATCTTTGCCATGGGCAAAGTGTTGGGGCTAACTCTGCATCCCTGTGTGAAGGGTTGGGAGAGACTCAGCCGACCAGGCAAGATCTGAGCTCTAGGATTCCAAACTACTGGTCAGAACAAGTACAGGAGGTGGCAAAGGTTTAGTGTATCTTCTGGAGTCTGCAGAGCTTTGGGGCGGGGGGGGGGGGGGGGGGGGGGGAGATTCTGATGTCGGAGGACTGGTTTATTAAGCTTGGCCAGTGGGGACAGAACAGAGTGCTGAGTCTACCTGACACCTCAGCAAATGCGCCTCTGCCTGCTGCAGCCCCATTTCTTCCGAGGGGAATGAGCTCCTGGTCCAGTTTGTATCGGATCTCAGTGTCACCGCAGATGGCTTCTCAGCCTCCTACAGGATCCTGCCACGAGATGCCGTGGAAAAGGAGTCAGCCCCAAGTCCCCGGGAGGATGGACAGCATGGGCCTCAGTCCCACCCTGACCCTAAGACAGGAACTGGGCCCAAAGTCAAACTACCCACCAAACCTAAGTCCCAACCTGCAGAGAAACCAGAGGTCTCCCCTGCTACCCAGACAACCCCAGTGGCCCCAGGTAAGTGTGAGAGGGTGCAAGGAGGTACTGAAGAGATGACTTCATGGTGAAGAGCACTGGTTACTCTTTCAGAGGACCCAGGTTTGATTCCCAGCACTCACATGACAGCTGAAAACCATCTGTCACTCCAGACATACATGTAAAACACCATATGCGTAAAAGAAAAAGAAAGTGGAAGACGGGGATTGGCCAAAGGAAGCACTATTCATCCATCTTATCCATCCATCCATCTATCCACCCACCCATCCATCCATCTACCTATCTACCCATCTACCCATCTTATCCATCCACCCATCCATCCACCTATCTATCCATCCATCCACCCATCCATCCATCTTGTCCATCCACCCATCCATCCACCTATCCATCCACCCATCTATCCAGCCATCCACCCATCCATCCATCCATCCATCATCCATCCATCCATCATCCATCCCTCACTGGTGCGTGCCTCCTATCAATGCCTGGGACTGGTGTTGGGAAGCATCGCTGGGTAGAGCTCTGGGTTTACATCTATACGGCTGTTGTAATTTCAGATGTGACTAGCGAGGGCAGGGTTTGCCTAGAGTCTGCTAGTGAGGGCTGAGGGCATATGCTCAGAAGTAGAGCATTTCTAAAATTCTCCCAATAAGGAGCTAGAAGCTAAGCTAACTATAGAGTGCCTGTCCCACAATCCTCTAGTGAGGATCTGGCATGTGACTCAGTGGCAAGGTGCTTGCTTGCCTAGAATCCCCCAGTGAGGACTGAAGGGTGGAGCTCAGCTGTAGAGAACTTGGCCAGCAGGCACCAGACTTGGCTTCCATTTCTAGCATTGCAAATAAAGGAAGAGATAGGCTGACATGAGGAGAATGGTTCTGCCTGCTAGGTAGGCCATCCTCCACAAACAACACTGTCTCTTCATAGATGCTCCCAGCATCACCTGCCCAAAACAGTACAAGCGCTCAGGCACCTTGCAGAGCAACTTCTGTTCCAGTAGTCTAGGTAAGACTCCATCCTGCCCTTCTGACTTCCTGTACCCTCACCGGAGCCCAGTTCTGCCACTTGACTCTTCATCTCTCACTGACATCTTGATACAGTGGTGACGGGAACAGTGAAGACCATGGTCCGGGGCCCAGGGGAAGGCCTCACTGTCACCATCAGTCTCCTTGGTGTCTACAAAACCGGAGGACTGGACCTGCCCTCTCCACCTAGTGGCACCTCTCTGAAGTTCTATGTGCCCTGCAGGCAGATGCCCCCCATGAAGAAAGGTAAGGCACACGGAACTGGGAGTGGGTACCCAGCACACTGAAGGTGTGGAGCTGTCAGATCTGACCAGGAAGATGATTTCATAAGGTCTTGATAACTTGAGCTCTTGATCCCACCCCTCCTCCTCTCCAGGAGCCAGTTATCTGCTGATGGGTCAGGTGGAAGAAAACAGAGGCCCCATCCTTCCTCCAGAGAGCTTCGTGGTTCTCTACAGGCCCAATCAGGACCAGATCCTCAATAACCTAAGCAAGAGGAAGTGTCCCTCCCAACCCAGGCCAGCTGCCTGATGTCCTAGCCAGATACAACCTCAGAGTGTGGTGCGCTTTTCCAAATAAATGTTTATTGACTCAGGACGGGGTTGTATCTGAGGTTCTATGGTTGGTGGGGTAGGAGGCGCATCTTGGATTTCAGAATACTTTTTCCTTTGGGTGGTACTAAAGACTGAACTCAGGAACTTATATACACTAGGCAAGTGCTTTATCACTGAACAACATCTTCAGCATTCAGAATATTCTTAAAAATGTATGACAGGGGCCAGGTGGGAGTGGTGGCACACACCTTTAATCCCAACACTCAGGAGGTACAGGCAGGTGAATCTCTTGTCAGTTCTAGGCCAACCTGGTCTACAGAGGATGTTCCAGGACAGCCAGGGCCACACAGAGAAATTAACCCTGTCTGAGAAAACAAAGAAACAAACAAGAACATACAGTAGGGGCATGCAAGATGGCTCAGTGGGTAAAGGTGCCTGCTGCCAAACCAAAAATTCACACTGTAAAAGGAGAGATCTCCTGTAAGGCATCCTCAAATGCACTGTGGTACACACATGAATACAAAACATTAATAAAAACAAAAGGAAACAAGTTAGGGGGCTGGAGAAATGGCTTAGCCAAGTGCTCACCGCACCAGCATGAGCCTCTGAGCTTGAGTCCCAGCACCCACATAAGTAACCAGGCATAGTGGTATGTATCCATGACCCCAGTGCTGGGCAGGCAGAGATACGGGGACCCCTGAGACTTGTCTAGCCCAGCGACCTTCAGTGTCAGTGAGAGACTCTGTGTCCAAACAAGGTTGACTGATGGGAGGGCTGAGGCTAAAGGCACTTGCCATTCAGCCTGATGATGTGAGTTCAATCTCTAGGACCCACATGGTGGAAAGAGAAGAGACTCTGACAAGTTGTCCTCTGACCTCCACACATGCACCATGCAATGTGCGCCTTAGCCAGTATGTCCCCACAAACATACATATATGCACCAAAAATAAAAGTTTTATACCAGGAGGTAGTGGCACATGCCTTTAATCCCAGTGCTTGGGAGGCAGAGGCAGGAGGATCTCTGTGAGTTTGAAGCCAGTATGGTCTATAGAATGAGTTCTCGAACAGCCAGAGAAACCCTGTCTCAAAAGTAAGTTAGATGTTGCCACCCCACTGCTCTGAGAATGGAGCCACCGAGATGCCAAGCCTGATGACCTGAGTTCTCTCGTCAGGACTCACATAGTGGAAGGGGGAGAACACACTCCTGCAAGGTGTCCTCAAATTCCACAAACACACTGTACTCACACAAATAAATAGGGCTGAAGAGATGGCTCAGCAGTTAAGACTCCTAGGTGCTCTTCCAGAGGATCAGAGTTCAATTCCCAGCACCCACATGGCAGCCCACAACCTTCTGTAACATTGGTTCCTGAGAATCTAACACCCTCACACAGACATGCAGGTGAAATACCAATGAATGAATGGATAAATAGATGTAAATTTAAACATGCTGAGGATTGTTCTCAAAATACAATCCAGGTTCCTGTGGGTCTTTGCTCTGGCTACTCTACAGCCTCCCCCCTGCCTGCCTCCCTCCCCCCTGCCTCCCCCCTGCCTGCCTCCCTACCCCCCCCCATCATTTACTGTTCTACTGGCACCTCATTGGTCCCCAGTCATTACTTTCTTCTTCTTAGTCATCGTCATTGTCTTCTTCTTCTCCTCCTCCTCTTTCTTTTCTTCTCTTCTCCTCCCCCTCCTCTTTTTTTTTTAAAACAGGGTCTCACCATCTTGCCCAGCATGGCTTTCAATCTATGATGTAGCCCAGGCTGGCCTTAAATTTGCAATCCTTAGTATTCCGATGGCAGGCAAGTGCCACTACGCCAGTTCTCTTTGTGCATTCTTCTCTCTCCCTCTTTTCTCTGTACATATGTGTATGCATATGTGTTTAGAGCCACCCTTGGGTGTTATCCTCAAAATCACAAAAATTGTAACTTTTAAAAATGATGTGTGTGTGTGTGAAAGAGGCCAAAAGAGGGTGTTGGATCCTCTGGAGTTGGAGTTATGGGTGATTTGTGAGCTGCCTAACATAGATGCTTAGGTCCTCTAGAAGAGCAACAAACTTTCTTAACCTCGGAACCATCTCTCCAGCCCCCTCCTCCATCCTCCCTGCCTCCATTTGGAAACAGAGCTGGACACTAACTTCAGGATTTCCTCCACAGGACCATAAAGATGCACTGTTATGCTCCAAATTTTTGTTTAAGGATTAGAACATGGGGTTTTGTGTCTGCAAATCATCCTCCTGGGTTAGTTCTGCTTCAAGATTCTGCAGTTCCTTCCATCTGGAATTCTTTCTCATAGATACATTTTGGATTCCTTCCTGAGTCTAATTAGATCTCTGCTCAAAGTTCATCTAATTCATTCCTTTGTCCTGGTCATATGGCAGATTATCTTTTTCTTTCTTTCTTTCTTTCTTTTTTTTTAAAAGATTTTCATTTAGAGAGTGTGTGTGTGTGTGTGTGTGTGTGTGTACACTGTAGCTGTCTTCAGACACACCAAAAAAGGGCATGAGATACCACTACAGATAGTTCTGAGCCACCATGTGGTTGCTGGGAATTGAACTCAGGACCTCTAGAAGAGCAGTCAGTGCTCTTAGTCTCTAAGCTGTCTCTCCAGCCCCAGATTATTTTTTAAGTACTAAAAATGCAACAGAAAACAAACATCCCTGGTTTTAGAGAGGACATTCTCCGGAGGAGAGATTAACAAAATAGGATGTCAAGCATCAAGAAATGTGCTATAAAGAAAGCAAGGCAAGGGTTGATGGCTCATGGGCTGGAGAGAAGGCTCCGTGGTCTGCTCTTCCAGAGGTCCTGAATTCGTTTTCCAGCAACCACATGGTGGCTCACAACCCTCTGTAATGGGGTCTGATGCCCTCTTCTGGCCTGCAGGTGTACATGCAGATAGAGCGCTCATATACATGTAAATAAATAAATCTAAAAAAAGAAAGAGAAAGAAAGTGGTGGTGCATTCCTTTAATCTCAGTACTCAAGAGGCAAAGGCAGGTGGATCTCTGATCCAGGCCAGCCTGGTCTATAGCCAGAGCCAGTCTTGAAAAATAAACAAACAAAACCAAGCAAAAGCATAATAAATCAGTTTTCAGGAAAAGTCTCATAAAACAACCACATTTAAATCTTTTAACATTTATTATTTATTATTTTTGGTTTTCTGAACAGGGTCTCTCTGTGTAGCACTGGCTGTCCTGGAACTCTTTTTGTAGAGTAGGTCCACCCACCTCTGCCTCCTGAGTGCTGGAATTAAAGGCGTGCACCACCCTGTCCAGCTTTACGTTCATCTAGTGAGGTGCACACAGGTGCACACTTACATATACATGCATGTGCATATATGCACACAGTTCCGCTCACGTGGACGTTGGTTCTCTCCTACCACCATGTGAGTCCTGAAGATTCAACTCAGGTCTTTAGGTTCCACACAAACTCCTTTACCAGGTGAGCCATCCAGTCCAGTGTTGCCGGTCCAAGTGTTGTTGGTTTCGATTTGATTTTGTTTTGAGATAGGGTCCAGTAAATTTTATTGAGGTTGCTTCCAGGAGCATAGGCAATTTAATAATGGTTATCTCAACGAAGAAAATGTCTCTCTTTTCCTAGCAACTATTAAGGACCTATAAGGGTAAGTACATTTTTAGTATTTTAGTGTTTTCTCTGCATGTATATGACCCATGTACTGGCAGAGGTCAAATGAGGGCGTCCGATTCCCTGAAAACTAGATAGTTATGAACCACTAGGTCAATGCTGGAAGCTAACCCTTCAGCACCTCCCCTCTTTTAAAAAAAAAAAAAAGTGTAACGGAAGCTGGTTAAGATTACTGCCTCATCCAATTCTGCTCTTACTGATTATTGACTTAATCTTAACGTTTCCCAGGCCCAAACAGGAAGGAAAGAAAAATGAATTTTTTAAAAAATCTACTAATGGATGACCTTAAAATAACCAGATAGATAAACAAACGCTAGGTAGTAGCCCGGTTCCACCTCTCCCATTTACTCTCAGAGAAGGAACCCAGAACACACAAAATTCTTGCCCAAGATCAAGCCAATCAGTGGTGCCCAGGGAGGCGTGTTTGGTCTTTGAAGAGCACCAATCAGCGTACGTTGGGGCGGAAAGGAGACAGCATCCACCAATGAGAGAGGCCGTACGGCGGAAGTGCATAAAGGAACTCTCGGGAAGATGGCGCCCCTAGTTTGGGCACAAGTTGGCTGGAGGATCCTTTGACCGCAAGGTGATTATCATAGTACAAGCGGCCATTCACAGGCGGAATTCCCGGCAGGGCACAGGCTGAGCTTAAGGAAGGGCCGCGGACACAATTAGGTGACCTGGAGATCAGGAACACTCAAGGGAGTGGAGTCGATGAGACCAGAGCGGGAAGACCCGGAAAAGGCGTGGCTAGAACCAGGGCAGGCTTACTGCGCCCCACACCAGAAGACCCGGATTGGGAAGCCACGGGGCGGGACAGAGGTTTAGCCACGTGGGCGTGGCCACTGCGGTGCGGTTTGGGGGCGGGACCTATAGGAACCTGGGGCCCAGCTGGCCGGAGAAAAGGTTTGGGAACCCGGGCCTGGGGCTGCGGGATCCACATCTAGCGGGGTTCCAAGGCAGCGGTGACATCAGGCCGAGCTCTGCTCATGATCTCACCCTGTCCTCTTTTCGTCCCTCGCGCCACTAGCCCTAAACTCTAAGACCCTCTTGTCCTCCTGAGCTCTGCCCTCGGATGTCCGACCGCCCAGAGCCTGCATGCGCCGTGGGGCGCCCCAGGACCAGGAGCTGGTGGGTCCAGGGGCCCCTGGGCGGGGGTCCCGGGGCTCCCCTCCTTCCTCAGGACCCGTTGTCCCGGTGCTGGTCTTTCCCCCGGATCTAGTATTCAGGGCAGACCAGAGAAGTGGACCCCGGCAGCTGCTGACCCTCTACAACCCCACGGGAACCGCGCTTCGCTTCCGAGGTGAAGAGACGGGCGCTTAGAGCTAGGGCTCTGGGGGTTGGTAGCAGGATATGGGAAGATTGTGTGGGCTGGAGGAATTAGACAAGAGGCCAGATGCCCATCTTTGGGTCTGAAAAAGAATCGTGTCCATCTCTGGGGTTGCTGACATAAAGAGGCCCCGGTGATACGTTAAACTTGCCTAAGATCTCTTCGCATACCTTTATCCGACAGTTCTGTGTACAGCACCTGCCAAGTATACAGTATTCGATGCAGAGGGATATGTGAAGCCTCAGTCCTGCATTGACATGTGAGTGGGGAGGTTGGGGAAGCAGTCAGGCGCCACGACCACCTGTTGGTATCTTTGGTCTGAGAATCTTTTCACCTGCTGACTGCAGTCACTCTGGAAAAAAGTTTCTGGGGAGGAGATCTGGATTTCCTAGGTTGGTTGCCTCTCACTTCCTTCCTCCCAATGGGCCAGTGTGATACGGCACGTGGCCCCCATCCCTGGTCACTATGACGTCCAGGACCGTTTCCGCATTGAGCTATCTGAGGAAGGGGCTGAGGGACGAGTGGTTGGAAGAAAAGACATCACCTCTGTTCTACGGGCCCCAGCGTATCCCCTGGAGCTTCAGGGACATTCTGAGCCAGCGCCCAACCCAGGGCCTCCTACGTGGACGGGACCAACCCCAGCCAGACATCTTCAGGAGAGTGAGTTGCACGGATTGTTTGCGTGCGTGCGAATGCTCATGCATGTACTCACATGTGCACCTCTGTTCACATTGGTAGAGGCTAGAGTTTGATTTTCCTCAATCTCTCCTCACCTTTATTTTTTTGAGACAGACTCTCACACTGACCCTAATATACATTCATTTGGCTAGGCTGGATGGCCAATGCCGAATCCAGAGTCCACCTGTCTCCACTACCCAAAGACTGGGATTATAGGGGCACACTTCCATGCCCAGGTTTTAAGTATGTTCTGGAGATCTGAACTCAGGTCTCCATGCTTGCATGATCAGCCCTTTACTGACTGAGTCATCTCTCCACAGGTCTTGTTTTTCTGCAGTACTAGGCATTGGCCTTGTACCTAAGGCATACCAAGCAAGCATTCTACCGCTGAGCAATAACCCCAGCCCTGCAGTCAGGACTCCTGAATTCTGTAGGGAGAGAGGAAGCAGTCACGTTACCCTAGAAATAAACTAAACTGGGTTTGAAGAAGTCTCTGGGTTGAGGTGTGATATGTGTGTGTGTGTGTGTGTGTGTGTGTGAGAGAGAGAGAGAGAATGTGTCTCTCACCCCCCTCTGTATGTGTGTGTGTATGTGTGTGTATGAGAGAGTATGTCTCTCTCTCTCTCTCTCTCTCTCTCTCTCTCTCTCTCTCTCTGTGCGTGCGTGCGTGCGTGCGTGCGTGCGTGCGTGCGTGCGTAGATGATCCTGGTTGAGGTTTTCTATCAGGTGAGAGGAAGAAGACTTCACAGTTGTCCTGGTCTCTAGCTTCTAATCAGAGGGACAAGCTCTTTTCCAGCTCCAACTGCAGTAACTCTTACCAGGTGCCAGCTATGTTCAGTTCAGTGAAAAACCTGTACTGAGCAGTCAGCTCTTGTGTGCTGGGTATGAGAGATAGAGGTCCCTGCCTGACAGTCCAGGACACTGAGAACACATTGTGGAAGTCAGGAGAAAGTGGGGGACCAGACGACAGAGCTTGTGGCTTCAGGACAGAGGTGCCAAGGAGAAGAGAACATTCCCAGGGTACCCTTAGGGGACAAAAGAATGTCAACACAAAGATGTGATAGCACAAGCCTGGGATACCACCATGTGGGGGTTTGCAAGCAAGGAATGAGGATTGCATGTTCAAAGCCAGCCTGGGCTACGTAGTAACAGTTTGAAAAACAGCCCTGTGAGAGTGTTGCGGAGTTAGTCCAGTTGCTAAAGTGTTTGCTATGTAGGAACAAGGACCCCCAAACTCAGTCCCCAGCAGTGATGACATGGTAGCAATGAGTTTGTAACTCCAGCTCTGAGGATACAGAGACAGGCCGATCCTTGGTTCCGGCTCACCAGTCATCTGGTCTGACAGACAAGTCCAGGTTCCATTGAGAGACTCCATTCCTCAAACACAAGTTAGATGGCACCTGTGGTGGATTTCTGGCCTCTGTACGTAGCACGCACCTGTACATGTACTCATCCACGTACACACTCAAGAAAGCTAGACATGCACGGTGGTGTACATCTGTAATCCCAGCACTTAGGTTGGGGGGGAGGCAGGAGGATCAGAAATTCAAGACCCATTCTTGGATACATAATGAGTTTGGGGCCATCCTAGACTACATGCATGTGTGTCCCTGTTTCTAAATAAATAAATAGTATATGAGTAAGCCCCACACAAAGTAATTTCATCTTCCCTGTTCATGCTGATCCCTGAGAGGCCTTGGGGTGCTCATCTCCCTCCTTTTGCAGGTGCTCCCCAGCAGCTGGCCACCAGCTCCTTCCTGCTCTTCTTGCTGACAGGCGTCATCTCTGTGGCCTTCCTGCTTCTGCCACTGCAGGATGAACTTGGCAGCCAGCTGCCTCAGGTCCTACATGTGTCCCTGGGACAGAAGCTGGTCGCCGCCTACGTCTTAGGTGAGCACCGTAGAGGAGCACGGGGCCCACTTCCAGAGAAAGGACAGGAAGAGGAAGGCTCATACATGGAATCTCTTTCTTTTTCCACCTTCAGGCCTCCTCACCATGGTGTTCCTCCGGACCTGAGCTCTTAGCCAAACCCACTGAACCCACCCTGTCCTTGGCAGGCAGGGACCTAAGGCAGCCACTGTGACGATAGCACCTTGCCCCTCCTCTCTCCCTTCTGCCCATCCATTGACTGTCAGCCTCCCCACAACAAACACCCAGGGATTTATACTCATTTTCCAAGTTGAATAAAATAAAGTTTAAAATCAAAATGAGAAACGTAGGATGCTTACCCCCAGCTTCTCACTTCTTGTTTAATGGTGTATTTGTGTGCACGTGCATATGGCTGCACGCACTCGCACGTAAGCCTGCACACCAGAGGTCAGGAGACAACTTTCAGAGACGGTTCTCTTCTGTCTTGTGGATTCCAGGTACAGAGTCCAGGTCATCAGACTTGGTGGCAAATGCCTTGACTCACTGAGCCTTAAGTTTTGAGGCCAGGGGTCTCAACGATTGACTAGGAACAGTGAGCCAGGCGTCTGCTTGTCTCCACCTCCCCGGCACTCAGGTTACACATTCATGTAGCTGCACCATTAGTTATGGACTTGACAGACTCCAGAATGAGCGGGGAGACGGGCTGTGTGGCCTCCAGAGGAGGATTATACTGATTAGGTTATTGGGATGGAAAACCCGCCCTGTATGTCTGCCATATCATTTCATGGGTTTGGTCCGGGAATGAATGAAAGGCAGGAGCGGAAACTGGGCACCCGCACTCATTACCCTCGCCTGACGAGATGTCATGTGACCAGCTGGGTCAAGCTGCTGCTGCTGCTTTAACTTCCAGGATGGATGGTCCCTTGAACTGTGGGCTAGAACCTGTTCTTCCTTAGGTTGCTTTTGGTTGTGTATTTTATCACAGCAACAGCAAAGGAACTAAGACAGTGGAGTCTGGGGATCTGAGCTCATCCTCTGGATTTCGTGGCCGGCACAGTAATGACGGAAGCATCTCCCCACCTCTCCCCACTTTTTACCTTTTAAAAGCATTTCTAATTTCTTTTTTTTTTTTTTTTTTTTTGAGACAGAGTTTCTCTGTGTAGCCCTGGCTGTCCTGGAACTCACTCTGTAGACCAGACTAGCCTCAAACTCAGAAATCCGCCTGTCTCTGCCTCCCAAGTGCTGGGATTAAAGGTGTGTGCCACCACTGCCCGGTGAATTTCTAATTTCTTAAAAAGGATTTCTTTTTATGTGTGGGAGTGTTTTGCTTGCCCGTATGTATGTGTACTACATACATGCCTGGTGCCTTGCAGAGCTCAGAAGAGGGTATTAGATTTCCTGGAATGGAATTACAGGTGGTTGAGGACTACCATGTTGCTGCTGGGAACTAAACTTGGTCATCTGTAAGAGCAACCAGTGTTCTTAACCATTGAGCCATCTCTCCAGTGCTACTGCCCCACCCCTATCCTGATTCCCAGACAGCCTCTGGTTCCTCCCACTTCCAGGGATCCAGGGAAAGTTAAAGGCCAGCGTGGGTAAATTAGTTAGACTGTGTCTCAAAATAAAAGCCAAAAGGAGGGGTAGGCCCAGTGTGGCGGCACAGGCAAAGGCAGGTGGATCTCTGAATTTTGGGCCAACCTGGTCTACATAGTTTCAGACCAGCCAGGGCTATGTTAGGATGTAGCTCATCAATAGAACACTTGCCTGGTGTAGGTGAGTCCCTAGCTTCAGTTCCTGTTACTGAAGGAAAAAGAACCCCACCCCCCAATGCATGTACACACACACACACACACACAGACACGCATACACAGACACGCACACACCATTAGAACTGGGTCTATGGCTCAGTAGTTGGGCAGTTTTCAGCATATTTAAGACCTCCGGTTCCAATCTAAGCACCACAAAGATTTAAAAAAAAATCTCCTTTACTCAAACAACAGAAATCTGCCCTTCAGCCAGTATTCCTAGCCCACAAGCAACATCTAATCAAACCTGCTATCGTCTTAGTTGTCACTGTGACTATATCTGAAATCAACTAAAACAACTAGGCCTGTCTGTAAGGGTTTTCTTGATTGGATCAGTTGAAGCCAGAAGGCCCATCCTAATCTGGGCCACACCTGATGACAAGTCCACATGAAAGGACACGGGAAGGAAGCGTCTGCTCGTTGCCTGCTTGCCTTCGTGCTATCTCTGCAATGTTCATGTATCCTGTTGCCAAGGCATTCCTTCACGGGACTAGCACCCACTTCTTTGGGATTCCAGCATGGACTGAAGGCCAGCAGCTCTCCAGGAATCCTTGAGGCCTCCAGCAGCCGACTGGGCCTCCTGAGATATCCAGCCTTGGCCATCTCAATAACTCTCGGATCCTTGGTCTCTCCTCCAGGAGACAGCCATTGTTGGACTACCCAGACCACAGCCTGTGATCCACTCTACCAGGTCCTCCCCACTTTTTGCATAGATGTGCATTGTATCAGTTCTGCTCCTTAGAGAACTCCGATCCTTACACTATAACAACCCAGTTTGAAGCAGACAGAGCCGCTTTGCAAGGCTGTCCACATGCCATCATGCCTTCCACAGGGTATTTTGCTGACTTTGGGACCCACCCCCTTTTTTTCTTTTCTTACATTTTCTTTTCTTTTCCATTTTCTCTCTCTTCCTTCCTTCCTTCCTTCCTTCCTTCCTTTCTTTCTTTCTTTCTTTCTTTCTTTCTTTCTTTCTTTCTTCCTTTCTTTCCTTCTTTCTTTCTTTTTTTTGAGACAAGCCCATTCCTCGCCCATCCCTCTAGCTCAGGCTGGTCTTGAACTTCTCACCCTCCTCCTGCCTTACCCCTTTAAGTAGGCTTTTGAAAATGCCTACCTCACTGTCATTGTTTTTAACATTTATTTGTTTTGGGGGAAGGGAGTTGGCAAAAGCATTCCATGACCTTCAAGTGAAGGTCAGACGACAGTCTGTGGGACTCCAACCTCTACTTCTGCCAGTTGCAGAGATCAGACTCAGGTCATCAGGCTTGGTGGCAGGCATCTTTATTCACTGGATCATCTTGACAGCCCAGATCCATTTTGTTTGTTTATTCTGTTTTGTTTTGTGAGAGAATGTCATGTAGCCGAGGCTAGTCTCTACTTGTTATATAGCTGGGGTAACCTGGAACCCTCAATCCTCCTGCTTCCAGCTCCTGAGTGCTGGGATTAGAGGCATGTATCACTACATCCCTCATTTACGCAGTGCTAGGGAAGAAACACAGAATCCTGTGTGCAGTGGGCAAGCGCCAAAGCAATTGGGCTGCATCCTCAGCCCTCTTCGTTGTTTTTAGGCTCTTTTTAAAAATTTAATTATAAAAAATATATGTCTGTTGTGTTAGTCTGAGTATGCATGTATGTGTACCATGTGCAAGCAGCTACTCAGCAGAGCCAGAAGATCATGTCAGCTCTCCTGGGGGACTGGAGTCACAGGTGGTGGTGAGTTGCCAGATGTGGTGCTGGGAACTGAGCTCTACTACTCTGAAAGAACAGTAAAAGCTCTTTAGCGCTGAAGCCATCTCTCCAGCTCCAGGCTAGCCCTTCTTTGTGACCTCAGCTCTCATGGATCAGGGACCCCAGGGCTCCCGCAAGGAGGGTGGCAAATGCAAGGCCTGACAGGACCTCACTCTGTGTGGTAGAGACTGAAGCCAGTGGAAAACGGGGTCTTCAGAAGGCATCGTCTGCTCTGCTTGCCCTCCTTCAGGGGCAGAGAAGGGGTGGAGGAGGGGGGACGGGGGACATCGGACAGCTAGTTGATTTGCAACTGAGAATCAGCAAGATAACAGGACAGATCCAGTCTGCTGCACTGATGAATGTCATCAGTTTCCCTGGCTTGGCTCTGGGGGCTTTAGGACTTTCACACTATCCTGGCAACCTGTGTGTGTCTGCACTTGTGTGTGGAGGTGCATGTTCAGTTTGTGTGTGTGTGTGTGTGTGTGTGTGTGTGTGTGTGTGCATGTAGAGGTCAGAGGTCAACCTGAGGTATCGTCTCAGTGCTCTCAGCCTTATTTTTATTTTATTTAAAATTACACTTATTTATTTACTTATTTATTTATATATTCATTTATTTACAGGATGGAGCATACACGAGTCCCACAGTCTGTGTGTGGAGCTCAGAGGACAACTTGCAGGAGTTGCTTTCTCCTCCCACCATCTGGACCCCAGGGATTGAACTCGGGTCCTTGGGCTTGGCAGCAATCGCCTTTACCCACTGAGTCATCCTTCTGGCTCCACCATCCTATTTTTGAGACGAAGTCTCTCCTTTACCTGGAGCTTGCTGATTTGGCCAGGCTGGCTGTCCAGCAAGCTCAGGAGATCCTCCCACTCCCACCCACCCTGCTCCTCGCCACAGTGAAGGGATCACAGGCATAAGTCACTGAAACCAGGTTTTCATTTGGCTGCTGGGTATCAGAGCCAGGTCTTCGTGCTTGGATTCGAGCACTTTACTGCCTGAGCCATCTCTCCCGCTTCCTCACGAGAATTCTTGTCTCTCCTGTGCCCCAGAGGCCTGCTCTGGGGCATGGCCTCATAAAGTACACAGAATGAGTCCAAAGTCTGTGCCAGGAGACGGGGGTGGGGAGCTCCTGCAAACCCCTCTTTCCAAGTTACCTGTGCGGTTGAGATTCTCCACAGGTTGATGATGCTTGCCTCTGCCTCTCAAGCTTTTGTATTAAAGTTGTGTACCACCATGCCTGGCTATTTATAAAAAATTTTTAATATTGGTTTTTATTTCATTATTTGTTTGTATGTGCCACATGTGTGTGGTAGGGTGATGGTGGGGACCAAAAGAAGGCCTCAGATCCCCACTCCCATCTTTTCTTTTTTAAAAAGATTTATTTATTTAATGTATGAGTATACTGTAGCTGTCTTCAGACAAACCAGAAATGGGCATCAGATCCCATTACAGATGGTTGTGAGCCACCATGTGGTTGCTGGGAATTGAACTCAGGACCACTAGAAGAGCAGCCAGTGCTCTTAACCACTGAGCCATCTCTCCAGCCCCCTCTCCCATCTTTTCTATTGCACCACAACCAAGTCAACTTATAAGACAGAGCATTTATTCTGGGCTTCTAAACTTAGAGGGTTAAAGTTCACAATGGTAGAGCAGAGAGAACAGGTAAGAGAGGGCTGGAGCGGCAGCCAAGAGCTCAGAGCAGAGAGCACCCTGAGAATGGCATTTGTCATGTTGATACCTCAGATCCCACTGCAGTGACACACCTCTGTGGCAAACAGCCACTAACTCAAGACAAGGCTTCAAACACCTGAGACTTATGGGGACAGCTCATTCAAACCTCTGCACTCCACCAGCTGGAGTTTCAGGCAGTGGTGAGCCACCAGAGGTAGTCCTGGGAATCTAATTCACACTTTCTGGAAGAGAGCAATAGGTGCCCTTAACAACTGAGAGAGAGAACTGCCTCTCAGTGTTATTTTTCAAAATAGGGCCCTACGATGTAGCCCTGGCTGTTTGGAATGTTCCTTTTTTTTTTTTTTTTTTTTTTTTTTTTTTTTTTTTTTTGGACAGAGTCTCACTATGTAGTTTTGTTGACCAGGCTGCCTGGCTCTGCCTGGAATCAAAGATGTGCAACACCATGCCTGGTGATGGACCTTTTTCTTTTCTCTTCTTTTTCTTTTGGGGGCACACAGATGATACAGTGGTTAAGAACACTTGGTGCTCTTGCAGAACACCAAGGTCTGGTTCCCAGCATCCACACGGTGACTCACAACCATCTATAACTCCAGTCCCAGGGGATCTGTCACCTTTTTCTGCATCCATGGGCATAGAGTGGGTGCACCTACATAATGCATTCATATAAATAAAATAAAATAACAACAAATACATCTTTTAAAAAAGGTATAAATAGCGTGAAAATCCTGGCAAGTGCTAGCATGCTTGGTCGGTTTTTCCTTTTAACTTAACATTAAAGGTCCTCTTCCTAACAATACATTCTGCAACCCTGTCACTCAGGAGGCTGGGCCAGTAGAGTCTTGAGTTCAAGGCCAGCTTGAGCTACACAGTGAACCCTTCCTTGTCTTCAGAAGAAAAGAAAAGACAAGACAAGGAAAGGAAAGAATAGAAAAGGCAAGGTGTGGTGGCACACGCCTTTAATCCCAGTGCTCTGGAGGCAGAAGCAGGTGGGTTTCTGAGTTCGAGGCCAGCCTGGTCTACAGATTGAGTTCCAGGTCAGCCAAGGCTACATAGTAAGAACCTGTGTCAAAACAGATTCATGCATATGTTTGTTTGTGTATGTGTATGAGAGAGGAGGGAGGGAGAGGGAGGGGAAGAGAGGGGGAAAGAGAGGGGGAGATGGCTTAGCTAGTCAAGACACTTGTCACCAAGCCTAGTGATCGGACAACATGATGGAAGAGAAAACTGCCTCCTACAAGTTATTCTCCACACATAGGCTGCGGAATGCATACACACACACACACACGTATGTATATATGTAATCAAAATACAGTAAATTTTAAAATTTAAATACAAAGAGAAAGAACTACCATCACTTAAAAGTCTCCTAACCTATAGCCCACACCCACACATGGAGGTCTCCATCCTCACTGGACAAAGGTTGGCTATAGGGGAATCCCAGAGATGACAGGGTCAACCTAAGAGGTGTGAGAGCAGTCTCATAGGGTCCCCACTGTGTGTGAGTGCATGTGTATGCCCATGCATGTGGAGGTCAGAGGTCAAGCCTGGGCACTGTGCCTCAGCAGCTGTCCACCTTACTTTTCATTTTTTAAAAAGTCTTTTTTTTTTTTTACATTTACTTATTTAGTGTGTGTGTATACACTTGCTTACCCATGCATGGGCATGCGTGCAACAATGTTCAGGTGTTAGCTTTTCTCTCCCACCATGTGATCAGATCATCAGGCTTGTTTCCTTGTGAGTGTGTGTGTGTGTGTGTGTGTGTGTGTGTGAGAGAGAGAGAGAGAGAGAGAGAGAGAGAGAGAGAGAGAGGCTCATACCCTGGAACTCACTATATAGACCAGTCTGTCCTCCAGGTCATAGAGATCCCCTTACTTATATCCTACCCCAACACCCACAGCCCAGCACTGGGATTAAAGGCCTGTGCCTTTAATTTTTTATTTGTTCTTTAAATTAATTTATACTTTTAACTAAGTTTTAAAATTTGTTTTATTTTACATGTATGGGTATTTTGTCTGCTTGTATGTCTGTACACTACATGCATGCAGTGCCTATGGATACCAGAAGAGGGCATTTGATCCCGAGAAACTAGAGTTACAGACAGTTGTAAGTGGGCATGTAAATGCTGGGAATCAAACCAGTGTCCTCTGGTATGGCATCCAGTGCTCTTAACCACAAAGCCATCTCTCTAGCTACCTAATTATCTTTTGTAAAATACATTTTTAAAACATGTATCTGTTTGTGCGTTTATGGGCACACATTCAGAAGTCATAGGAAAACCTGTGGGAACTAGTTCTCTCCTTTCAGCACGTGGGGCCTGGGGATTGAACTCTGGTTACCAGGCTTGGCAGCAATCATCCATTCCTGATGAGTTACCCCCACTGCCCTCATCTCCTTCCATTATCTTTAGGCAGTTTTCTTAGACACTGGAACAGTTCTTTTTCCCATGTGGATAGCATCTTGTAAGCATGCTGTCAGGTGCCTTCTGTGCCTCCTTTCCTAGGTCTCTAGGCGGGTATGAGGAGTGGGTATGGCATGAAGAGGAAGCGAAATTGCTTATGGACAACAGAGGTTACAATTGGTTTATTGACTAATCGCCTTGGGCCGCCCACATACTGCCATGTGTCATAAGATAATGAAGCTATCCATCTCACCCGCTAAGATAGCTGGTCAGATCCCAGCGTCTAGATAGTCTCTAGATTTGGGGAACTTTGCTCCTGAAGGCAGAAGGACCAGTGATGGGAAGAAAACCGCTTTCTGGATAAGCAACGGTTTGACAATCACACTGAGAAAATATGGCTCACCGGCGTTGCAGGATCAAAGATGTTAATGAGGATAGGTTGCAATCTCAGGCACCGCCTTTGCCTGCACCACTCACATAGGGAGAAAGAGAATCACGTGGGGCCCACGGAGGGCTTCTGGCCTCAAAAGTTATTGTCAATGTTCCAAACGTCGCCACTGAGTGCGTTAGCTGCCCCCTGCAGCGTCCACGTGAGCAACGCCAGCTGGCGCCGGAAGCGACTCTCCTGGAAGCCCAGACCCGGTGTCAACCCGGAAGAGGCGGCTCCCGAGCCATCGGAGCGCAGCATCCGCAGGTGATCCACCAGGGCACTCAAAGTGTGGTCGCCTTGGCCTAGGAAAATGTGGCGGAATGGGGAGTCGGCCGGCGACACGTACTGGGACAGGAAGTAGAACTCCACCTGCACGAAAAAAATCAAAGCAGGTCTAGATGCCAGGGTGTCTGTAAGGCTTCAGTCACTCTTCCCTCAAACAAGTCCTAATCCACCCCGAGGCCCTAGTACCTGCTTCACAAATACGGTTCCACAGCTTCGTCCAGGCCCACCTCCCTTACACTGTCCAATTAGGAAGGCCCGTCACGTGACGTCACCAGTAGCCAGGGAAATCTGTCTGGAGTCTAATCCCTCCCTCCCTGCCTTTCTTTTTAGATTTATTATTTTGTGTACTATGAGTGTTTTGCGTGTATGTGTGTGCCTCAAATATGCGTTTGGTGCCAGCAGAGGTCAAAAGAAGGTGTCCGATCCCCTGGGACTAGAGTGGCAGAGGATGTGCCTTGCATAAAAGCCCATCTCGTGTGTGTGCACGCACGTGTGTGGAGACCACGGTCAGGAGTTGCTAAGTCTTCCTCAATCACTTTCCACATTATTTTTTGAGACAAGGTCTACTCACTGAACCAAGAACTTGCCAGTTTGGCTAAACTAGTTGGCCAGTGAGCTCTGGGCTTTTCTGCCTTCCCAGTCTGAGGTCCAGGCATCCATCACTGAGCCTGGCCTTAAGTACCCGATTCTCTTGATTCAGCCTCAGGAGATCTGAGATCTGATTTACAGGTGTGCACCTCCACACGAGCAGAACTTACTTTTAAAATGTCCATTCAACAGTTCACGTGTGCCCAATGGCTTCAAACAGAACCTCAGAGGGAGCAGCTTCCGACTCACTTTGCCAAATCGTTCATAAGATCCTGCCCTACAGAATTAGCGGATATCTGGACATAGCCTCATGCGCTCGCATGCCAGCGTCACCTTCTTAAACATGAGATCCGGAGGCTGAGGGTGTGGCTTAGTGGTAGAGGATGATGCACTGGGTTCCTTGGTACCCACATTTCTTTCTCTTTGTCTCTGTCTCTCTGTCTCTGTCTGTCTCTCTCAGTCTCTGCCTCTTGGACAGTGTCTCATCATGTAGCCAAGGCTAGTTGTCTTAACCTCCCGAGAGAGAGACGGGAGTTTTATTCGGTACCGGAGGTGGAACCAGGATTGCATACATACCATAAAGCATGCCATCAACTGAACTTCAGCCTCAGTCCATTTCCCTTTTTTTTTCTCTTTCTCCTTTCTTTTTCCTTCCCTCCTTCTTTTCCCTGCCCCATCTTTCTCTTTCGTGATATTGAGTACAGGCTATGAGGGCAGAGTCCCTCATCTTTAATTTTGACTCCATCATTTACTTCCTGTGTGATACTGGGTATGTTACTTTGCTTCTCTGAGCCAACCTCACAGCATCGCAGAAAGTCCTGCTGTTGAACAAAATGAAATCGTTGGCCCCTGGTAGCTCTCTACAAAAGCCAGCTGCTATTATCATTATCAAACTATTCTTTCAACATCCTTCCTGTGCTTTTTTCCTACTCCCGTTTTAGGGAGTAGTGCATATTCGACTACCATCGGTCCAGGCGCCCCCTACAGGCATTTGTTGACACCTGCGACTGGTATCCAGGACAGCAGAAGTCTGTTTCAGGCCATTGGTACTCTCTCCAGAATCCTTTCTACACATTCTGTTTTGCCATTTCACCTCCTTGTAAGACATATTTGTGATGCCCTGACACTCAAAATACAAACTCCTGACCCTAGCCTGTCATACCAGTTACTTGGAGACAGGAGGAGGATCAAAAGGTCAAGGTCAACCTGGACTACAAAGTAAGTTCAAAGCTATTCTGGGCAACCAAGCAAGACTTTCTCTCAAAATGAGAATGAAAGGTGGGTTGGAGGCATGGCTCAGTGGTAGAGTTCCTGCCTAGAATCCCCCAGTGAGGGGCTGGGGGGGCGTGGCTCAGTGGTAGAGCCCCTGCCTAGAATCCCCCAGTGAGGGGCTGGGGGCGTGGCTCAGTGGTAGAGCCCCTGCCTAGAATCCCCCAGTGAGGGGCTGGGGGGCGTGGCTCAGTGGTAGAGCCCCTGCCTAGACTCCCCCAGTGAGGGGCTGGGGGCGTGGCTCAGTGGTAGAGCCCCTGCCTAGAATCCCCCAGTGAGGGGCTGGGGATTTGGCTTAGTGGTAAAGCACTTATTTAACATGCACAATACTCTGGTTTTATCCCAGACTCCCTCCCCCAAGCACACAAAATTCCAAATTTCTTCAACTATTTAAAGGTTCCCCCAACTGGTCTCTGATCCCTGTTCAGTCCTCCACAGGGTCTCTGTCCTGACTTTCCTGATCCATGTGCAGCTCCTAAGAAAGGCCAGGTCCATTTCCCTGCCTCATGTTTTGCCTGTCCTTCAAGACCCAAGCCACACAGTCTAAAGCAGAGGTCTGGAACTTTTTCTCTGCAAAAATCCATGGAGTAAACATTTCAGGCTTTGCAAGTTAAACAGCAGACAACAGAGAGTCAGGCCCTTACTATCCGTTTCATCGCTTGGCAGAGCCTCTGAAAGTAAGAGGTCAGGGTTTTCTAGCCTGTCTGGTTTATGAACCCTGTATATCTGGTATAGTACACCCAGAAGAACACAGGGATAGAGCAGTCAACGGAAAGCGTAGGGGCAGAATACTTTACAAAGGCCAGGTCCTGGGATAAGGGACCACCAGGCCAGAAGGGGGCGGGCGGGGGCGGGCGGGGGCGGGGTCTCACCCTCATGATGCGCACATTGTACATGCGCATCAGACGCTCATCATTCTGCTCAGAGCTGTAAATCTCCTTCCGCAGCTTCTCCGCCGCCCGGATGTAGTCCCCCCTTGCAGAGTACACCCACTGCAGGGTCAGCCCGCGCGCCTGTGGGCGAGGCACAGTCTAAGATTGACAGATTGGTGCCAGCACCGATACGGGTGGGGTCAAAGCCCTAAAGAGAAAGGGAAAGGGATACAGGGAGGTCACCAGGCCTATGAGGTTAGGGAGGGCAGAGCTCAGGGATGTGGGGTAGTACTGGATGTGTCCTCGAGGATTAGGTGACTGGAGGTATAAGTAAATGGAGCCCGATTGGAGGACAGGACCTAGATCTCAGGACTGGGGAAAGGAGAAGCCAGACACCCTTCGTAAGGAGGCGCCCCTGCAGGCTGTGAGCGCGATGGGCATCTTGGACCTTGAGGTCCCCAGAGAAGTCATTGAGGTTGCCGATGTGCCTGAGGACCACGTCTCCATAGCGGCCGAAGTCCAGCGGCAGTAGGTGATCGTGGCTCAGTCGGATGACGAGCTGGCCCGTGAGCTGAGCCACTGCCTGGACCACGGCGGGCAGGCGACCTCGCAGCGTCTTGTGCAGATTCTCATATGTGTCCTCCTTCGTGTGCAGGAATGGGTACACCCGATCATCCTGCTGGGACATGGAGGGGCTGGGTGCAGGAATGTGGCGCTGACAGGCTGAGGGCCTGGTGTCCTGGAGCAAGGGCCGGGGAGTCTCACCTCCATGAAGGAGAACTCCACAGCTGGGACCCCCGCGAAAGCTGTGAAGGAATATGCACTGCTGTCCATGGGCAGGGGCTGAATCCTGAGGACAGGCAGATTAGAGGCCTCTGAGGACTCAGTTTCTCCTGAGTCTCCACCCCGCAGCCTACATTTCCACTTACACTTCAGCATCCCAGCTTGGGTGGGTGAGTGCCAATTGTTCATAGAGCGTCTGTCCGCTGTGGTTGGGGGAATCCACCTGGATAAGAGACACACATCAGCCTTTGCCCCCTTGCGCTGCCCTCCCACGGGATTCTCTCACCCCCAGCCCCATCCCCTCCTCTTGCCTGCTTCAGGATATTCTCAATGAGGCTGACGAGAAGGGGGCTGGTCTTGGCATGGAATTTGCCATCTCCTGAAGAAAAGGGAGGGGAGGAATCCAGGCTCAGGAATAGATTGCTATGCATAGACCAACCTGAGAGGGCCAGGAGGCAGCTTGACCCTAGCTCACCCAACACGGCCTTGTCCAGGCTCACGTACACAACAGCTTTGAGGTGTAGCACGCTGAGGTAGCCCTGTGGGTCCGGGAAGAGTATGGAAAAGGGAGGTTGCCCTTCCACCCTTCCCCATTACATTCCTGATTACATACCCAGAACCCCAAGTCACCTCCAACCACTCTGTGGATCCCACGCCGCCAAAGTCACCTCCGTCCCAGCTGATGAACAAAAGACTTCTTCGAGGTCTGAACCCTATGTGCAGACAGATGAAACGGAGGGTCAGTATTCCACCTTCACCCTTCTCTATTCAGGTCTCCAGAGGGTCTCCACTCTCACTACGAACCCGGCATCCCAAGCCACCCCACCTTGGATCTTCTCTGACTCAATAATAACACACTGGAGTGGGTTCTAACAGATGCTATTTCTTGCTCAATTGTCACTCAGGCCATAGGCACTCAGCATGTTCCAGTCTCTATTTAGTTTTTTTTTTTTAATTTTATTTGTACATGTGTGGGGACACATTTGCAATAGTAGGGGAACATGGCAGTCAGAGGACAACCTGCAGGACAATATGCATGTGGATTCTTGGACTCCAACTCCTGCTCTTGTCCCGTCTCAATACTCTTATTGTTGTTTCAAGACAGGGTCATGTGTAGCCCAGGCTAGCCTCAGTCCCCGCCTTATATGGTAAGAGATGACCTACAACTGGTCAGTGGTGGCAGACAACTTTAATCCTATCACTTGGGAGGCAGAGGCAGATGGATCTCTGTGAGTTCAAGGCCAGCCTGGTCTACAGAGCGGGTTCCAGGACAGCCAGGGGTACACAGAGAACCCCTGTCTCGAAAAACCAAAAAACCAAAAAACCAAAAAACCAAAAAACCAAAAAACCAAAAAA
>NW_021604735.1:333048-368337 GCF_004785775.1 Grammomys surdaster | reverse complement strand
AAAAAACCAAAAAAACCAAAAACCAACCAAATAAAAAAAACCCAACCAACCAACCAAATAAAAACAAACAAACAAACAAACAAACAGCATGTGGCACCATGCCTGGCTTTGGGAGGGCAGGTTTGTTTTTTGTTTTTTTTTTTTTGTTTTTTTTAAGCAGAGACTAGCCCAGGCTGGCCTAGAACTTGTTATATAGTTAAGAATGATCTTGAAATACTGATTTTTTTTCCTGCCTTAGGCTCCTAAGGGCTGGAATTATAGGGCATGCCTGCCCAAAATTAAAAAACACTTTGTGTATGTGTGCATGCATATGGTGGCCTATGTGTGGAAATCAGGGGACCATTTTAGGGAGCTAGCTCTTTTCCTCTACCATGTGGTTTCTGAGGCTCAAACTCAGGTCACTGGACTCGACAGCAAGTGCCCTCTGAGGCATCCCATCTGCCCCCAGGCTAATACATGGATGGGGAATTACTATATCAATGAGGTTACTTGCCTAGAACCACACACTGGATACTCCAATCAGAGGACTCAGACCCAAGTGGCTTATCTCCAGTCTACACTGCCAACTACCTTTGACCTAGTCCTAGCTGGGGACACAGCCGCAGCTCACACGGGTCTTGGCTTTGACCTTACCGTTGCTCACCATGGAGGAAAAGGTCCGAACCAGCTCCAGCAGGATGGCAGTCCCCACCGCAGACTTGGCTGCTCCTGGGCCCCATGCATCCCTCTGGGCTCCGACAACAACATAGTGATCTGAAGGAAGGTATGTGTTGAGCCCACATCTTAAACTGACAGGGTCTCCTCCACCCAGCCATGGAGGGCGGGCGCCCCCAGAGATCCAGTCCCTCCTGTCCAACTTCCCCAGTCACCTTCCCTGCCACGGCTCCTCCCAGGGCTCTATAATGTCAACCATGTTAAAGGACCATGCCTCTCTCTCTCAGCTCTGCCCAGGTGGCCTGATCCACCTTTTGGGGGTTCAAACACACACTTTCCCCCACTTTCTTCTGGAGATGGGATTTCACACGGAACCAAGGCTGGCCTAAAACTCCTGATTTTCCTGCCTCCACTTCCTCTCAGGGTTACAGGAATGTGCCACCATGCCAGGTGCTGGGATCAAACCCAGAGTTTTTCCCAAGCTGGGCGAACACTCTATCAGCTGGGCTACTGCTGGGGACATTCTATTTTGCTAGAGGTTTTGGTCTGCTTGTTTTGTTTTATTTTTATTTTATTTATTTTCTTTTATTTTGCCGTATGGTCTACAGTGGCCTTGAACTTCTGCTTTCCTGTCTCTAGGTGTGTGCCACCATTCCTGGCCCCCTTTACCACTGCTTCATACAGGGTCTTGGGGCCCAGGCTAGTCTTGAACTCATAATCCTCCTGCTTCAGACTCTTGAATGCTGGGATGACAGATGTGAGCTTACCATGTCTGGCTAAACATTCTGGTCCATTCTGGTCAGGCAAGTTCTGCATCTCCCTTAACCTGTGTTTCTCTCTCCATCTCTTTTGTGTCCCTCCTCTGACTTCCAGCATCCCCCATCTGCATGTCAACCCAGGTCTCTGTTTCTCCCTTGACACCTGGCCATTCAAGGGTTTCCCAGTTCTGCCCCACACTGCCAAACCGTCTCAGCAAGCTTTGACTCTTCACCATCAGACTCCACTCCTCCAATCCGGCCTTTGCTTGATGCTTACATCTCTAGTATAACGCTTGCTCACCCACAGTGCACAGGGAACTCACTACTGAGCAATACTACCCATTTGGAGGGGTCCACACTGCCACCCCTCATCATCCTCCATTCCATTCCACCACTTCTGGCCCTTCCGCAGGGCCTCCTGCCTCAGCCCTCGTTGGTTGGGGTTAGGAGCAGAGTCTCTCCCAGGCTATGGGAGATGAAGGGCACACCAGCCCACCTGGCTCTGCGAAGCCCTCGATGCATGCAAAGATGTTACTGATGGGGGTTGAGACTCTGAGGTTGTTGACCGAAAGGCGTAAGCGTGGCCCAGGTCCCAGCCGATAAGGAGAGCCTGAGAGGTGACCTTTCCATTCCTGGGGAGCCACAGGGCCTGTGAGTCTCCTGGAAGGAAATGGGGCAGAAGAGTCTGGAAGTGGTGGTGTGGCCTAGGCTTCAGAACGTCCTAAAACACTGCTTCATTAGTTCTCTTCTGCCTTTAGCTCTAGATCTGTACCATGCTCAATAGGACAGTGCAGTCCAGGCCTGCCGGACCGGGGACGGTGCAGCCCGGGCTTGCCGGACTGTGGTATAAGCTGTGTCCTGTGCACTTGTGGGTGTACCAGATGGTGGGGCCTGCTAGAAGATGTGGGTAACCTAAAAGGTTACCCCTTTCTTTTGTGGGTGTTTGCATGTATGTGTGACTAGAAGTGTGTGCGCGCACATGTGTGTAGAGGCCAACGGGTCAACCTTGCAACTTGACCTCAGGTACAAATCAGTTTTTTAAAAAGTTTACAACACGTATTCCTTTTTGTGTGTGTGAGTGTGCTATGTGTGGGGGTCAGAGGACAACTTGTGGGAGTCTGTCCTCTCTTGAGTATGTGAGACTTACGGACGGTCTTCAGCCTTCCCGGCAAGTGCCTTTATTCACTGAGGCATCTGACTAGGACACCTTGGTTTTTCTCTGACAGGATCTGCACTTGGCCTGGAGCTCACTAATTTAGCTAAGCTGGATGCCAGTGAGCCCCAGGGAACCAATCTGTTCCCTCATCTCCAGGGCTGGAGTTACCCGCGTGCACTTAGGCTCTCTGTTTGTGTTTAACATGGCTTCTGGGTGTGTAAATCAGCTCTCCATGCTTGAAGAACAAGCACTGTACTGACAGAAATGTCTCTGCAGTCTCAGGTCACCTTCTCAGTCACTGAAGGAACCCTACAGCTAACTTCAGCTCCCGCCTGCTACTCCACCTGTCCCACCCTGTCCTGTCTCCCCGCCCTTTTACCTGAGCAAGCGATAAGCAATGTCTGCGCTGATTGGCTGGGCAGGGATGCTGGGAAGGCCTGATGATTCCACAGGAGGGAACTGGGTTTGATTGAAGGATGGGAAGCCAGGCGTGTAAGGGTCTCCAGTTCCCAGGTGCACCTAAAGAGGAAGGGGTAACCACTCTGAAACTGTGGGCTGAACGGGCCCCAGTTGAGTATCCCTGGGCCCTAGGAAGGGAGCTCTGGCTTCCCCTCAAGACTCACATGTCCATACACAGCCTGGTGGCTAGACAGGCCGGGCTTGTGGGGGTCCTGGGAGAAGTCTGCTGGGTCAGGGTATATCAGCACTCCTTGGGCCCCAAAGTCCTGGGCAATGGCTACCTGAGGGAGAACAGAAAAGGAAAGGTTAAAAAAAAAAAGGGCTCTTTCTCATTTGCAACTGTCATCCTTAAGGGCCCACCGTGTGTAGTAGCTGTCACCTGGCACTTCAATGTTGCAGCCCTCCCTCGGTGTCTCCAGAGCATTTCAAAACCTCCCTGCCAATGGCTGGTGAGATGGCTCAGTGGTTAGAGTACTGGCTGTTCTTCCCGAGGTCCTGGGTTTGATTCTAGCACCTAAATGGCAGCTCACATCTGTAACTGCAGTTCCAGGGGCTCTGACTCCCTCTCTGGCCTCCAAAAACATCAGCCACACAGGTGGTGCACAGATATGCAGTGCTGGGAAATCAAACCCAAGGCTTCGGGGGCATGCCAGGCAAGCGCTCTACCAGCTGTGCCCCACCACAAGCCCGTATGTTATTTTACTTAGAAATAATTACATGTATTTATTTATTTCTGTGTCAGGGGACAACTAGCCGGAACAGGTTCTCTCCTTTGAGACTCATAGGTCCCAGAGATTGAATTCAGGCTTGATAGTTAGTGCCTGTACCCACCAAGCTATCTCTCCTGTCCCTGTAGTTTGGTTTCTAAGATGGAATCTCATTTATTCCAGGCTAGCTTCAAATTCTTTGTGTGGCAGAGAATGACTTTGAATTTTAATGCCCCTGCCTTTCCCATCGGGAGCACTGAGAGGACAGACCTGCGCTGTCATATCCCACTGTCAGCTATGTCTTTATTATTTAAAATTTTAAAAGATTTATTTATTTTATGTATATGAATACAGTGTAGCTCATCTTCAGACTGTAGCTGTCTTCAGAAGAGAGCGATTGGATCCCATTACAAAGATGTCATGTGGTTGCTGAGAATTGAACTTAGAACCTCTGGAAGAGCAGTCAGTGCTCTAACCGCTGAGCCATCTCTCCAGCTCTTTATTATTTAATTTAAGAGAGAGAGAGAGAGAGAGAGAGAGAGAGAGAGAGAGAGAGAGAGAGAGAGAATGGCCTTGTGTAGCCAAAGCAGGTCTTGAATTTACAATCCTCCTGCCTCTCAGCTTCCTAAGCAGCTGGGGTTACAGGTTACATCATGGTAGTCTTCTGCAAATCTATCTATCTATCTATCTTCTTTCTTTCTTTCCTTCTTTCATCATTCCTTCCTTCCTTCCCTCCTTCCTTCCCTCCTTCCTTCCCTCCTTCCTTCCGTTTCGAGACAGAGTTTCTCTGTGTAGCCCTGGCTGTCCTGGAACTAGTTTTCTAGATCAGGTGGGTGTGAAACTCACAGAGGCCTGCCTGCCTCTGCCTCCTGAGTGCTGGGATTAAAGGCCTGTGCCACCACCGCCCGGTTGTCAATTTTCTTCCTTCCTTCCTTCCTTCCTTCCTTCCTTCCTTCTTTCTTTCTTTCTTTCTTTCTTTCTTTCTTTCTTTCTTTGGTTTTTCAAGACAGGGTTTCTCTGTGTAGCCCTGGTGTCCTGGAACTCACTCTGTAGACCAGGCTGGCCTTGAACTTAGAAATCCACCTGCCTCTGCCTCCCAAGTGCTAGAATTAAAGGCGTGCACCACCACTGCTCAGCTCAATATTTTCTTAAAATGTGCCTATTTTTTCTTTTCTCTCAGCGACAGTTGCAACGCACAACACATGATGTCCTATTTGGGAGCCTCACCTTCTGGGCGAAGCTAGTAATCCCAGCTCGCACTAGCAGGAGGCTGCCAGCCAGCTCCACGCCCTTGGCTTTCAGGTCCTGCAGGTCCTCCGGCCGCCCGTAGTGGGCGTACACCAACTTGCCCTGGGAACGTGGGATTCCGTGAGGCCTCGCTGCCCTTATCCCAACTCTGGCTACCGAATGAGGACGCGATGGGCTCCCCATCCTGGTAACCTCACCGTGGCGTTGCCGGTGGCGCTATAGGGGCAGTAGACTTCCGGATCCTCCAGCGGTAGCTGCTCCTGGACGCTCCCATCTGCATCCACCCAGTGCAGGGTGTTAGGGTGAGCCCTGAGGATGGTTGAGGGTGAGCACTCCTGAGTGTGCAACCTCATGCATAATTGCCCCCTTGTCGCATCCCCAGACTCACAGGTCCGGGAACTGAAGTCCCACATAGTGCGTGTCAGTCCACACGTGGTCCAGCTTCTGGCGCGAGAGCTTATCGAGGATGTCTTGGACAAGGGTGGCCATCCTAGCTGAGCCAGCCACGCGTTCCCGGAGGCTGGTCAGCCTGAGCAGAGAGAGCTCACATTAGGGGCCAGGAAGGGGACTACTTCACACACACACACACACACACACACACACACACACACACACCGCAGAATTCGGAAAAAGGAAAAGACCGAGATGGTAAACGCAGGCCTAGAATGGTATCTTACGTATACCAGGCTAGCCTCAAATTCAGGTGAAAGTAATTGGGAGGTAGAGGCACGAGGATTGGGCTTTGGGACCGGGAGATCACCTGGTCTGCTTCCGTTGTCATAGCCCAGTAAGTCTGTTACCTAAACTAGCCTTCTCACCTCGACCATGAACTGCCCTCTCATGGGCTGTTACTGTCACAGGGGAAACAATCTGCTCTCCATTTGTCACAGAAGTATGGCCTTGGCAGAGACCTGGCCTTTCTCGAGTGGCCACATCTCCCATGGGACTCTTGGGTTTCCTGACCTCCAGTCTTGGCTCTTGGCTCCTGGCTCTCTAACTCCTCTCCTCCCCTCCCCCCCTCCCTCCCTCCTTCCTTCCCTCCCTCCCTCCCTCCCTCCCTCCCTCCCTCCCTCCCTCCCTCCCTCTCTTTTGCCAGATTCTAGGAAATCACTGTACCACAAACCAACTTTTTTTTTCTGTCCTATTTTTAAGACAAGGTTATGCTGAATAGCCAAGGCTAGCCACAGACTCACTTGAAACCAGGTAGGCACAGGCACAGAACTTCTCTGTTTTAGCTTCCCAAATAACTAGGATTACAGGCATCTGCCACCAGGCCCAGTCAAAGTATTAAGTCCCACAATCAGTCCGAGACTGACAGGAAAGAGTTTGTCTGCACATCCTTCAATGTGCTGAACCCCCTTACTTTATTTACATTTATTTATTGTGATGTGTGTGCACGTGTGTGTGTGCGCGTGTGCTCTGATCCATACGTTCACACATACCAAAACCGGCACCTCGAGCATGTGGAGATGAGAGGAGAAATTAGAACCAGGCTCACTCCTCCCTCCCGAGTTCAGGATTGAACCCGGGCTGTCAGGCTCAACAGCAATCCTCTTTACCTGCTGAGCCATCTTGCCAGCTCTCAATCCCACTTTCCAGCTAGACATTTTGAGGTTCTGGCTTCCTCCCTTGGTCCTCACTGTATTTGCAGGTCTGTCTGTCTGTTTGTCTTGGGCTGAAACATATACGTTGGTCCACATTCCCAGAGCTTTCAACGTATTGCCTTTTGAAAATTCCTTACTACGTTGTAGAGGATGGGAATTGAGAAAAATTCAGCCGTAGGTAGCTCTACCTATTTCCTGGCTTTCATAGGTCTGAGAAATTGGGGGGGGGGGGGTGTGTGCAGACAAGGTCTCATTTGTCCTGGAAGATATTACGAAGCCAAGGGTGGCCTTGAACTCCCGATCCTCCCGCTCTCACTTCCCAGGTGCTGGGATCATGGGTATGAGCCACCACACTTAGTTCATGCCATGCAGGGCATCATGCGAGGTGAGTTCTCTGTCCCCCACGCTATAGCCCCAGCCTCAGACTGGAAGATAGCCATTTACTTTGATCAAGTGCCTATTGTTGTATCAAGATACACCATGATCCAATTCACTAAATAAACACTAAAACAGTAGTAACTTAGCTTCAATCCTAAGTGTGGAGGAGAAGGAGGAGAAGGAAGAGGAAGAGGAGGAGGAGGGAGAGAAAGAGGAGGAAGAGGAGGAGGAAGAGGAAGAGGTGGAGGAAGAAGAAGAAGAGGAGGACAAAAAAGAGGAAGAGGAGAAGGAAGAGGAAGAGAGGAAGAGGAGGAGGAGGAGGAAGAGGAGGAAGAGGAGGAAGAAGAGGAGGAAAACCCAGGTATACACCTATAATCCTAGCACTTGGGAGGCTGAAGCAAGAGGACCTCAAGTTTGAGGCCAACCTGGGCTACATCACAAGACCTTATCATAAAAACTAAAACCAAAACAAATGAAATCAAACAAAACAGTAAAGGGGCTAGAGATGTTGTTGAAGGCCCTAGGTACAAACCCCAGAACTACAAACAAACGTTTGGAAGAAGGCCAGTGGGATGGCTCTGCAGGTAAATGATGCTTGTTGTTAAGCCTGAGGGCCTGGGTTCAATCCCTGGGATCCATATGGTAGAAGGAGAGAACCAACCACACTGCAAGCTGTCCTCTGACCACTGCACATGCTCAGTGGCACCCAAGCGCCACACTCCAATAAATACTAAATAACTGTAAAAAAGGAAACCCAGAGGAAAAATCATGTGGTTGTTTCAGTACATGTTGAAAAAATATTAAAATTTTTTCTCATACCCATAATGACCTGTTCATTACATAAAATAAAATTAAAATGTCATGTAACTTTGCAAATTATTTACGCTTTTGAGATGGGGCCTCATACATCTGAGGCTAAACTCCAGTTCACTACATAGTTGAGGATGACCTAAAATTCCCAATCTTCCTGCATCTACCTCCTGAGTGCCGGGATTAAAGACACATGCCACCAGGCCCTAGTCCCTTGTCTCCATCCACCCAGCTGCCTATCTCCTAAATAAACCATCCTCAATGTCTCAGGCCCTTAGATACTGAGCTGTCCTTCCAAGGACCGCTGAGCAGGGAGCTCAGAAAGGAAGGTGGGAAGACCCAAGAGAAGACTTTGAGAAGTGGCAGGGCTCCCGTCCAGCTAATGAGCGAACACTGGGCCCCGCAGGAGCTAGGCTGTGTTCTTACCTGATGGTGTCCTCCATGCGCCCCTCCCCAAGGAGCCGAAGAAACATGGCCTGGAGGTCACTCAAGTACAGTGTGCCCTGGCGGGAGTCCTCAGGGTTGACATCTTCACCAACCACCAACACAGAGTCCCCACACGCCTGGCAGGACCCTCGAAAGGCCACGTAGCCCAGGAGAAAGGCTGGAGGGTGGGAAGATGGGGTTATCTTGTGCCTTCTTCTATTAGACCCCAGAAATGCCCCCAGCCCAGGAGGAGAGAGGAAAGACTCACCCCCAGTGAAGATTAGCAGGGTGGTCAGGACCAGATAGGGGGCAGCCTTTCGACCTGCTGCAGCCCAGGGTATGGGAAGTGACCTCCCGGCACAGGAGCCTAAGTGCTCAGGGCCTTTGAGTTCCATGGGGCAGAACTGGACAGGAAGCTCCTCCCCTTCCTCCCTCTCTTCCTCCTTCAGGTACTCCAGCTGAGGGTCTTCCACACGTCTATAGATAGTCTGAGAGGGTCTTGGGGACCACTGTTGCTGATTGGAAGGAGGAGGTAGGCATGAGATTAGGAGAGGGGGCCTAAGGGTTGGCAGAGGGTTAGGCAAGAATGGTGTTACTGACTTCGGCAGAGAGGAAGGGAGTTCTGGAGGCTGGAGAGGAGGGACCCAAGTAGGGACCCAAGGGGGATGGGTGGGGTCAATCTTATGCATTAGGGAGGAGCCTGAGGGACACAAAAGAAGACCTAATGTGTGTAACCACAACTCCACTCCCCTCATTGGTCTTACCACTCTCCGAAGTAGACCCCAACGTTGCTCCATGCTTGTGCCCCTCCTAAACCCTGCAAGTAGTACCCCCCCCCAAAGCGATAAACCGTTTGTGGGAGCCCCAGAGGGCCCCTTATCAGCCCTGGCAGGCAGCCTGAACCTAGGCCGTTTCTCATCCCCCATAAGGGTGGGGGCAGAGTCTGGCCTCAGTCCAGTTTTCTAGACACTCCCCCTGGTTCATGCTAGCTGGCAAGGGACAGTGCCTTCTCCTACCAATCTTCCCACAAACCCCACTGTTGCTGGCAGACTGCAAAACAATCAATTTTTTTTAACCTCAGGGCAGACTTTGGCCACCGTAGTTCCCGTCACAGGTTGGGGGATGGGGGGCTTAACGTGAGGGGGAAGGGAACATATGGGGAAGTCCCTCCTTTCCCCTGATTTCACCCTCTCTCAGTGTCCTTGGGGAAAATTCCCAGTCTCCTTGGAAGCTTCATTATGAAAGTTTCTGCCCCCTCCCACCTCTTGTGTCTGGTTGCTAGGTTTCCCCAATATACAGCCTTCCAAGTAACCCTCAGCTGATCTTCCTGCCCCGACCGCTGCCTCAGGTAGACTCCCAAACTAGTGGCATCTTAGTAGGGTGACTGGGTGGTTTAATCTGACCACAAAGTTGTCTATCTGCCTGGAATCTGTTTGGTTGCTGGGGAGGAAGTGTTAGGAATGAGGTAAAGAGGTCAAAAGGAACCTACGAGTGGGTCCTGGGGTCAGGAAACTCTGGGTTTCCACCTCGCCCTTAGGGGAGGCAGAAAAAGTTTTGACCAAACTACAGCCTTCCCCTGCACCCCCTTGGGTCACTAAAGGACTTAATTGTTTCTCTTTTGGGATCTATAACTCTAAAATTTTGATGAAGGGCCATAACCACAATTTACCCTCCAGTTTGAAATCCAAGCTGCGCCGAAGACACCAGGACCTGCAGTGTGAATGGGAAAGTTCAGGCTCCACCTCACCCTTACTCCCGGGCCGGGTCTTCCCTGGGAAACTGCAGGTCCTACCCAGCTCCTGAAAGATCTGAGAGGTAGGGGCTCACCAGTACCCCCAGTCCCTGCCTCGTGCCTGTCAAAGCCGAGTCCTGAGTGGGAAGACACAGCAGCCAAGTTCGCCTCAGCAACAGGTCTCTGGGGTGGACCATGCTCCCAGGAGACCCAAAGCCTTGCTAAGGCCACACCCACTAGAGCTCGCCCCGCCCCTGCCCCGACGGCTCCACCCCCGCACGTCCTTTTCTGGAGCAGCCTTAAACCAACAACCAGGTCCAGCTCAACACAAACTCTTTCTTCCCTTCCTGTTCCTTCCAGAGTCCTGACGCCACTAAAACCTAAGAAATCCGTGCCCCAGAGTGGCATGAATGTAGGTGTGACCCTCTCTGGCATCTCACCAGACCCCCATTCCCCACCCCCAAGGAAGGAAGTCAAACACTTTTTATTTTCATAAAAGTTCTTTTTTTTTTTTTAATACTTCTTTCAACTCAGGAACATCACAGTCTAAGAAGATGTAGGTAAGAGAGAAGAGGGCAATGGGAAATGGGGGTTCTGCGCTTTTGGATTTCTGGCTGGTAGAACGCCCCTCTGGATGGGGTGGGTGGGCATTAGGGGGAGGGGGCAACTTCAGGGGCACTTCCGCTCCACACACTGCTTCCCTCCCTCCTCGTATTCCTGCTTGGAGATCCACATCTGTTGGAAAGTACCCTGAGAGAAGGGCAACATCAGCTGTCAGGTGTCACCCCACACCCCTCTAGGCCACCACACCCCTTCTTCCTCCTTGCCTCCATCCATTTCTTTCTTTTTTTTTTTTTTTTTTTTGGTTTTTTGAGACAGGGTTTCTCTGTGTAGCCCTGGCTGTCCTGGAACTCACTCTGTAGACCAGGCTGGCCTCGAACTCAGAAATCCGCCTGCCTCTGCCTCTCAAGTGCTGGAATTAAAGGCGTGCGCCACCACTGCCCAGCAGCCTCCATCCATTTCTTGCTATATCCTCCCTCCACTCCTTGGAGATTTTAGGCTGCTCTAATACAGAAATACATTATCAGCCCCTCACTGGGGGATTAAAAATGTTTTGTGCATGCGTGTGTATTTGTGCCCATGTTTGTGAATGATGATTGAGCTAACATGTACACACAGAGGACAAAAGGCAGGGTTTACCAAACCATACAGGTCTGTCACTCTGTATAGAGGCTAGCTGGCTGTCAGCTTCTGGAGCTTCTCCTGTCTCCTCCCATTTTGTGATAAGTGCGCTGAGATTATAGACAAATGTTCTCTTTACAAGTTTTATGTGAGTTCAGGGGATCCGAACTCAGGTCCTCATGCCTTGTGCAGCTGGTGCTTTACTCATGGAGCCATCTTCTCAGCCTTTGTATTTATTTGCCTTTTATTTTGACAAAGGGTCTCACCACGTGGCTCAGGCTGACCTTGACCTTGTGATCTTCCACATCCAGAGTAGCTGGAATTACATCTTCGACCACAGCGGCTCGACTGTCACCATTCTGACACCACCTGGCACCTCACCGCCGCCCACCCCTGCTGCTCTCTCTGGAGGAGCCCTGTCGGGGGACCTTCCACACGGGCTCTGCCTCCATGTGAAGGCTGGTGTCTCTGGCTCACAGAGCATCCTTCCTGGGTGACCGAATTTGTCCCTGCCACTCTCCAGCCTCTTGTTGCAGACTCAGATACCCAGCTGTGTCTTGGTTACTTCCTCCTGAATATCCTTGACCTTAAACTCCCTCTGATTCCATAACTGAGATCGTCAGCTCCCTGCAGGGTTCACCCAGCTTGTTCTCCTTTGGTTTTCTCTCCTCCTCTCCCCTTCTCTTCCATCCTCCCCCTCCCCCTTCCTCCATTCCCTCTCCTCCTCCCTCCTCTCCCTCCCTTTCCCTCCCTCCCTGTTCCCTTTTTTCTTTCCCCCTTCGCCTTATGTTCCCTCCTCTACCCCCTCTCTTTCTTCCCACAGGCTCTCACGTAACACAGGTTGGCCATGAACCCTATGTAGCTGAGAATATGAATTCTATCCCCAAAATCCCACATCAAAAACCTGGGCAGGACGGTGTGCACTTTGAACTCCAGTACTAAAGAGGCAGAGACAAGCACGTCTCTGGGGCTCCACCTTAGCCTCCACTGCACAGCCCCCTTGATCCCAGGTCATAACACGGGAAGACTCACAATTCACCCCTTGCCATTGGACTACTCTTCTATCCCAAATTCCAAGATGCCCCCTCTATTCACTGACGGCCATGACTGCCTTACCATACCCATACCCTCACCAGCCTCTCTCCTGACGAAGTCCCCAGTCTTCGGAGCACACTCACTGACTGCACTTGCTCCAAAAACTTTTTTTTTTTTTTTTTAAGGACTGGGGTTGTGTAAATACAGTGCTTGCAAGGACCTTACTTCAGTCTCCAGAACCCATGTAAAAAAGCTGCCCTTAATCCTAGTGGGAGGGATGCTGAGACAGGATTGGAGTTTACCAGATAGCCAGCCTAGGTGACTTTGTGACTTCCAGAACACTGAGACACCCTGCCTCAAAAACCAAGGTAGGAGGTGCCTGAAGAATGACAGCTCAATTTGTTCTCTGGTGACAGGGTCTTGCTATGTAGCCCAGGCTACCCTTGAACTTGAGATCCCCATGCCTCGGCCTCTCTAGTACTGGGATTACAGGTATGCCTAGATACTTGTTGAATAAAACCCGGCAAGTGTCAGGGTCTGTTCTTCTAATATCCAGTGTCCTGCCTCTTCCTTCTCACCAGTGAGGCCAAGATGGAACCCCCGATCCAGGGGCTGAACTTGCGTTCCATGGTGCTGTTGCTGGCGATGAGCTTGAGCCGCATGCTCTGGGGAAGAAAATGGGCTGGGGGAACGGACATCGAGATTCTGGGGTGCGACAAGGCTAGGTAGACAGGAGGAAGCCGATGAGGCATGAGCATTTCCGTTAGAGGATCAGGAGGCATTTGGGGTTCAAAGAGTTGAGCCAGGATTGGAATCAGGGTGCCCAGTGTGCGTGTGTGTGTGCATGCATGTGTGTGTGTGCTCGAGCGCGTGTGTGTGTTGGAGCTCTTACCGGTGGGGTCTTCTGGGAAAGCTCCCGATTAAGTCTGTCTGTGAACCCCTGAAGCAGAGTGTTGCCGCCAGTGACAATGACACTGCCGTAGAGACCCTGAGAGCAGGGAGAAGGGTCAGCCTGCAGGCAGAACCCTTTCCTTCCTCCATGTCAGCCCTGGGTCCCTTCGCCAAGGCTTAGGGTCTGGCCTCACCGGGCGAATGTCAATGTCACACATGCCGATGCTGGTGGTGACCACGTGACCCACTCCTAGCATGGTGTTCCCGGACAGGCCCTGCAGACAGAGGTGATGTGGACGTGGGGCCTCTGCCTCCCTCTCCCCTACACCCTATCCTCCACTACACCTCTGGATCCAAGACCCCAGCCAGCCCCACCCCAGCCAGTCCCCAGCATCCAGCCAAACCTTGACATTAGAGGGATCAAACAGGCCCTCAGGGATTCGAAGTCGCTCAGCGCCATAGTCTGTGTTGTAGCCATTGGGCATTTCATAGTGCACAGTGGGCATTTGTGCAGCTACCCTGCCCAAGAAAGGAGCAAGACTCTGTGTGGCTCGGTGCCAGGTGGGGTGCTCCAGAGGTTCCTGTGGACCCCAGTTCTGTGGCCCCATCTTTGTTTTTTTAAATGGAGGGGGTTCTCATGCAGCCCAAGCATGCCTCCAACTCAATAAGTAGCAGAAGCTGGCCTTGAACTCCTGAACCTCTTGTCTCCAACTCCCAAGTACCAGTTTTCAGAGTTGTACCACTATGCCCCATAGATGTGAAACTGAAGATGGAACCCAGAGCTGTATATGTACAGACAAACTGAGCTATATTCCCAGTATTCTTCACACACACACACACACATTTTGAGATAGGGTCCTGCTATGTAGGCCAGCTGACCTGAGACTCTCAATCCTTCTGCCTCAGCCTTCCTGAGTACTGACATTACAGGAACTGTAGTGCCCCCCCCCGCGCCCCATGTCAATCAATCCGGCCCTCCTTCCCACCCTGTAGTGCTCAGCCCAACTCACTGTTCATCATAAGGGGAATCAGACACCTGAAGTACGGAGGCCTGGAAGTCTTGGATCACCTCCTGAGAAGCAAGGAGGGGTGAGGTCTGGCTGCCCTCTGTCTCCATCGAGAGCCCCAGCCTCCAACCCCAACCCATCCATAGCCATCCCCTCCCCTTCCCTGGTTATAGCAAGGGGCCAGGGGCTGGCAGGGTGGGAAGAGGGCGGGAAAACTGTTTTCAGCTACAGCCTCACGTTACACATGTAGTTATGCCAGGACTTGGAGACTTGGGGTAGCTTCTCCTTCTTCTTCCAGTTTGGGGGGGCTCCCTCCCGTACAGGCTCCTGTGAGGACACAGCCTTTGAGAGTCCTTCGCAGCTGCTGCTTGCCCAGCCCATTGGCACACCTGTCTCCCTAGCACTCAGCCACCTCTGCAGCTCACAGCCCTGAGCCGCGGCTCTGTCTCCCAGGAGATAGAGTGGCTTGTCACCCTTCCCTGACAGGGAAGTGAAGACAGCGAGAGGCTGTCCCATAAGTGAAACCTACACTGCAAACATGGTCAGAAGGACCTGAAGCAGAGCCTGGGGGTGTGGCTCAGTGGGTAGAGCACTTGCCTAGCATCCAGGAAGCCCTGGGTTCCATCCTTGCCCTGATTAAACCAGCTGTGGTCTTCTCCAGCACTCAGGAGGTAAAGGCTGGAGGACTGCTAGCTCAATTTAGCCTTCCCCCCTCCCTCCCCATCTCCCTCCCTCTCTAAAAAAAAAAAAAAACACCCTCTCCCTCTCCCTCTCCCTCTCCCTCTCTCTTTCTCCCACCTGAGAAAGCTTTCATTAACACTCTGGGTTTCATGGCTCTTCCCCAACAGAGAAGGAACCTGAACCTGGGATTTTGTTTGGATTTTTTGTTTGTTGGTTGGTTAGTTTTGGTTTTTAGGTGGAATTTATGTCATCCAGGCAGGCCTTCATACAGCCAGGGTTTAAGTAGTCCTGGGGATCCACCTCAAGGCTCCTTACATGCCAAGTGCTTGCTAACTGAGACACATCCCTAGTCCCTGGGGGTTTTGTTGTTGTTTGCCTTTTGTTTTGAGAGAGAATGCCTTGTGTAGCTCAGGCTGGCCTCCAGCTCAATGTTCCCAAGGCTGACCTTGAACTCTTGCCCCTCTTGCCCCGCCTCTCAAGTGCTAGGATTACAGATGGGCTTCACCACATCTGGTCCTCACACATCTGCTCTCAGCCATGACGTGAAGCCTGTCCCCGTGTCTGGAAAATGACCCTTTGGGAGATTTGCTCCATTATCTCGTGGGCCTGGGGACTGATGGGTATGAAGCAAATGCCAGGACTATGATGGCATATCTGGCCACACCACAAGTCCTACCTTGGCTGCAATCATGTAAGGAGGAATGATATCAATAGCCATTTCCTGGAAGAGCTCCCGGCACTGCATGGAGATGAAGTCCCCTGCCAGGGGTGACTTGACAATGCCTGGAAAAAGAAGCTGCCTCAGAACCAGGGCTCCCCAAGACACCCCAGACCCCTGATAAGGCCCTACCTTGCTGTAGGACATAGCCATCATGGACTGGGATGGCTGTAGTGTGGGTAGCCCCACTGTCCAGCACCAGGCCTGTGGAGCGTCCATTTGCAAAGCTGTCATGGGGTGGGTCAGTCAAAGAAACAGCAGCAGCCAGTGAGGGAGTTGGGACCTGGGTCAGGCCGTAGTCCTTCTCAGTTCTCTCAGGGTAAGATTTATCCCGGTTTGCAAATAGAACCTTGGGATTTTTTTTCCTTCTCACATATGTGTGGGCTTGTCTCTGTGTGTGTGTTTGTTTGTGTGTGTGTATGAGAGTGTTTGTGCATGTGAGTGTGTGTGAGTGTGTGTGTATGCAGAGGCCCAAGGTTTATATCAAGACTCATCCCTGATCACTCTTCCAACTTACTCATTCAAGAAAGTGCTCTCAGTTAAATGCAGAGCTCTCTACTATGTCTTGCTGGCCTCCTGAGCCTGCATTTGCAAGTAGGTGGTCATGCCCACCCGCCATATGTGTGTGGATTTCTAAGGATCCAAACTCTGGTCCACATATTTGTGTGGCAGGAGCTTTCATTGCTGAGCTGAGGGTGCTGGGAATCAAACCCAGTTCCTCTACAAGAGCAGCAACCCTTAACTGAGCTTCTGCTCCAGCCTCTAACCTTTTGATACATATATAATGTTCATTATATATGTATGTTCATCATAAATAA
The DNA here is from genome assembly GCF_004785775.1 of Grammomys surdaster. Taxonomy (NCBI): domain Eukaryota; kingdom Metazoa; phylum Chordata; class Mammalia; order Rodentia; family Muridae; genus Grammomys; species Grammomys surdaster. The sequence goes on along the minus strand of NW_021604735.1, from coordinate 352,073 downwards.
TATTCATCGTACATAATATTTACTATATATAATGTTCACTGTATTTAATATAATGTATTGAATATATAATCAATTCGAGTCCAGGCCTTGAATGTGTACTTCATCTCTTTAACCCCTTTGAGTGCTGTGATTCCAGCGGCATCCTGTGTCCTGTGGGCTCCTTGGATTGGGCTCCCTTGTCATACCTAGCACACATTTCAGTGTTTCACTGATTCTGATAGAAGACAACGGCTAAAATTGGCCATTTGGGAAGAAACTTGTCACATGTCCCTTCCTCTTCGGTCCAGACCCAGCCAGTCCCTGGTGTTTACTTGACACAACCCTGCCTGCTGAGACTGACCCATAAACTAGGTAAAATAGGGAAGGGCTACAGATCTGCAACCCCTGCCCCCAGCCCCAAGCCTTCAGCCTGTGGGCCTTCTGCACTGATGAGGTGCTAAGAGGAATCTTCCCACCCAAGATACTGATCTCCAAGGAATCGGGGCCCACCCCCACCCAGCTCAGCACACACCCCACCCTAGCCCTCCACCCAGCAGAACTGCCCCAGTTGTAGGATACGCTGTGAGCACGGCCGTCTTGCATAAGAAGAAGGCAGGAATGTTGTATTGCTCGAACATCAGCTCTGTCAGCTTCTCCCGCTTGGCCCGAGTGTTCCACTGTGAGGAGAGCACAGGAGGGAAGAGTCCAGATGGAGGCCCAGCCAGCATGTCATTGGTACGTATGTGTGTATGCACACAGGATCATCCATACTCAGCAACACATACACTCTTATAAACAAACACATAGAGGCATTCTTATACACACACTTCGCATGTATGCATGTAAGCAGATACACGGTTTCACAGACACGAATGTGCACACGAATGTAAACACTCTCATACACACATTCACATACAATTTACATACACATACACAAGCATATACACGCATGCACATACATATATACACATAACTTAGACTAAAAACAGGCAGGACCCTCGGTCCACATACACCTGTACAATGTCAGAACTATAAGGAACTTTATTTGATTTTATTTTCTCACGGTGGGGATAAAACCTGAGGCCTGGTGCATGGAAGACAAGCACTCTACCATTGACCTGCACCCTCTGCCCTACATGTTTTATACTTTATTTTGACACCAGAGTAGCTCAAACTTGCCTCAAATTGTTGATCTTCCTGCCATAATCTTTCAAGTGTTGGGGTGACAGGCACACAGCATCCTACCTGATTTAGAACGTTATTTCCCCATTTATTTCTTTGGTTAGTGTGTGTGTGTGTGTGTGTGTGTGTGTGAGAGAGAGAGAGAGAGAGAGAGAGAGAGAGAGAGAGAGGGAGAGAAGGAGGGAGGAAGAGAGAGAGGGAAGGAGAGAGGGGTAGAGGGAGAGAGAGAAGGAAAGAGGGAGAGAGAGAGAGAGAAGGAGAGGGACAAAGAGAAAAAGAGAGTCAGTCAGTCTGCCTGCCTGTCTGTCTGTCTGTCTGTACATACACACGGTGAAGCTGGAAGTTGAGATGAAGTGTCTTAAGCCACTGTCCACCCTACTTTTTGAGACATGGTCTCTCATTGAGCTCATGGGCTTTGCTAGACTTGCTGGTCAGCAAGCCCCAGGCATCTCTTGTCCCCAGTGCCTATGTGGCAAACTTTACCAACTGAGCCCCCTCCCTGGCCCCTGGTTTGTTTGTTTGTTTGTTTGTTTTGTGAGAAAAGATCCCTTGTAACCCAGGGTAGCCCTGAACTTGATACTTAGTTGAGGGGTGTTCTTGAACATCTGATTCGTTCGCCTCCATCTCCCGGACAGTGGGATTACAGGCAAGCCAGAAGTGGAAGCCATAGCTTCCTGCATGCTGAGCAAGTGCTCTACCAGCTGAGCTGCATACAGCCCTGGTGCCGCACAGTCTCTGGCAGAACTGGATCTGGCGTCAGCATCTGTCCATGCCTGGCTCGCGTTCTTTACTGTACGCTATCCCCCTTAGTCTCTCCTGGGTCGCCAGCCATCCTCCTCCTCATTCCAGTTACCTCAGATGCTTTCTGGGTAACAGCGAGAGACTGAATACAAACATCTATTCCCCTCCCCCCCCAAAAGTCCCAGCAAAAACAGAGACATTTTTAAAATATAGAAACCTACAAAAGCCACCGAGCACATGAAAAGATGTACCACTGGGGAAATGCAAATCTAGCATCATTAGTCACTGGAGATATGCAAATCAAAGCATAATGAGGTCCTACTTCACACCCACATACACAATGTTGATCATTTAAAACCAGGAAGGCGGGGCTGGTGAGATGGCTCAGCTGGTAAAAGCTGCCAAGCCTGATGACCTGAGTTCAATCCCCAGATCCACGTGGTGGATGGAGAGACCTGACCCCTACAAGCTGTCCTCTGACCTCTACATGTGTTCCATGGCATGAAGGTGTCCATACAGATACACAGTAAACAAATTAATGTCCCTCATATCAAAACCAGAAAGCAGCATGCTGATGAGAAATTGGGACCCTCTCTTCCCTGATAGGACTGTAAAAGGGTGTCCTGCACCACTGCAGATCGTAGCTGTTGGCTTCCCGAAATATATAATAGAGATGTTCTAGAGGACTCAGTGATTCCAGTCCTGGTTATGCACCCAAAAGAAGTGAGAACAAGGGGCTGGAGAGAAGGCTCAGTGGTTAAGAGCACTTGCTGCTCTTGCAGAGGACCCAGGTTTGGTTCCCAGTACCCACATGACAGTTCACAATAATCTGTAGGTATTCTGTGTCCTCATCTGGTGTCCACAGACACCAGGCACACACATGCATGCATGCTACATGCTCACACACATAAGGTTAAAAATCTTTTTTGAAAATGAAAACAAGTACTAGAGGAAATCTTGGTCCATAACTATCCATAGCAATACCTTTCAGGAAAGCTGGTGAATGGATACATGGATGGATGGATGGATGGATGGATGGATGGAAAAACTGTGATATGTCTTTGAAGGGGAATATTATTGAGCCATAACAGAAAACGAGGTGCTGGATAAGTGTTACAACGTTGATAACATAAAAACACACTGAGTGAATGGACACAGGTGTAGGACATCAGACAACTCCAAGGCAGGGGTCATGCTTGGCCTCTCAGCATTTTTGCTTCTGTCTCCAATGTCCACAAGAATACAAAGTGTCATAGTGTCTGATTGCTTCTTTATGAAACAGCCTGAGTAGATATCTGTACAGAGACAGAGAGCAGCCAGGGGAGTGGTGCATACTTGTAATCTCAGCACAAAGGAAGCTGAGGCAGGAGGATATTGACTTTGAGCCTAAACCAAGTTTCTATGATGAGTTCCTGATCACACAGTAAACAATTTAAGTAATAGGTCCCTGAACTGTTTCTCAGACCCCCATGTCCTTGGGCTGTGGTCCACTCAAGTTCCTCACTTGATCTTCAAAGAGAGTGGATCTGAGGACCCTTGACACAGGTGGAAATGACACATGATACCAAGGACTGAGGGACACCATGGGTTTTTGAAGACTCCCTGCCCCATGTCTTCATGCCCCATGGCTCCAAAAAAGGGGGGCCAATCAGAAAAATCTCCAGGTTAGAAATATGTGAAGCCATATTAAAAAACAGAGAACTTCCTACTTTTGAAGATGACCCAAGTTTGGTTCTCAGCACCCATGTGTGACAGTTCAGAAGGAGCTGTAACTCCAGCTCCAGGGGATTTGACATCTTCTGGTCTGCATGGGAGCTTGCACAGAGACACACTTGCATACACATAATTTAGAAATAATATAGATAAATCTTACAAAATAAATAAATATATTAAAATTCAAAACGATCAATTCATTGATTCAATTAAAATGTAATTTAGGGCTGAAGAGTTAGCTTGTTTTGTTTTGTTTTTCAAGATAGGGTTTCTATGGGTAGCCCTGGCAGTTCTGGAACTCACTCTGTAGACCAGGCTGGCCTCTAACTCAGAAATCCGCCTGCCTCTGCCTCCCAAGTGCTGAGATTAAAGGCTTGCGCCACCACTGCCTGGCCTGGGTTTGATTCTTAACACTTTCATGGAAGCTTAAAACCATCTGTAACTCCATTCCTAGGGGATCTGACACCCTCTTCTGACCTCTGAGGTCACCAGGTATGCATGTGGTTCATATACATACATGCAAGCAAAGCACTCGTACACATAAAATAGTTTTTTAAAAAATCTAAAAGTTTCAATTTAATTAACTATTTTCCTAAAGATGCCAAAGCAGAGATTTCCCTCAAGACCTCTTCCTCCTCCTCAAATAATCCCACAGCAGAGGACACAGCCAGCAAGTCCTACACTCCTTTCATGGGTCTTCTCATCAGTCCTTTTAAATGTACCACTTTTAAATAAAGGCAGGCAACCTTCTTGCAGAAGTCTTCTAAAAGTCTCTAAAATAAGATGGATGCTCTCAAGATATGACAGGAGAAACAGTGTGGGAGAAGAAGATTTCTAACAACAAACTAGTGGGTATCTTTAGTAAAGGAATGTGATATCGGACCCATGAAACAAGAACAAGATGCTGGAAAAAAAGAACATTTGTGGGGAGGTGTTTCGGTGATGGAGCTTCTGCCTAGAATTCTTGTGGCTCTAATTTCTGTCCCTCACCATCCCCCAGGAAAATAAAAATAGCCTTCAGACATTTTCAGGCTCCAGGCATTTAAAAAGAAGGGAGAGTCAGGAAGTGGTGGGGTGTCCCTTTAATCCCAGAATTTGGGAGGCAGAGATGAGTTTGAGGCTAGCCTGGTCTACAGAGTGAGTTCCAGGACAGCCAGGGCTACACAGAAAGAAGAAGGAAGAGGAGGAGGAAGAGGAGGAAGAAGAGGATGAGGAGGAAGAACATAAAAAGAACATTTGTGGAGACTAAAAGAGGTTGTGGAGGTTAAGAATTCTGGAGCAGGGCAGGCAGTTGTGATGCACGCCTTAGTCCCAGCACTCAGGAAGCAGAGGCAGGGACATCTTTAAATTCGAGGCTGCTCTACAGAGTGAGTTCCAGCACAACTAGGGCTACACAGAGAAACTGTCTTGAAAAAAAAAAAAACCAAACAGAGAACTCAGGAGCTGACATGATGAACTCAGTCAAATGGCTGGACTATGAAGTTAAGGCAACATCTTGGAAGTTAGAAGGTCAGGTAACAATGGAAAACAGAAGGGGAAATGTAAGAAAATTAGGGGACCAGCTCAGAGGGCACATGGTATGACAACAAGATTTCCCTAAAGTGGGAAGAGAGGAAATGGAGAAACACAACTAGTAAAAGCATAATTACTTGTTTTTACTCTGCAGGCCAGTGGGTGCTTGTGACCAAGCTTGATAATCTAGTTTGATTCCCAGATCCTACATGGTGAAAGAGGAGGACCAAGTTCTGCAAGCCGTCCTCTGATGTCCACATGGCCCTCAGACACAGACACACACACACAGAAGTATGAAACCCAGACACATGCAGAAATAAGAAACAGACACACATGGAAGTAAGAAACACAGACACAGAGAAACACAGACACACATACAGAAATAAGAAGCACACACGTAGAACATGAAACAGATACACATAGGTAAGAAAATGATATACATTTTTTCACTTAATTGAAAGACAAAGGTTTTCAGAACAATTAATGAAATGTACCAACAGTGGTACATCATGGAGAAGTTTTAAAACACTTAGGAGGGAGTGAAAATTTTAAATACTTTCAGTGGAAAAAAACCCAGTAAGATGGTTCTAGACTCACTGTCAACATTAATTGATATTGAACATCGATATATGTTCAAGGGCCATGAAAGGAAATGCTTACAAGATCTAAAGAAAAATATTTTGCAACACGGAGTGTGGTACCTAGCTAAGTTATCAATTCAACATCTCAAAAGAAATACTTCCTGTGACCAAAGATGATTACTGAAGTCTTTGCTCCATGAAAGCAAAGGAGTGAATCAAGAAAAGGAGTCAGGGGCTGGAGAGATGGCTCAGCAGTTAAGAACACTGGCTGCTCTCCAGAGGTCCTGAGTTCAATTCCCAGCAACCACATGGTGGCTCACAACCATCTATAATGAGATCTGGCGCCCTCGCTGGCCTGCAGCATATATACACAGAGAACACTGTATACATAATAAATAAATAAATAAATAAATAAATAAATAAATCTTAAAAAAAAGAAAAGAGAGGGAGTCAAGTTTTTCTCAGAAGAAAAACAAAGAGACTCTCCTAAGTGGTGCCAAAGGAAGATGTTAGTAAAACAGTTATTTCCTAAATTTAAGCCAAAATGGAATGTGTCAGTGGACTCAAAGAGAGATTTAATTCAATCAGACTAAATTAGTAGATTATACCATGGAATTAGTGTTTGGAGAACATACATAGATATCTGATGGGTAACTTACGATTACATTGCTAAATAGAAAATAAGGTAAAAATGAAAACCACAACAATTCTTAGATCCGGGGAAGGCAAATATTGAATAACCTTAAAAAGTAGCCTCAGTTTATTGCCTGACTCAGCTTGTATTAGCAAAATACAAACGAGTGTGAGCTCACAGTTCTCTCTCTCTCTCTCTCTCTCTCTCTCTCTCGCTCTCTCGCTCTCTCGCTCTCTCGCTCTCTCGCTCTCCCTCTCCCTCTCTTTCCTTTCTTTCTTTCTTTCTTTCTTTCTTTCTTTCTTTCTTTCTTTCTTTTTTTGTGAAAAATATGGCTGTACTTAAAGGTGGGAAATGAGAAACACCTATGAAATTGCCTGGTGGAGTGAGAAAGAGCTAAATATTCATCTTCCATAGTAGAAAACTCCTGCATAATGCACACAATAATGCAAGCACACGTGCAAACACGATGGTTCAGACTGACAACCTGAGTCCAGTCCTCGGTACCCACGTGGGAAGGAGAGTACGGACTCTTGCAAGCTGTCCTCTAACCTCCACCCCTCCACCTTGATACTGTGGGATGCTTACCTCTCCCCACCCCTACACACACACACACACACACACACACATGCACACACACACAAAACAAAAATAATAAAGTGTAATTTTCAAAATGCAGAGAGCTGGGTGAGGATGACACATGCTTTTGATCCAAGCACTCTGTGAGTTCAATCACAGACCAGCCTGGTCTAAAAACGAATCTTAAGATAGCCAGGGCCACACAAAGAAACCCTGTCTCAAAAAAAAAAATCAAAACAACAAAACAAAAAAAACAAACAAAACCACAGAAAGGGGCTAGAGAGATGGCTCAGTGGTTAAGAGCACTCATTGCTCTTGGCAAGGACCTGAGTTCAGTTCCCAGCACCCACAATGAGTGGCTTACAACTGCCTCTAGCTCCAGTTCCAAGAGATCTGATGCCCTCTTCTGGCCTCCATGGGGACTGCACAGATGTGATGCCTGTACAGACAAGTTGGCATACACATATACACATAATATAGTTTAAAAAAATACATTTTAAAATCCATGCAGTAATTCAAGCATGGTGTTTAGAGATATGGAGGGCGTGGGTCCTGGCGGGGTCCATCAGTCAGTGCAGCACTCAGTAGGAGCTCAAGTCTGTGTCCAGCACAAGGGAAATCTTGTCTCAGAAACAGACAATGGGGCTGGCAAGAGAACTCAGTAGGTGATGACACGTGCCACCAAGCCTGACCACCTGAACCCACAGTGTGGAAGGAGAGAACTGACTCCTACAATTTTTCCCTTGCCATATGTGTGTGTGCCACACACACACACACACAATGAAACAGGCAAACACAACAAATATGGAAACAAAAAAACCTGAAATCCTAGCATGAAGTGATTCATGAAGTCCCACCCCTAGCTGAGGACCTATTGTTAACTGGTGGCTTTCGGGAGAGGAAGAGTCAGCTTTCTTCAGAGATGTGGTCTCTCTGTGTAGTCCAGGCTGTCCTGGAACTCACTATGTAGTTGAAGATGGATTTGAACTGCTGATCCTTCTGCTCCTACCTCCTGAGTCCTAGGACTGCAAGCATAACTTCCCCCCCTTCAGTAGTGAGGCTTGAACCCAGAGCCTTTTGCATGCCAGGCAACTGCTCTCCCAACTTAGCTACTCTGGTAATATGCATATATATAACGTGGACCAAAAATTTAAGTGTGTGTGTGAACAACGCAGGACAATGGAGTGAATGGAGCTGGAAGAGAGAAGGTGGGATGGAGGGTAAGCCAGGGAGGAAGGGTGGGAGATGTCAGCGTGAACAGGACAAATCTGGAAAGGGAGGTGAAGTGACAGATAGTGGCAACTCCACATTAGAGTTGATGGTGGACAGTCTGTGTCTCCAGGGACCCAGGGCTGGATGTGGGTCTGGATGAGGCACTCACCGGAGCCTCCGACATGAGTACTGGGTGCAGGTTTGGCTCGGACTTGACATGTTTGCTGTAGGTATGATCCAGGATGGCTCGGAAGCACTCCCAGTCCTCGACTAGGGACAGAGGACCAGCGTGGAGAGATAGATGGGAAGGTGGGAAGGAAGGCAAGGATCAGAGACAGGAAGTAAAGGAGGGAGGGAGGCCAAGTCTAGAGGTAGGTGAGTCCAGCTTCTTCTCACAAGTTCCCCCTCCCGTAAGTTCTAGGGGTCCTGGTCTGAAATCCCAGCAGTTGTAGGGAGCAGTGTGATCCTAAGGACTGGGGCAGCAGCAAGCAAGGCTCTGTGGGTGTGGAGATCTGCATCGACACGTTGGGGTGGGGGCTCCCAGTCTGTTTCAGAAAGTAGTGGGTGGGGGTCCCTTACTCATCCCGTTCTTGAGGGGCGACATGACCTCCGCTCCATCCCGAGGCACGTGCAGGGCATTGGTGTCGATGTGGAAAATCTTCCCTTTCTTCTCTTTCTCCCCCTCCAGCTCCAGCCCGCCCCCCTCTTCTGCGGCCAGCAGCCCCACAGTGGTGGGGAAGTCAGCCTGGTTACAAGGAACACGAGTGGGGAGCCACATTATTCCCTCCTTTTTTTTGGAGGCAGGCTCTCACTGTGAATCTCTGGCTGGCCTGGAACTGTCTATGTAGACCAGGCTGGACTTGAACTTACAGAGATATGCATGTCTCTGCCTCCAGAGTGATGGGATTAAAGGAATGTGGTACCATGTTCGGCTGGATCACCCCTTCTAGTCCCTTGTCCAATTGTGCGCAAGGCCCTCAGCCACCCCCCAGGGTTCTGCCCCTGTCTCCACTCAGGTGAGCTACTTGGATTGACCTATGAGCATTAGTTCGTAGGCCGACCCGCCTGGCAGAGGGTGTATGAGCCCCTGGGATTTGGGGAGGGGACTGGAAGGCTCACCTTGGGGCAGTCCTCCCCAGCGTACCCAGCTCGGACTGAGAAGGAGCCAATGTCAAAGACGAGCGCCCCCACCTCATCTGTGCAAGGAGACAGGCGTGTGAGGAGACCTCTCCCAAACTGCCCCCCTTAAATAGCTTGGAGAGGAGTCTGAGGGTATAGCCACAGTTTGAACTTCAGCCAGGAGTGGGTGGGAGATCCACCTGGACTTCAGGGCGTTCTGGAAGTGGAGGATCAAAACCACTAGAGTTCCCTCTTGCCTAGCGGCCTGGCAGGGAAAAGAAAGGTCCAGGGGCCGGGAGGCAGTGCACGCTTGGGAACCCCAAGAGAATGGAAAGCTGAAGTAGTGGGAGACCCAAACCTCAGACTGGACCTGATGCAGTACGGAGGTGACAGGCCCAGGGATGCTCAGGGCTTGGGACGCGCGGGTTCGGGATGCAGGGCTGTAGACCAGGCCGAGAGCCCGGTGCCCCAGGCCGGCTCACCTCCGCCGTAGACGCCCCCGCTCATAATGCCCTCTCTCCGCTGCTCGCGGCCCGTGGGCGGCGGCGGGATCAGCACCGAGGCGGCCGGACAGCTCCCGGGATCCCGGGCGGGGCGGGGCGCAGCGGCGGCCAATCAGAACACTGGATCCCCCGCCCCCAACGGCGCGGCCGATTGGTTATGAAGCGAGACAATAACCCGGCTGGGGGCCGCTGCTTTAAAGGGACAGCTGCTTCTTCATTCCGAGGTTGGGAGGAGTCGAGGGTTCAATTGCAAGGATTCTGGAGACTGGAATGCAAGGACTCTGGAGACTCAGAGAGAAAACAGGAAAGAGATGGAGAGGAGGACTCCACAGGGGAACGATTGGAATGGGACCTCCTGATGCATGGGACCCTCGTTTCTGGGTGTTTTTTATTTTATTTATTTATATTTTTACGCAAGTGAGGGAGAGGTCCCCTCTCAACCAGAGCTGTCCATCTCAGACTCTGGAGCCAGAATCTACCGCATTTAGTATAAATGCAATCACAGAGAGATGGGGAGATGGGAAGACAGAGGACCAGAGGAGTATGTCTCTTCATCTCTTCCTATGTCTTTTTACCTTTGTCTCTGGACTTATTTATTTATTAGACTAGACTGGTCTCAAACTCAGAGAGAACTCCCTGCCCCTGCCTCCAGAACCATCACACAGCGGGCTTCTTTTATTTAAAGCAGGGTTTCATGTAGGCTAGGCTCAAATTCAGTATGTATATGAGGATGACTTGGAACTTGTGGTTTCTCTCCCTCCACTTCCTGAGTACTAAGACTACAAAGCCTATGCCAACACCCCAGTTTATGAGGTAAGGGGATGGAACCCAGGCCTTCAGTATGTTAGACATGAACCACATCTCCAGCCTCTTCCCCCCTCATCTTTCTGATCGCCGTTTTTCCTTCTACCTTTCCCCAGGCTCTTGACTTTGTACATACATATAATATACATGTGTGTGCACATGGTTACATGTAGGCACCTGGCTAACCCAGAAAGCCTTCTTTTTATTATTTCTTTTATTTCGAGTATATATATATATATATATCTTATGTGAGTACACTGTCACTGTCTTCAGACACACTAGAAGAGGACATCAGATCCCATGACAGATGGTTGTGAGCCTCCATGTAGTTGCTGGGAATTGAACTCAGGACCTCTGGAAGCCCAGCCAGTGCTCTTAACCACTGAGCCATCTCTCCAGCCCGGAGATTATAATACATAACATTATTTCCTCCTTTTTTCCCCTCCCTCCAAATTCTCCCATAAATCTGTCCTTGATCTCTTTCAAAGCCATGACTGCTTTTTTGTATGAATATGCACATATATTTTTAAATAAAACTCGTTAGGTCTGTTTGCTACTTGTGTTATATTTTCAGGGGTGACCATTTGGTAGGGAATTACTAGATGGTTTATTGTTCCTTGGAGAAGATTATTTCTCTTGCTCTCAGCATCCTAGCGAGCTTTCTTGATCCATGTCTCCACACAGACATCCGTTGTCTAAAGTCAATCACCAGGAAGTCCCGTTCTTTGCTGAATGTAGTGGCAAATACTGTCTTGCCAGCATTTTGAAGGCTATGGCAGGATAGTGAGTTTGGAGTGATCTATGCTACATAGGACTTAGAGAGACCTTGTCTCAAAAACTAAAGTAGAGAAGAGAGAAGAGATGTCAAGAAGATGGGCCCATGGGAAAAGCAGGAGGACCTGAGTTTGGATCCCTGGCTCTCACGTAAAAATCCAAGTGTGGCAGCTATTGGTCCCAGCGTTGGGGAGGTAGAGGTAGGAGGGTCCCTGAGGCTTGCTGGCTGGCAAGTCGTGCTAAATCTGTGTGCTCCGGCTTCAGTGAGAGACCCTGTCTCAAAAAATAGGGTAAAGAATGACGGGAAAGGCACTTGATATCCAGCTCTGTCCTTGATACACACATTCACACACGTGCACCTGCAACTGAACACTTGTATGCATACGTACAGAACACCACACACGCACACAAAAGTCTATTATCTAAAAGGTCCCTAGGTTCTTTTGGGTCACTGGCACCACTGACATATTAATTTTGACAGTAAAGGTTGAGCCTGGCAGTGGTGGGACACGCCTTTAATCCCAGCACTAGGGAGGCAGAGGCAGATAGATCTCTGAGTTTGAGGCCAGCCTGGTCTACAGAGTGAGTTCCAGGACAGCCAGGACTATACAGAGAAACCTTGTCTTGAAAACAAAACAAGACAGCGAAGGTTAAGGAATGGCTTTGATAGCTTGGGGTGGTCAAGAGACTCTGGGTGACTCATGTGTCCATGCATATGTGTTTATGTGTGGTAGTATATGTGTGTATTATGTGTACACAGGTATAGTGAATGCATATGTGCACTGGAGACACTTCCATCTACTGCCAGAGGTGGCATAAGAGGAGAAGGGGAGGGGACTGTGACAGCCACAGACTTCTGAAAATGACTCTACTTACCAGATACCCACTGCGGAGGGTTGAATGGTGTGTCTAAGATTTGTGCGTTTGAACACATGCTCTTCAGTAAATGGCTGTTTGTCAAGGATTAGGAGATGTGGTTCAGGAGGAAGCCTGTCGCTAAGAAGAGTGCTTTGAGGATTCCAGTTGTAAGCTCTCAGCTGTTCCTGCTGCCTGGCCCCTGCTCAGTCGTCATGGTCTCTAACCCTGCGGAACGAAAAGCCTAAAGTAAGCCTTCTCAAAGCTGCCTTGGTTGCTTACCACTTTATCACAGCAACGGAAGAGTAACCAATATGGCTGGACAGTGGTAGAGTCTGCCTTTAATCCCAGCACTCAGGAGGCAAAGGTAGGAGGATCTCTGTGAGTTTGAGGTCAACCTGATCTACAGAGCAAGTTTCAGGACAGCCAAGGGTACACAGAGAAACCTTGTCTAAAAAAAGGGGGAGGGGGACTGGAGAGATGGCTCAATGGTTAAGAGCATGGACTGCTCTTCCAGAGGTCCTGAGTTCAATTCCCAGCAACCACATGGTGGCTCACAACCATCTGTAATGAGATCTGATGCCCTCTTCTGGTGTGTCTGAAGGCAGTGACAGTGTATTCACATGCATGAAATAAATAAATAAATCTTTTAAAAAATTTTAAAAAAGAAATAAAAAAACAAAACCTCAAAAAAAGGAAAGAAAGAAAAGTAACAAATATATATTCACTGTGAAAGAGGCCTTACTCTTCCTGGCCAAAAGACAGATGAGTTATGCAGCCTGACCAGACACTTTTCTGGATCCCTGGATGGAACATATCTAGGTGATACTGGGAGGTGGGACATGTAGGGGAGAGGTGACTAAGGAGCTGCGAGAGGCTGAGTGATTCTCAGTCTCTGCTCTCTATGAGCAGGAGTCACCTCTCAGAGCCTGTACGTCTTCATGCTCCTCCAAAATGCAGATGTGAAGATAGAAGGAAAACTGGGGAAGAGAATGATTCTGGTGATGGCTTGCTGGTATCTCTCCCTGCTTCTGTTGATGCTGGAGATGAAATCCAGACAAGTACTCTACTACTGAATCACTCACTGGGGGACTCTAGGCAGGGGCTTTACCACTGAGCCACGCCCCCAGCCCCTCACTGGGGGATTCTAGGCAGGGGCTCTACCACTGAGCCACGCCCCCAGCCCCTCACTGGGGGATTCTAGGCAGGGGCTCTACCACTGAGCCACGCCCCCAGCCCCTCACTGGGGATTCTAGGCAGGGGCTCTCCCACTGAGCCATGCCTTGAGTACTCACTGGGGGATTCTAGGCAGGGGCTCTCCCACTGAGCCACGCCCCCAGCCCCTCACTGGGGATTCTAGGCAGGGGCTCTCCCACTGAGCCACGCCCCCAGCCCCTCACTGGGGATTCTAGGCAGGGGCTCTACCACTGAGCTACATCCATCCCCAGACAAAAGCTTTTCTGTTTTTGTTATGGCTAAGTTAGGAATCTGCAGTTGATCTGGAATTAGGTAGTGAATTTCCCTCTGGATGCAGAAAAAGGTACATCTAGCTAAGAAGACGATTCACCTCCCAGCCAGCCGCGGCCAATATTCATTTGTCATGGAACCTGACATAGATCCTAGCATATTATAGACATGGTTAGGGTAAAAATAATTGCTACATTGCATCAATTCAGGAAACATCTTTTAGCTCGGTATGGTGGCACACACCTATAATAACAGCATTTTGGAGGCTATGGTAGGAGGATTATAGGTTCAAGGCCAGCCTGGTCTACATAACAAGATGTCCTATAAACAAACAAATCTTTTCTGCTGAATGAGTAGCAGGCATTACAAACTACTAGCCATAGGAGGGCACAAAAAATACACACTTCCTCTAAAGGAATTCGATGTACTGGGAGCTGACCTGTGCATGAAAGTGAGGTGGGATGCTCAGTGGTAACAGCCTGCTTGCCCAAGTCTGATGAGCATGGGTTCAATCCCCAGGACTCACACGGTGGAAGAGGAGAACCAACTCAGGCAACTTGTCCTGTGACCTCCACATGCACGCTGTATTGTGCATGCACATGCGTGCACACACAAGCACACACATAGAAATAAATATAATCTTTTTAAAAAATTAAAAGGGGGGCTGGAGAGATGGCTCAGCGGTTAAGAGCACTGTCTGGTCTTTCAGAGGTCCTGAGTTCCATTCCCAGCAACCACACCATGGTGGCTCATGATCATCTATAATGGAATCTGATTCTCTCTTCCAATGTGCATGAAGACAGAGCACTCATATACAGAAAATAAATGAATAAAATTACAAAACGGGAGTGAGGTGTGGTGGAGTCTGGGGATCCAGGCAGGCTTCTGTGAGTGAGAAGTTCCTGTTGAACTGTCAAGATGCACAGGGCCTCAAAAGTGAGCAATGGATCTTCCACGCAGAGCGGCATGCGGAAAGGTGGACAGACATGAAGACAACTGAGATCTCTGGAAACAGGGGCTTAGCCCAGAAGGGCCATGAGCTGGTGGTCATGCCAAAGGCAGATAAGGCTACAAAAGTAACCAGAGACTCCTCTCTGTAAATTTTTTTAGATTTATTTATTTATTTATTTATTCATGAGTACACAGTCTCGTCTTCAGACACAGCAGAAGAGGGCATCGGATCCCATTACAGATGGTTGTGAGCTACCATGTGCTTGCTGGGAATTGAACTCAGGACCTCTGAAAGAGCAGTCAGTGCTCTTAACCACTGAGCCACCTCTCCAGCCCCTCCTCTCTGGAATTTTATTGTTGTTGTTCTTGTTCATTTGTCTGAGACCTGGACTGTCACGCAGCCCCAGCTGGTCTGCAGTTCACCCAGTAGGTGTCACTGACTCAAGGCTGGCCTTGAACTCTCAATCCTCCTGTCTCTGGTGTGCATCCATCACCATGCGGAGGGAGGAGCTTTGCTTCTTTTACTCTTGTTGATCATCAGTGTGCTTGTGTGAGCCTGCGCTCATGTGCTGTGGACGCATGTTTTTGTGTATGCACGTGTGTGCGACTGTGCGCTGTACGTGTGTGAGTGCAGGTGTGCACATGCCACGGCTTGCATGTGGAGGTCAGAGAACAACTTTCAATAGTCGGTTCTTTCCTTTCACCTGGTGATGCCAGATGGCTTTTGTTTCTATTGCTACACTGTAAACATTGGACTAGATGGTCTGTGAGCTTCTGGGTGATTCTCGGGTCTCGACATAGAACTGCTGAGATTACACATGCACGCTGTCACATCTGGCTTATATGTGGTTTCTCAGCATCGAGTTCAGGCCATTAGGTTTGCTCTATGACATTTTTACCACCACTGGGCCAGCACACTGGTCCTCAGAACTCAATTTCTCAATGAAGTGAACAAAAATGTTTATGGTGTGCCCAGCATTTTAATAAGTGCTTTATAAATATAAATTCATTTAATGCTTAAAACAAACTAATTATGAGCATAATTTTGTAACAACAACAACTGAGGCAAAGCAGGCTTACTGATGAGCTGACAACGGTAGTACATATCTACAATTCCAAATCTCAGGAGCACTGTGCAGAAGATCAGAAGTTCAAGGTCAGCGTGCAGCATACAGCAGCGTCTTGTCTCACAACGCAAAGCAAGCAGGCTGGAGAAGTGGCTCAGTGTTTCAGAGCTCTGGCTGCTCTTGCAGAGGACCTGAGTTCGATTCCCAGGACCCACAGGTGGTTCACAACCATTCATAATTCCAGTTCCAGGGGATCTGACCCCTTCTACTGACCTCTCTGGGCACCAGGAATGCATCTATATACATGCAGGCAAGAAACTCACACGCACTAAATAAATAAATCTTTAAAAAAGAAGCAAACCAAAAGAAAAGATAAAGTTAATGGGCCTTTACCAAGATGATGCTGGAGTATCTCGCCGACCATCCATGAATATTCTGTAGGTGTCTAATGGGCACTGAGAGTAAACTGGCGTATAGCTATTGATGAGACTGTTTAGTGTCCATCCAGGAAAATAGATGGGTAAATAATTAGTTCAATCAAGCTACCAAAGCCCCCCACATTCCATGTCCAATTTCAGGCTAACTCAAACATGGTATTGATATCCAAAGGTCGGGCCTAGGTCTTCAGACCCTTATTTTGGAAATGACTTGGTATTGTGAACATTTCTGCCCTGGGGAGACATAAGCAATATCTTCTACCTGCCTCCTCATTTGGTCCCAATAAACCAAAGCAGAATTCCACCAAAGTTTCCCCTGGAACTAATGGGCCCAGCCTCCACCACTGTCCCTCAAGTCCCTTTTATACCCCCTCCACTTATCATGTGTCCACCACGGGCCTTGCCTCACCATGTGTCTTCTCCAGAACCTGGGTCTGTCTCAGCTGATATCACTCTGCCAGTTAGCCTGAGTCTGAGGGAGTGACAAGAAGCCTCAGCACACCAACCGAAGTTTTTTTGGTGTGTTTCTCTCTATGGAGTTCCCACAAATGGAGCTGGAGTACACAATGTAAGGCGGACTAATACATCGTTAGCCAAGAATCTTTCATCACCTGCCCTTTCGAGTGTTTGCTTTAGTAGAGCTTCCTTCTACCTGTGTCTGCTTCCGCAAACCATTTCTTCACGTGTCTACTTTAACAAAACATCCTTTTATTAGTGGCTGCTTCAGAAAAAAAAAAAAAAACGCTCTTTCACGTGTCTGTCCCAGCAAAACACCATCCAATACGGTTGCTTTTCAAAGAACCCTTAGTTTCTACTTCACTGTATAACTTGTATACAGACAGAACTGCACACACAGAGAACTGCACACACAGAGAACTGCACACACACACAGAACTGCACACACACACAGAACTGCACACACACACAGAACTGCACACACACGGAACTGCACACACACGGAACTGCACACACACGGAGCTGCACACACACAGAACTGCACACACATGGAACTGCACACACACGAAACTGCACACACATAGCTGGGGAAAAGTGGTTGGAACCCAAGGTTCCAATGACCTTCCCCGTTCTGTCTTTTATAAAGGAATGTCAACAGCCCACAGGCCCAGTTGTGATGAATCTGTACACAGGCACAGCTGATCTGGTCAAGATAGAAGCTGTTTTGCTGAGTGGATTGTATTCTATCTACACTTGGCATCGTGTGAGAGTCTGTTTCTTGCTGGCCCAGGTCTCATCCAACCTTCTGCCAGATTAAGCCAAATGCTTTGGCTACACAGGAAGTCCTTGGCCTGGTATAGGTGGCGGGAATCCAGAAGTACTCAGCCTGGTAAAGACTGCAATAGAGACAAGACCAGCATTGCAATGGGGCATAAGCAACCATGCTGGCTAGGGAAGAAATCTTTAAAATGAGCCCAAGAAAATGACCTGAAAAACATTTTTTTTTTTTGTATGAGTGATAGAATTGGAATCTGTGTGGAAGTCATTCTGAGTGGAGGGCGGGCGCATGACCTGGCTGGGTGTCTGGCCCTTCAGAGGGAAGCAACAAGAAGTTACCACATCAGTGTTTATTTTACAGTATTGAGGATTGAAGCTAGGGCCTTGTACATATCGTGAAAGCTCTCTGCCATTGTGCTACAAGCCCAGCCCCTCGGTGGGGGATTCTAGGCAGCTACTCCACCTCGTAGCTATGCTCCAGGCCCAACTGCATGATTTAGAACAGGGAAGTTACATGATCCAATTTGCATGTAAGAAAGATATCTGGCAGCTAATTAGTAGCTGGTTAGAGAAGGGCCATCCTAGAGCCAGAAAACAAGTCGGAACCAAGGAAGCAGCAGCTGGTGTAGAATGGGGGATTTAAGAGACAGTGAGGCATACCACTAGCCTTTCACTGAAATCTATTTTCCCTAGCCCAGACACAGTCTGGGTTTGTAGTCCAAGCTGTCCTTCAACTCCTGAAGGCTGAAGGCTGATGCTACAGCCACGTGACACCATGCCTTTTTTTTTTTTTTTTGGTTTTGGTTTTTCAAGACAGGGTTTCTCTGCATAGTCCTGGCTGTCCTGGAACTCACTCTGTAGACAAGGCTAGCCTCGAACTCCCCAGCCTTCCTTGTATCTGATCAGCTTCTAAACAGAAGAGAAGGACTTGTGGTCGGTCCCATTGTTCCAGAATGTCTCTTTGGTGTTAGGTCATTGCCTGCTTGCTTGCTTGCTTTGCTTCCTTCCTTCCTTCCTTCCTTCCTTCCTTCCTTCCTTCCTTCCTTCCTTCCTTTCTTTCTTTCTTTCTTTCTTTCTTTCTTTCTTTTTAAGGTATAGGCCAGGGTAGCCTCAAACCCTCAATTCTCCTGCCTCTGCCTCTTCAGCATCTCATAGGAGGGTTACTGCTACAATCAGCACTTGTTTTGCTTTGCTTTGCTTTGCTTTCAGAGTCCTGAGCTCACCGTACAGCACAGACTGGCCTTGAACTCAGGGCAATGCTTGTGGTTTTGACTGAATACTGGGATTAAAGGCCTAAGTGACTGTGCCCAGCTGTCGTCTTTGTTACAGATGGGTGTGGGAGAATGAGGAGCTCCTGGGTGTTAGTCCAGGGCTGGCAGGAGAAGAAGCTGGGAAGATGGCAAGCTTAGCTTAGGATAGGTGGGCATGATGGTGCACATCCATAAAGCCAGCACACACACCAGAGGAATGTAAGGACTCACTTTCTTTCTTTCTCTTCCTCTCCCTCCCTCTCTCTCTCTTTCTTTCTTTCTTCCATCCTTCCTTTCTCTCTTTTTATTTCTTTCTTTCTCTCTCTCCCCCTCTCTTTCTCTTCCTTTTGTCCTTTCCTCCTTTCTTCCTCTCTCTCTCTTTCTTTCTTCTTTCTTTCTTTCTTTCTTTCTTTCTTTCTTTCTTTCTTTCTTTCT
>NW_021604735.1:328054-333038 GCF_004785775.1 Grammomys surdaster | reverse complement strand
TCTTTCTTTCTTTCTTTCTTTCTTTCTTTCTTTCTTTCTTTCTTTCTCTCTGAGGCAGGCTTTCTCTATGTGAGCCCTGGTTGTCCCGGAACTCACTCCGTAGACCAGGCTGGCCCCAAACTCAGAGATCCAACTGCCTCTGCCTCCCAAGTGCTGGGATTAAAGGTGTGAGCCACCACTGCCTGGCAAGTTTTTCTTTTCTTAAGATTTACTTTGATTATTTAAGTGTGTCCCTGTCTGTGCATGTGAGTTTGAATGCCTGTAGAGGCCAGGATGTTGTATCTCTTGAGGCTGGAGTTACAGGAGGTTGTGAGTCACCCAACATGGGTGTCGACAGTGATCTTCTGTCCTCTGAAAGAACAGCCAGTATGTTTCTTAACGGCTGAGACAACATCTCTTCATCTCTGTGGATGACAAGTTTGAAGCTGACTTAGACCACATAGTTGAGACCCTGTCAACTAAGTAAAACAAACAAACAAACAAAAACAAAAAAAATCTGCAAAATATTTAAGGTGTGGAAAGTGGGTCAGTTGACAGAATGCTTGCCTAGCACATAAAAACCCTCAGTTCCATCCCTAGCACCACACAGTACTGGGCCTGGTGATGCCCACCTACCACCCCAGGACCAGTAATGTGGAAGCAGGAAGAGCAGAAGTTCTAGGTCACCCTTGACGTACCCTGTCTCAAAGAATCTTGGTTGAGAATATGTTGAGGTATCTGTGAACAACAGTATGCAGTCAGTGTGTGTGTGTGTGTGTCTGTGTGTGTGTGTCTGTGTGTGTGTGTCTGTGTGTGTGTGTCTGTGTGTCTGTGTGTGTGTGTGTCTGTGTGTCTTGGAGCTTACTGCTTCAGGTAGGTTGGTTATCCGTTGAGTCCTCAGGACCTATCTGCCTCTGTCGCTCAGTACTGGGGTTATAGGTGTCATATACTGTTGTATAGGTGTCATATAGTTATATAGGTTATATACTGCCTTATTTCACTTAAAAACAAAACAAAATGTGATTTTAAACATTCAAACTTAAGTCCTGATGCTCGCACAGCAGGCAGTGATGCGTGGAGCCACCTTACCAGCTCTCGGAGGGAGTGACTCTTCGGATGTGGGGGGTGGTGAGGGCTGACTAGAAGCATTTGTTGATTTCCATGATGTAAATACGCTAGCAGAGGCTGATTTCAAGTTCCCACAATCCACATCGATTCACTGGATAAGCAGATAGGGAGTTGAGGTGGACAATGGGCTCTCCCGAGCTGGTATGAGCTGGCACAAGCTGCCGCCAACACGCCACTGTTCGTGAGTATCCAAATGCGGATATTCAGCCTGCCGTTGGACAGATGCCAGTTCTGCACACTGGGAAGATTCAACTGGGCTTTGAGAGCTCCTGGAGAGCTAAGTGGAGAAGAGGCCGGAGAGATGGTGCAGTCGGTAAACATGCCTAAGAAGCAAGCAAAAGGCCTGGAGTCCTGCTCTAGCACCCACGGCAAGACGCCAGGTGTGGGCACAGGTCTGGACTCAGCACCCGGAGAGGGAATTGCAAGAGGAGACAGTAGGTGCAGGTGTCTGAAAGTCACTGGCCAGCCAGCCTAGCCAATTAGTGAACTCCAGGTTCATCGAGACAACGCCGTCTTAACAAATAAGGTAGACGGTAATAGAGGAAGACATGTGCCTTTGAGCTGTCACCTCTGTCTACATGCATGTGAACCTACACCCACATGTGCACACACACAGCCACATTCGTATCTGTCTGTCTCTGTCTGTCTGCCTGTCTCTCTCTCTCTCTCTCTCTCTCTCTCTCTCTCACACACACACACACACACACACACACACAAACACACACACACACACTCAACAAAAACCAACAAACAAATATTCCAATAGGCAGCACTGATTGCACTCAGCGGGGTACAGAAAAATAAAAGGAAAGAGAATGAAAGGAGAGTGTTGGGGTGTTGGGGGGTGTGAGGAAGGGGGAAGGCAGGAGTTGGGGTGAATATTATCACAAAACTTTAGTGCTCAACTAAAAATAATGAATAAAATAAAATGTAAAAGAGGGTTCAGGTGGCAAGATGACTCAGTGGGTTTAAGAGCCTTTCGGACTCGTCAGACAATTCCAGTTCCATCCATGGGACCTACCTGGTGGAAGGAGGCCACTGACTCCTGCAAGTTGTCTTCTGGCTTCCACATGTGCACGTGGCAAGCGTGTGCAAGTGTGTGCCTGCACTCACACCCTGCACATCAGAAACACACACATGAGAACACTAATAAACTAAATGGAGTAGCAACTGAAGTGTGTGTGTGTTTGTGTGTCTCTGTGTGCTTGTGTGTATATGTGTATGTATGTGTGTGCTTGTGTGTGTATGTGTGTGTGAATGTGTCTGTGTGTGTCTCTGTGTGCTTGTGTGTGTATCTGTGTGTCTGAGTGTGTATGTGTGTGTCTCTGTGTATGTGTGTGTGTGTATATATATATATATATATATATATATTTGTGTGTGTGTGTGTTTGTGTATGTGTGTATACAGGTACCATAGCATGTGTGTAGAGACCAGATGACATCTTGCAAGAGTTGGTTCTCTCTTTCTACCATGAGGATGCCAGGGACCAAGAGGAGGCTTGGCCTCCTAAGTGCCTTTCTCCCCTGAGCCATCCTGACATCCCCACAGGAGGAAGAGATCTTAATGGAGGGAGTCAGGGAGGAAGAGGGTAATGGGATTCATGTGACATGAAGCAGAAAGGAGAATTTGTTTGAGGGAAGGAAGGGAAGTAGCAAAGGGGAGGAGAAGAGGGTGGACAAGGGCAGCAGGGGAGGGGATGGACAAAGTTCAGTGATGGCACGTATCCATGTCAGAACGACACCTGTCACTTCGTATGTTGACTTTAAGAATGAACTTAAAACTTGTTAAAGGAAAAAAAAGCTAATTATTTCAAGCATGATTGCATATGTCTGTAATCCCAGCATTCAGGAGGCCGGGGCAGGAGGATTAGGAGTTCAAGGCCAGCCTGGGCTACATAGTGAACCCCTATTTAAAAAAGAAACATATATATACCTAAAGTGAGTAAACAATTCAAATGAAAGTAAATCTCAGCTTGGGTCGTTAACAGTGGGAGAGCATTTGCATAAAGCCTGGGTTTGATCCCCATTCCTTTTGCAACCACCACCATCAACAACAACAAAAACAAAAAAGCAAACCAGTAGAGATTTTGACTCTACAGGATCCTCCTAGGATGCCCCGCCCACCCCTCGTTCTCTAAGCCCCGGTTTCCAAAGCCTCGGTCATTTAGGCTTTCCCTCCAGTTGGCTCACTGCTCATGCACCCTCATCTCAATTGTGTGACTTTTCCGGAGTAAATGTGAACAAAACTTCCATTTGTCCAGATGTGAGACCAATGACGGATCACAGAAACAAGCCCCTCTTGAAGACAGCTCCAATGGTAAGCCTGAGGACCCCAGCCATGCTAAAAGCCACGTGGAAAAGCTGGGCAATGGAGGTAGGTGTTTAGGAGAGGTGGAGGCAGGAGGATGCCTGGACTCACTGGTCAGCCATCCATACTGAATCAGTGAGTTTCAGGTCAGTGAGATACAAGGAGAGGCCTGTGAGAATAGCCATGGGGTCAGAACGCTGGCTACGAAAGCGTGAAGAGCTGAGTTTGCAACGTAAGCACTCCTGTAAAAAAACAAAACACGGGGGGCGTCCACATGCGTGCACCTGAGACTCCGGCACTGTGGGAGGTAGAGAACCGAGGACCTCTGGGGCTTGGCGGCTGCCAGCCTCGCTCTAGGTGAGAGACCCTGTCTCAAGGGAATAAGATGAACAGTAACAGAGCAGGACACCTGACACCATTCTGCCCTCGACGGGTGCACAAGTACCAGGTTGGACGCACGCCCGCGCACACACACAAAGAAAAAAAGGAATAAAACTAAAGTGGATGGTGTTCCTAAGGAACAACACACAAGGTTTTCACAAATTTGTACACGTGTGCCTGGCTTCTTGTACCCACATACACAAAGACAAACAGAAAAAAGCAACTTGGCCAGGTGCGGTGGCCCACACCTTTAATCCCAGCACTCAGGAGGCAGAGCCGCAGTTTGAGGGCAGCCTGGTCTACAGAGCAAGTTCCAGGACTGCCTGGGCTACACAGAGAGACCCTGTCTCAACACCCGCACCACCCCCCACACACAAAGTAGCACTTCTGGAGCTTCCTGCCCAGTTCGAGGAGCCCCTCCAGAATCTCCTCTTGCTCCCCAGCAGTTGTGAGCTGCTTATCTAAGCTTGGGGAGGGGCCTTGTGGGACTCGTAATTTTCATAAGTGCCCTGAGCCTTGCAGTTTTCCTTAGCTTCCTTGGTCTTATGAGCCTCCTTCCTCCCTCCTGCAGGGAATGCTTCCATTTGGAGGACATAGCTCCACAGTTCCACTCCAGGTGCCTCTCAACCCCTTGCAAATGGTGTAGACGAGGCTCCTGGTGGCCTCGTGTTGCTCAGCCCCATACACACAGTGAGAGAAGTCTTGGTTCTTCTGTCTGCAGTACTGAACAACTGTCCTTTCCTGTTCCTCACCGAGGACATTTTCGGATTCCAGAACACCACATTCTCCTGATTTTCTCCGCAGCTCTCCCTGGCTTCCGCTTTGGCAGTTTGGACAGTGCCTGACCTCTAAATGCTGGAGTTCCTTAGCATTTGGTCTTTGGCCATTTTGTCTTTTCCCTAAGCCATTTTTTCTTAATGACTTCATCTGCTTGAGTGTGCCACTGGCTCTTGGGACTCTGTTCCAAGCTGAGTCCTAGAACAGTTTCCACACAATTCAGTAAACATTTTGGTACCCCAAATCTAAAGCTCTTACCTTCCTCCTCACGTGTCTCCTCTTTGATGCAACAGAGAAAGAGAATGAATTAAAAACCGAACACAACAGCATGTATGTATGTATGTATGTGTGTATGTGTGTATGTGTGTATGTGTGTATGTGTGTATGTGTGTATGTGTGTATGTGTGTATGT
>NW_021604735.1:286673-328044 GCF_004785775.1 Grammomys surdaster | reverse complement strand
TGTATGTGTGTATGTGTGTATGTGTGTATGTGTGTATGTGTGTATGTATGTATGTGTGTGTATGTATGTGTGTGTATGTATGTGTGTGTATGCATGCATGCATGTATGTATGTATGTATGTATGTATGTATGTATGAAAACACCATAATGGACTCCACAAAGATATATGTACCTTCGGACAATGTGATTTTTTTTTTTTGAGAGATGGTCTCTCTGTGTAGCCTCGACTGTCCTGGAACTCACTCTGTAGACCAGGCTGGCCTCCAACTCAGAGAACGACCTGCCTCTGCCTCCCAAGTGCTGGGAACAAAGATGTGTGTCACCACACCACTGTTTTGTGTGTGAGCAGTTTTCCTGCAGGTATGTCTGTTCATCAGATGCATACCTGGTGCCTACATGAGTGGTGAGCCTCCATGTGGGGTCCTGGGAATCGAACCTGGGCCCCTTGCAACAATAACAAGTACTCTTAACCACCTCTCCAACCCCATGATTGTTGATCTTGATTGCCAACTTGATAGGGGTTAGGGCCACCCAGGAGACAAGCTTCTAGGTATGTCTGAAAAGGTGTTTCCAGAAAGACTCAGTGGCAGTGGGAAGACCCACTTTGAGTATGAGAGGCACCATGGCTTCATCTGAGGCCCTGGACTGAATAAAAAGGAGAAAGCCAGCTGAACACCAGTGTTCATCTCCCTGCTTTCTGACTGTGTGTAAGCAACTGTGACCTGTCCCTCAGGCCCCTGCCTTTAAGCTCGCTCCACCACAGTGGACTGTATCCCCTCAAACCGTGAGCCCGAATGAACCCTTCCTTAAGTTGCTTCTGTCATAAAAAGCAAAGCAACCAACCCAGAGCATCGACCCTCATTTGACTTTCACAATGGCCTTCTGTCTTTCTCCCTATAGACCACAGGCTCCTTGCAAGGTGAGCTGCTGCACCCGCAGTGAATAGGACCGGGTTTCAGTAACTATTGGCTGGATCAACTAAAACAGGGGAACCCATTAACACTGAAGTCAGCTTGAGAGGACGCAGCTCTGCCAAGACTGGCTTGAGGCAGCTCACTCATCTACGTGACTTTAAGGAAGTCACTTCGGCCTTCTGTACTTTGAGGAAACCGAAGTAAAATTATCTATAAAGTCTTTTCCAAACTGTAATGTTGAGCCTGTTAGCTACATAAGTCATGGGCTTCGTAAGTGCGCGTGTGTGGCCTGTGCATAATGAATGCCAATTAAAGGAAAAGGTGAATGAGTGGAATGGCTAGTGCTGTTTTGCTTCCCGTCCGGTGCTTTTGAGACAGGGTGCTGTTATGGAGGTCTGGCGTCACAAATGTGGGCTACCGCTTCTGGTGCCTGCGAGGTTTAAGTGGGCAGAGGGGGATGGGATCTTCCTCAATTACTTTGCGGCTATTTTACATGTATGAATATTTTGCGTTTATGGACATGTGTGAATTGCATGTGTACGTGTCTGGTGCATCAGAAGAGCACATTTGATTCCCTGGTGCTGGAGTTACATAGAGAACATTCTAAGCCACCATGTGGGGCCTGGAGACTGACCACTGGTCCTCCTGAAGAGCAGTAAGTGTTAACTGCTGCTCCCTCTCTATTTATTTATTTATTATTTATTTATTTATTTATTTTGTTTTTCGAGACAGGGTTTCTCTGTGTAGCCCTGGCTGTCCTGGAACTCACTCTGTAGACCAGGCTGGCCTCGAACTCAGAAATCTGCCTGCCTCTGCCTCCCAAGTGCTGGGATTAAAGGCGAGCGCCACCACCGCCCGGCGCATGCTCCCGCTTTAATATCTGAGATAAGATCTCTCACTAAACATGAGAACTCTCACATGAACATCCTGACTGAGTTAGGCTGACTGACCTGCAAGCATTCAGGGATCTTCCCTTCCTTGCCTGCAAGTGTTGTGGCTATAGGATTGACCACTGTGCCTGGACTTTTTCCTTTTACTTAGTTTTCTGGCATCAAACTCAGGTTTGCATGCTAAGCACTTTGATGCTGGAGCCATCTCTCCACCCCTTCCCCAACACACTTTTTGACACAAGGTCTCTTGTGGCTTAGGCTGGCCTTCAACTCAGTATGTGGGTGAAGACAAGTGTGAACTCTCAATTCTTCTGTCTCTGACAAGTATATTCTACTGTATACTCCACTACAGTATACTTTGAATAGTGTGTTTTGATCTCCTAAGCTCCGAGGGCTGTTCCGAAGGCCACAGGACAACTCGGACTTTGCCAAAACATTTTCACAATCTATGGAGGCCAATCCAGGAGACTTGAGGATAACCCGTTTAGCAGATATGGAAATCCAGGCTCATTTTTACGTTGTGTTCCCTTGGTGTGGGTGCCCCACAGTGTAGTTTCCTTCAACGGCTGCACAGTGAAGTTATTAAAGTTGAGACTGTGTCTCAGCTCTGCAACCTGAGTCCATAGTCAGTATCCTGAGGATCAATAAACAAAAGTATTGTCGAGAGCTGTGGTCCCGTTGGTGCAGTGTTGGCCCAGCATGCATGAAGCCCTAAGTTCCACGCTACATAAATTAGGTACACGTATGTGTACCTGCAAATGAACTCGGTAGGTGCAAGCAGGAGGATTCTCAGTTTAGGGTCATCCTGGGCTGTGTGGTAGGCTCATGATGCTCTATCACAAAAAAAACCCCAAAAAACTCGTTTAAGTATGCAAATCAATAAGAGGCCTAGTCTAGGGAGCCTACAACTCCCCACAGGGCTGCGTTTGAAGAATTGTCTGGGTGTAATTCCTTCTAACTTGCATTTTATGGGATTCTAATGGTCACCAACCACTCGCTGTCTTTTTCTGCCCGGCTGTCCTGCACTGGTTTAGACTTCTCTAGCTCCGCCTCCGGGGAAGGGCGTGGCCTCACCAGAGGGGGCGTGGCCAAGGCGAGAATTGGGCCTTCTTGCCTCCAGTGTGGAGCCGCCCAATCCGGGGGGGGGGGGTTTGAGGAGATTTATCACGTGACCGGGGAGTTTTTTTTTTTTTTTTTCTTTTTTTTTTACCCTCCCTTATGCCTATACCACTTCTGCTGTCCCTAGGGGGGCTGTCTTGCTCTTTTGCAGGAAGTAAACTACGTCTTGTGATCTTTGATGAGTTAGAAAAAACGTCAAATTGTGCTTTTATTGTGACTGAGTCAGTTTTTGACCCTGGAGTGGTGCTTTTGCCTTTAGGCTCCCCCCTCTGGGGTAGTTGGTCTCGTCCAGCCTGGCCCTGGGCGCGGCGGCGACGGCCGCGTCACTGGCGGGCGGGATCCCTCCGCTCTGGGGAGAGCTGCGCTGGACGGTTGAGTTGGGGTGACTGAGGAAATCCATCCGCGTCGCCGCCGCTGCCGCCTCCGCCGCGGAGGAAGACAGGACCTCCCGCGCTCCTGCAAGCGACCCCTTGGCAGAGTCCCACCACCTCAGGTACCTCCGCTGACAAAAGGAGTCCTCATCTCCCCCAGCCCCAAATTCCCACGGGTGTGTGTGTGGCAGGGGGAAGCCTCGGTTCCTTCTGTCTCCCGGGTTTGGCTGTTGGGAAACGGACGTAACTCCCCAGACCTCCCTCCCTTCCTCTGGCCCGGTCGTTTCCAAACCCGGAAGGGGAACTGGGGCGGGGGGGGGGACCCTCGCTTCAATAATGCATGCCCTCCCTGCAGTATCAGTGGCAATTTTTTTTTTACTCTAGACCCTCATCCCAGCCCCCGCCTGCCTCTTGCTTCCTTAATAGTTGGGGGGCTAAATTCCGGGTTTCTTCTAAGTCCTGTCCCGCCCCCTTTCCCCACCACCACCCTGCTGCCTGCCCCTGGGTAACAACCCTCGTGCCCACTCGTTTCACACCCTTGCTTGTATTCCCCTTGCAGAACTCTAGAACCCTAGGAGCTACAGCTAAGGCCTCAAGGCCACCCTTGTCTTCGTCTCCACCCTACTGTCTCTTGATTGGGGCTCTAGCAGTGTTTTCTCAGTCCCGAACCCTAAACTGGAGATCTCAGCACTTTATTCTTTTTACAAATCCCTACCCCAGGTCTGGCACCTAGTCGCCTGTCCCCTTCGCCCAGCTTTCTTTTGGGCAAAATGGAGGTCCTACGAGCTAGAGGGCCTGGCCCACTGCACTTCGCAGCGCGGCAGCAGCCTGCGCCGTCCAGCTGCCAGATCTGAGGACCCTCTCTTGTCTCTCACACCTGCGGAGGCGGTGGCACCCCTTTATTGTTGGGGGGCTATGGTTGCTTTATCCCTAGAATCGAGGAGCTGCTGAGGGATCCTTGGAGGGTAATGGGGATCTATGGGCTGGGAGCGTGGCCCCCGACCCAGTGTCTTCTTCCTGGCCTGTTTTCCTTCTGCCTCAGGCCTGTGTCATTGAGGCCAGACCTGGGCTGCTGGCAGCTGGAAGGAAGGGGCTTTTGTCCACAGCTGGAGTGGGGTGGGAGCTGTGTCGTTGCCCCCTCCCACCTCATGTTGGAGGGGCATCTTCTGGCACTGGCGCAGAAAGCTGAACTTACGGAGGGGAAATATCTTCGGGGAAGAGGAACGCCCAGTGGCTGGGGGAAGTGGGAGCTGGGTGGGGGACGCCTGGGTTGCCAGAGTGCAGTGTACACGGCCAGATCGCACAGGTGTCCCGGGAAGGCAGGACGTCCGAGGCTGGAGTGGTGCCAGCTAGGCCTCGGGGGCTCCTGGGCGCAGAGCTGGGCTCTAGGGGTGCCTAGGGGCATCGGGCCGAGCCGCCTGGGGCCGCTTGCCGGCGCCTGGGAGAGAGCAGCTCCGCGCCCCGGAGCCAGGGGCCTCTCTTCAGAGCCCTAATTACTTCTGAGAGGCTCCCACGGGCTTTGTGCGGGCGCGGCGGGGCGGACGACCTCGGCGCTGAATGGAGCTGGCGGCTTGGGGGCTTGCTTTCCCCGCTACTCTCACACTGACCAGCGGCTAATGGGGTGCAGCCGGCCCGGAATGGGGATTATCCCGGGTTGAGCCGTCCCAAACCTATTAGTGTTCAATCGGCTTTCCCCAAATCCCGTAAACAGCCACCCTGGCCGGTTCTGGGTAAGAGGAGGGAGACTAGGTCGGGCGGGGGCGATGGGGGCCGGGGGTGGGGTCACCCACCCTACAGGTCTCTGCCGCGGATGCGGTTGCCTTGGCAACGAGGCTAGGGTGGGGGCACTTCACCAATGAGGTGCTCTCAGTCCGGGTGACGGTTGCCTAGGCAACCCCACGAACAGCCTAGCTTCTCCCTTCATTCCCCCCCCCCATCACCACCTCTGTCTTAGCTGGGGGTGTGTGTGGAGGGTGTGCGGTGTGTGGGGGTGAATTTAAAGAGGCACCGCCCCTTTTTAAAATTAGGTGCTGGGAGGGCGGCGCCTTGTGCGGGCTGGGGCGGACGCCAGGTCTGTTTTCGAAGGGACTCTCCCCCCCACCCATCCCCAGTTCCTGCCGCCCGAGTGTCCCGCCCGGGCTGCTGTCCGAGGGAGGGGTTTCCCCTGCTCTTCCTCTTGCACTTCCCACTCCGTTTCCGGGGGCCTGGGAGGAAGATTGGGGAAGTCGTTTGTTCCTTGGCAACGTCTCTTGGGTACCGGAGACCCCGAACCTTCCCCTGGTACCACGTCCTCTGCTGCCCCTGCCCAGCAGACCCTTTCCTGGCCGCGCGCTTCCACCCCGCCTTTCCCTGCTGCTTCCCGGGCCGTCTTGGGGCCTGACGTCAGCCTTGCATTCCCCCCCCCCTCCCAGGCCTCGGGCCAGCGGCCAGGAGCTGCCTCCCCCAGCCCCCGTCCCGCGGCCCCCAGCCGCCCCCAACCCCGCCCCACGGGCCCGGCGCCATGAGTGAGCTGGAGCAACTGAGACAGGAGGCCGAGCAGCTCCGGAACCAGATCCGGGTGAGGGCCTGGTGGCTGTGATGGAGAGGCCGATCCCGGCCAGGCGTGGCTTGAGTGTGCTGCTTCCCTTTGACCTGAGCGTTGCCTGTGGCCGGTGTGTCAGTGTGTTGCAGGGTGGGAGGAGAAAGGGGATCCTAGTCTCCAAATGTCTCCAGCTCATATTCCCCCTTGTCTTCTGTTTTCTTTACTCTTTCTTTCTTCACCTCTGCACTCGATTCTCTCCTTCTCCTCTCTCGCACTGCCCATCACTTACAGGACGCTAGAAAAGCATGCGGGGATTCCACACTGACCCAGGTGAGGTGCCTACAGAGCTATCCTGGGGCCTTGAAGGATTGGGGGGGGGGGTTGTTGGATGGCCTTTTCTGTTGCTTGGGTCTCCTTGTATCACCTCAGTCTCCTCTCCGTTGTTCCAGATCACAGCTGGGCTGGACCCAGTGGGGCGAATTCAGATGAGAACACGGAGGACCCTCCGTGGACACCTGGCAAAAATCTATGCCATGCACTGGGGGACAGACTCAAGGTGTGTGTGTGGCCTCTGCTTTAGCGTCCCTAGGTTCTGGGGTGATTTTATATAATGGGCAGAATGACCATACAGGGTATGGGGGGACCCACAGGTCTGGTGGGAAGAACCTAGAAGACCAGTGATCCAGGGTCATACTGAGAAGATTTGGGGGAATGCTTCTAAAAAACTTCTCTAGACAGGGAGGGTTGGGGGTCCTCTGTCTTCCATACCCTGAGCTGTCTGCCTTCCCTGCCGCCAGGCTGCTGGTCAGCGCCTCCCAGGATGGAAAGCTCATCATTTGGGACAGCTACACCACTAACAAGGTAAAGCTGGCAGCAAAGTGGGTGGGGTAGGGCTTGCCAGTCCCTGGCTGACTTTGACTAGGGGTGCTGCTCTCCTCTAGGTCCATGCCATCCCTCTGCGCTCCTCCTGGGTCATGACCTGTGCCTATGCCCCCTCGGGGAACTTTGTGGCCTGTGGGGGTTTGGACAACATCTGCTCCATCTATAGTCTCAAGACCCGAGAGGGCAATGTCAGGGTCAGCAGAGAGCTGCCTGGCCACACTGGTGAGTGGAGCCTGAAAACTAGGCAAGGACATTGTCAGGGGAAGGGACGACATCCACTGTCCTCACTAAAATGCCTGACCACAACCCCCTTTCTCAAGGGTACCTTTCATGCTGCCGCTTCCTGGACGACAACCAAATCATCACCAGCTCTGGGGATACCACCTGGTGAGACTCTGCCAGGCTGGGTTCCCTGCCTTCGGGTGATCCAGGGCCTAGCTGATGGCACACTTCTGAGCACCTAGTCTTCCTCTCTGGGTGGCGGCCAAGTGGTTCCCCTACCTACCCTGTGGGGTTCCAGGTCCTCTTTGCAGAGGGCCCTGTCAGGGTTGGGCTCAGATGCTAGGAAAGCCAGGGATTCTGTCCTTCAGTTCTTTCCTGATCCTTCCTCCTGTTGCCTCTCCAGTGCCCTGTGGGACATTGAGACAGGCCAGCAGACGGTGGGGTTTGCTGGACACAGTGGGGATGTGATGTCCCTGTCACTGGCCCCCGATGGCCGCACCTTTGTGTCAGGTGCCTGCGACGCCTCCATCAAGCTTTGGGATGTTCGGGATTCCATGTGCCGACAGACATTCATAGGTCATGAATCGGACATCAATGCCGTGGCTGTAAGTCAGGAGGAGCATGGTGGGCGGCCCCTGCATCCCACACCCTGACTTGCCCCACACCCTCCCTCATCATCTCTGGCCCACATCTTGCAGTTCTTCCCCAATGGCTATGCCTTTACCACGGGATCAGATGACGCCACCTGTCGCCTGTTTGACCTGCGGGCCGATCAGGAGCTGCTCATGTATTCCCACGACAACATCATCTGTGGCATCACCTCGGTTGCCTTCTCGCGCAGCGGCCGGCTGCTGCTCGCTGGCTATGATGACTTCAACTGCAACATCTGGGATGCCATGAAGGGTGACCGTGCAGGTGAGGACTTGGGGCTCACAAGGCAGAGGTGGCAAGTGTGGGCTACACTAGTTTCTACGGCCTTCTCTTTCTTCTCCAGGTGTCCTCGCTGGCCATGATAACCGTGTGAGCTGCCTTGGGGTCACAGATGATGGGATGGCCGTGGCTACAGGCTCCTGGGACTCCTTCCTCAAGATCTGGAACTAACCTCCCCATCCCCAGATGGGCCCAGGCAGGGAGCAGCCCTGCCCATGCCCACACTACAGGCCCGGAGCTTTGGGGCTGGGTACACGTGCCAGGCCTCCCTCCCTGGGCTACAGGGCCTTGGGTCCTGCTCCCACACCCAGGTTTGGTTCCTCTCGGGGGGGCCCCCACCATGGAGATAAAAGTCGGGGATGGAATGGGGGAAGAGGAAGGGCAGGAAAGCCCTCACCCTTTGCTGCCCTGGGGCCAGGGCCTCACCCCTCTGGAGGGCCAGAGGCAGGAGGTGGAAACTCCAGGGGCTGGCTTTTTTAACTGGTTTTATTTTAATTTTTATTATATTTTCAGTTTTTCCATAAAGGAACCACTTCCAACTCTGTATCTAGTCTCCTTGTTTGCTGTCCCCCTTGCCTCTAGAAAGCAGACAGGCAGTGGGTGTTGGGCTCCTCTAAGCTCTATACAGAGGGTACCCCATTCTTGCTCTACATAAGGCCGAACGAGGCCAGCATTTCTCAGATGTATACAACCCCTGCCAACTGTACCACAGAAAAGCCAGCAGACAAGGAACATAGGAGAACACACCAAGTTTTATTGGGAATATTTACAAGAGTGGGTATTAGGGAAGTCACACAGGGTAGAGGTAGGGTAAACTGGGGTACACAGGACACCTACACTACCCTGAACCCCAAGGGGGCAGGGTGGAGCAGCACAGCCCTGTGAGACTGGGATGGGGAAAGGATTAAGAGGGAAGGGGCATCTGAGTCCCTGGGCTAGGGGCTCAGGGCTTGTAAACATTGACCACTCTCAGAGGGGATGGGGTGGGAGAGGGCTCCCCCTACACTTCCTCACAGGGTTAAGGCCTCTCCAGGCTCATGGGCCCCCAAGTTCAAAGTCTCTTTAGCTGGGGGAAGGGGTAGGAAGAGACAAGTGCCCCCCCCGCCCCTGCATTGGCTGTGGCAGGGGCAGGGCAGGTTACATTCAGTCACAACAGGAGCCTCACCCACCCCTCCAATGCCACCACAATGGCAAGAGGGAAGGGGAGCTGGGGGGCCAGCAGCAGCAAGACATTTCCCCCTGGCCCATCACCCCCTTATTGCTTTAGAGAGAATATTGTCTTTTCACAGACACTAACACTGTCAAAACCAGGGAGAAGCAGGTGGAGGGGCTCTGCCACCAAGAGCCGGCCTGATCCCCAACACTGACCCAGTTGCCACTTTGGTGCAAAAAAAAAAAAAAAAAGAAAAAAGAAAAAAAAAGTTGAAAGGAAAACAAAAGGTCACCTCTCTGGGGATTGATGGGAAAGAAGAAACTGGGGCCACTTCCCCAGGGCAGAAAAGAGAAATACATTCATGGAGGAGGCAGTGGCAGGCTCGCTCGTTCACTCGCTCGCCCTAATACTGCATTCTGAGCAATGAGGTCGAAGGAGATTCACTAACACAGTGTATTAGAAAGAAAAAGGAAAGGAAGAAAAAAAAGCCAAACAATGGAGACAAGCCCAGGCGGGGGACGAGGAGTGAAGTCGGTGAGCAACAGGCAAGGCAGCCCCCAGCCCGGGACACAGGCGCTTTCAACCTCCAGCCTTCCACCCAACACAAAAAACAGCAAGGGAGGGGCTGCTAACTCCTCCCATTTGGTCAGTGGAGGGGTCAGGGACAGAGCTGTGGTCTGCTTCCCACACAGCTGGCTGTAGATCCTGGGGGTCCCGCCATGGCCCCCTACCACAGGTTCAGCCCCAAGCCACTCCTTCCGTGTCCTTCCCTCACAAGCAAGGCCTTAGCCATGATAAAAGGAGGTGGTGTTTTCCAGCTCCTGCAGGAAGAAGGGCTGTGTCCCTTCTCAGAGGGGGTGAGACAGGCTTGGGGGCCAGAGAATACATTCATGTGGCAAAGGGAGGGAGCTGGGGCTTTCCGTGTCACACCCAGGCTGTCCCCCGAAATGGCAGCAGTGGGGGGCAGCCCCTCAGCAGGCCCGAGTTCAGAGCCTACCTGACAGGCTGGCACTGACAGGTCTTTCCCTAGCTCCCCTCAGCCAGTGTGGGAGGGCTGTTTCGGGAGTGTGGGGGAGAGGGAGCTGAGGCAGCTCATCCAATTTGTGCAACATTCCTCCCAAAGCAGCTGAGGTAAGGGGCGACCTTGGCCCCTTACAGGACACCTGCCACAGGAACTGCCACAGGGAGCTGATCCCAGCGGGTCCAGTGGGCGGGGCTTCTGGAGAGGGTCTTGCTGTGCAAACTGCCAGCACCCAGCTGACAGTTACCCCAATGACCCACCTTCTAGGGGCAGCAGGGTAAGTGCAGCCTCAGGGGAGCCAGGCAGGACAGTTCCATGGGGCCTGGTACCCACTGGCCGAAAATAACAGTGTGATTTTTTTTTTTCCTTTCAGCCTAACTTTTTTTTTCATTATTTTTTTTATCTTTTTTTTTTCTAAAAAAAATAAAAATAAAAACAAAACAAAAAACAAAACCAAACTCTGTGGACCTTCCAATGTCACACCCATTATCCCCAAAGGGGTGAAGGGGACTACTGTCTAGCTTTTGAATGATATTTTTGTCTCTCCTAATGTTTAAAATTAAAGAGAAAAAGAAAAGCCCCTCCCCCATCTGTAAAGTGCCTCGTGGTGGGTGAGTTAAGGTGCATCGTGTGGTTTGTAACAAGTGCTGGGGACCCTGCCCCGCTCGCTCGCTTGCTTGCTTCCTCCTCTGCTCCTTGTGGGAGCCTGCGGGCTGGAGACCCAAGGGTCCATGCTGCTGCCACCCGAGTCTAAGGCCCAGGGGGCTGGTGGGACAGGCTGGTCAGTAGTCATCCACGCTCTCGATCTCACCGGAAGGGCCATGCAGGGAGTACCCTGAAGCCAGGGGAGAAGTGACGGTGAGCTCACCAAGGCCCTGTGTGACTGTGCAGGGAAAACAGAGCTTCCCGGTCCCACCCAACACTTACCCAAGATGCTGGGGTCTGAGTGAAGCATCAGCGCCCGCCTCTTGGCCTTGCTGCCCTCCCCAGGGCCCAGTTTGGTGCTGTGGTTGGCCTGAAAGGCTGTCTGTAGGGAGGTGCTGCTCAGCCAGGCCTCCTAAGGCAAGAAAGAATAGAGTCAGGAGAGTCCTGGGCATCCTGCCTTCCCAAGTCCCACAAGACTTTACCTGTTGTTGCTGCTGCTGCTGCTGCTGCTGCCGCTGTTGGCTGGCTTTCTGCTTGGCCCTCCGCTCCAGGAATTGTTTGGCAAATTCTTTGGCTTCCAGCGTGTCCCCCAGGCAGGAACGAATATAGTCATGGACATCGTAAGGGGACTCCACCTCCTTGAGGATCGCTACAGCCATGGGGACTATGGAGAGGGGACAGTGAGGCATGCTGGACAGTCTGCAGTCCCTAGTGCCAACACGGCCTCCAGGGAGAGCCTCCATACCGTCCAGGCTGCCTGTGGTGCTCAGAGTGTGCAGCATCTGCTCGCACCACTGGGTGAAGCCGTCCTGGGGCCGAGGGATGCCCTGCAGCAGCTTCAGCAGCTTCTCCTCCTCTTCCGTCTTCTTGCGAACAGGTCGACCTGACAGGTGGCTGTACGAGTCACTGAGGCAGGTGGGGAATTGGAGGCCACAGATGAGCCCAAACCTGTAGCACCCTTCCCCCCTTCCCTGACAAACCCCAGCTAAGCAGGTGTCTCACCCACCTGAGAGACGGGCTGCTCCGACTGTTCTTTAAGCCCAGGCTTCGGGCCAGGCTCCCGCCACTCTTGACAGTATCTTCCCAGAGTCCCAGGTTGCCACTGCTGCTGCCCCCACTCTTGTCTGGCCCGCCCCACAGTGGCCCAGCCTCAGACACCCACTGGTTCAGAGGGGCAGAGCCCAAGCCCCCAAGCTGCTGCAAACGGCAGGAAGTCAGGGGGCTCTAAAACAGGACCCTGGACATCTAGGCAGGGAGGCTCACTTGGGGGCAAATGGGAGGGCATGAGGTGAACACTAGGGAAAGGGGCCATCCTTCCAATAATGAAAGGAGATAAGTCTTCAGCTCTCGGAGTCTGAGCTCAGGGATACCTCCCCCCCCCCAACCCGAGTGCTCCAGGAAACTGCAGCAGAGGGGCTCCCTGGGGCGGGTGCTCACCACTCGGTGGTTGGGGGCCTGGGCCCGCAGAGGTTCCCGCGGTGCCGGCTGCTTGTGCAGTTGGCGCTCACTTTCCATCTGCAGCTCCAGCAGAGTCTTCATGGACAGGCCCTGCTTGGCTAGGCCAGCCCAGAGTGGGGGTGGGGAGCTGGGTGCAGGAGGCACAGGGACATTTGTCGCTTGCTGCTGCTGTAGCAGCTTCAGCAACAGTTCCTGTTGTCGCACCTGGGTGAGGACACAGTGGGTGAGGGTGGCCCACTGGCCCCAGACCCAGGCTAGGCCCAGGAGACAGGTGGGACTTGAACCTGTTTGCGCCGGAAGAGCTCCTCCTCCTCCTGCCTCCGCTTCTGCTCCTCCTGCTGCTGCTGCTGCTGGCGGCGCTTCTCCTCCCGGCGTTTGCGCTCCTCCTCCTCCCGCTTCGCCCTGAGCTCCACTTCTCTGCGCTCTTGAAACTGAAGTGACAGTGATTTTAGCCAGCAGGGCCGCTGATACGCCTCCCCAGCTTTCACAGGTCAGCCTGCTACTACTTACCTTATGTTGCAGCTGGAGCTGTTCTAGAATTGGACCCTGAGTCGAAGAGTTAATTGGTATGTCCCAAAGACTGGCCTCACCACCTGCAGGACAAAAGGCAGCTGCAGAGGCCCAGGCCAGCAGAGCCACCCAGATAGGAAGCAGAAACATTTGTCCCAAGTGAGCCTCCCTGCCTAGATGTCCAGGGTCCTGTTTTAGAGCCCCCTGACTTCCTGCCGTTTGCAGCAGCTTGGGGCTTGAGCACTGCCCCTGTGTACCAGTGGGTGTCTGAGGCACGGGGGCGGGGGGATGGAGGGGGAAGGTGGGCCAGACAAGAGTGGGGGCAGCAGCAAAGACTTGGGGGTAAGAGGGACCAGGAGGTGGCAGGGTGGCCACTCACCTGACTGTGGTGAAGCTGAGGTATGTAAGTCCCAGAGGGGGCCTGAATCTGGCACCGACAAGGACCGGCTCATCGTCGGGAGCAGGTTCTGGTCCCCACCTCTGAGAACAAAGCACTGGCCCTCAGGCGCACTGTTCTCTGGTAGCCTGCCCTCCTCCTCTCTCACACCAGCACCCATATTATTTACACTTTCTCACACACATTACTTCAGACACAACCTAGAGTTGTGTGCAACAGACCTGGGGGTTTTGAGAGCCTGGAGCTGCTGCAGGAACGTAGTGAGCTGCTGCTGCTGCGGCGGCGTCAGGTCCCCCATAGCTGCCTTTTCCCGGAGCGTCGTACACTGCGGGAGCTGGCGGCTGCAGACATCCTGGGCTCAGACAGTGGACCACGCAGGACCACTGCCTTGCCCACAGCAAGCCCACAAGTTCCCCGTACCTGCCAACCAGCTGCAGAAAGTGCTGGTGCTGCAGCTGCTGGTACAGGGCTGCGGCAGCCAGCTCCTGCTGCTTCTTCAGCCGCTCCTGATCCATGTTCCCCTGTGGGAGGTCAAAGCATGCCTGTGAGCGTGCCCAGCAGGAGCGTGCCCAGCAAGCGAGGTGGTGGGGAAGCCTGAAGTCCTGCTGCTGCCCCCACTGGCCTTCCCTGCAACCTGCCGAGCAGACAGTGCTCACCAGCAGCGGGGGTGGCGAGGGCCCTGGGGCAAAGGGCACACGGCCCCACATCTTGATCACCTCTCCCAGAGGCTGGAAGCCCTCATCACAGCCCCTCTTCACTAGGAGTGACATGGAGAAGTAGCCAGCCTGGAACCACTCAGCCATCTCCTGGGTCGTGAAAGGGCCTGGAACAAGGGTGTCAAGAGGGGTCAGGAAGTGGCCATGGCATCTCAGAGGGCACACTGAGACCTGCCTGAGCAACACTGAGTCCCAGCAGCCTACTACTCGCCGCTACCTTGGATCTCCCCCTGAGGGTCCTTGTAGAACCACTTTCGGGCAGCGCCATGGCTGAGGGGAAGGGCAGTGGCAGCTGTGGAGTGGCGTAGGCCCTGGGTCTGCATGGCAGCGGTGAACTGCTCCTCTTCCAGGGAGCTGTCCTGTAGAGAGGCCACCAGCTTCTCTGCCTCCTGGAAGTTCAGGAAGAGAGGCAAGTCTGAGCTGCCTGAGGAGGCTGGGCTCAAGGGCAGGACAGGGACCCTGTCAGACAGACCTGGGACACATGGGACAAGGTACTCTGCAACCCTGGAGGAGAGGCCCCTGAGCATGCACTGGCACCCCAAACCTGCTGCAAGTGCTTCAAGCCTTCCTCATCTTCTAGATCTCCAGGTGGGCCAGGAGGTGAACTGATTCTAGGACTTAGAGACAGTCCCCTCATCTCTTCTCCTGGGAAAGTAGGGAGGAGCGGAGAAAGGGACAAGATGGCTCCTGTAGCTGCTAGGAAAACAGGCTCTTGCCACAACTGCACTTCACTAGGCACGCCTCACTCCTCCTGCACAGCCCGGCCAGCCTACCTTCAGCGGGAGGCAGCTCTTTCTCCACAACCTCACCACCATCCTCGTTTGTTGTCCAGAGAGGGCCCAAGGCAGGCAGTGAGGACGGTGAGCTCGACTTCTCTGGAGGAGGCAGTGGGGCCACTTCCTTCCCTCCTGGAAGAAACACACGATTACTCGAACGCAAAAGCAGAGCTGCGGCCAAGGCGCAGGCTCCAGGTATGAAAGTGCACGCTTCCCAAGTCTGAGGGCCTGTGGTGAAATCCCAAGAACTCATTTATAAGCAGAGTTTGGCACAGAAAATGAACAGAGACCCTACCTTACACAAGGTGAAAGGCAGGACCTATGCCCCATACACAGGAAGAATACAATCACAGGGAGCCGGTATCTGAGGCAGCATAAGTCAACATATGCAACCGGCTCCATGACCTTGGGCAGTGAGTCTATCCTGTTGACTCTGGTCAACCCCTCACCAAGCATGAGCACAAACGGAGAGAACCGCACAGCAGTCTACACTAAGCACACTAACTCTCGGCCCTGCTTTGGGAGACGGGAGGACCCACGTGTGCCGAGGGCTGTGTGGGCCTGCAGGGGCCACAGCTGACAAGGGACTTCAACGGTCATTGCACTCACAGCTGACAAAGGTTCCTTCTCACACACACACACACACACACACCTGCACATGCACTACAGGTTTAGAGGACAACTTGGTGGAGCTGGTTCTTCTCCCTTCTATCATGTGGGGTCCAGGGACTGATGCTTGGTGACAAGCCGTCTCACCACTCCTACCTTAACATCTCTAAGCGGCCTGACCTTACAGATAGGTGGGCAGTCCAGCTCGGCAACAGATGTCTGCCAACTTGCCCCAGCCCAAGATTCTCAGGCCTCGTCCCTGCAACACTCTAAGGGCTCACCTGCCTCAGGCCCCTCTTCATCCACCCCTTCTGATGGTTCCTCTTCCTCTTCCTCCAGGCCCTGGAAATCAAGCTCTTGCTCCTCTGGAATAGGTTCCTTGGGGCCCTTCTGTGTGGGCAAGGGCAGAGTAGACACAATGGGAGGGCAGCTGGGGACAGCTGCTACCACCCCCAACTGGTCCTGAGATGGGTACCTTAAGAGGCAGGAAGGCTCCGGAGGCATCAAAAGTTCCCATCTCTTCATCCTCGTCATCCAGGCACCACTCTGGGAGCCCATCCTTGTCATCTTCAAAGCCATCCAGACCCCGGCATCTCCGGAGGTGAGAGCTGCCTCCCCCAACCCGCCCATCCTCTTCACCACACCCTCCGCGTTCCCCTCGCAAATCAAAGTCAAACTTGCGCCTTCGCTCCCCATGCTCCCGCCAGCCAGCAGAGCGGGGACCACCATCTGAAAGAGAAAGTTGGAGAAGGGGGAAGAAACTCTAGTATCCAGCCAAGCCAAGCCACACCTTCTCTGGCTCACCAGGCCTTCCCCACTAGCATGGCTTCCCCTGGAATTTTCTCATTCCTCACATGCCTGGCCACCTGCTTCCCCGGTGTCACCAAGATATCCTGAACCCCAGCTCGTCCCCATCTCACCAGGACTGGAGGAACGCCAACGATGATCACCGTCTCGCCGGGGTCCTGCCCCCAGTCTCCAGCTGCCATCGTCCTCCTGCTCCTCTCGAAGTGAGCGCCAGTTCTCACTGTCTGAGCGCGCATGCTCCTTCCTCGGGCCGGCCCCTCCCTCCTCAAAGCCAGATCGTACTGGCACAGGGGAGACAAACGGTAAGCATGGAAGAACTTCAAGACAGCTTACTCCTGTAAGCTGCCCCTACCCACTACCTGGGAACCCCATCTCAGATCCTCCCTACCCTACTGGGCACCACATTCACACTCTCATACCTCCATCCCTCCTCGCAGACTTCTCAAACCGCCTCTCACCTCTGTGGAAGAAAGATGCTGGTCAAAACACACATTATCCCGCCTGAGGGGACTAGGGGCTAGGCTAGGTAGGCAAGACCCAGAGGCTGTGATCAGGGTGGCCTAGTGGGCGTCTTTGGCCCCTCTAGTCACCCATTGCCAGCTCAGTAGGACGCCTCCTTCATGCTGCCATCCCCACCTGTCATCCCAGCTCTGGCTTCGCTGGATCTCCCGAGGATTCCGTCCAAAGGCCCCGTCGCCTTCCTCAATGCTTCTTTGGTAAAAGCAGCTGTCACCGCGGCCTCGCCCTGAAGAAGAGGGTTCACACTGGGCTTGGGAACTACGAGTGTCCCTCTATATCTTAGCTCCACCCACTCCGACTCTGCCCATCTCCTCCCTAAAAACCACAAGGAGTCACCCTGTACCTCGGCTCCGAGTGCTGCCCCTGCCACGGGAGGTGGCAGCCACAGGGGGCCCAGCCCCTTTCCCCATCAGCCTCAGCACAGCCACACTGTTCACCGACAGGGAGAAGTTTCTCTGAGGAGGGAGCCAGGGATGGCAGTGAGGACCTGTCACCCAGTCAGCCCCCGTCTTTCCAAGCCCAGCTCCTCCCTCCTCCACCCTAGGCCCAGCCCCACCTGCTCCTCCTCAGTCAGAGGTTCTAGAGCCAGAGGTTGAAGTGGTTCCTCTTGTAACACTGCAGCAAATTCCTTGTCCTGTAGTTCCTCAGGGACCTGGATGGGACAGGAGGCCCAATGTATCAACCATTCAGAGGCAACTCACAGAACAGGCAAATGGGTGCGGGAGCTGTGCTGCACCCCCAAACCGCACCTTGTTCTCCTTGATGTAGAGGGCCAGCATTTCCTCTCGTCCATAGCGGTAATCTGCCAGCTTGTATTTTGGCATGGCAGGAGATGGGGGTGGAGAGGCCACACTGCCACCACTCGAAAGGGCTCTCAGCCTAGGCAGGCACAGAAAGGGAGAGGGGAGACGGAGGTCCATGTGGCCCTTCCCCTCTACACCAGCTTTTCCCATGAGCCAGAGCTTAAGCGACCCACCACTCAGGCCCAAAGTTGAGTGTCTCCGCTGCCATTGTGGAGATGGGGTGCTTCTCAAAGGTCAAGGATGAACGGAGGAGAGAGAACCAGGCGTGTACTGTCCAAATACCTGTAGGGCCACAGACAATGTCCTGAGTAAGCTGGTGCACATCAGTCATGGTGCCGGCACTGTGCTGGGCCAGTGACAGGCCTCCATCCAGATGGTGAGCCATTTTGGCATTGAACTCACCTACACTAGACAAGTGACCACTCACACCATGAGTTAACCAAAGCTGAGTCAGGGAAGGGGAGAGGCCTGGGAGTGAGGGACAAGGACACTTGAGCCCCTTCCAGTTCAGTGGGACGCCCTCTGGTGGCCCAACACTCACCTGACAGTTCTGTCGGGGAAAACAAGGGCTCTCTTCTGGCAGGGCAGGGGCTGGGCTGAACTAGGATCCCCACGCAACTAGTTATAGCCTCAGAAGTGCCTGGGAGAAACGTTCACATCTGGGCAAGATCCTGAGGGAGAAGAGGAAAGGGGGTAGTTATATCAGTGAGTCAGACGGCCTCCCAACCTCTGCCCACAGCTGCTGGGCACAGTGAACTCAGGAGAGAGGCACAAAGTGATCACTGGTCAGCGGTACTCTCATGGGTAGCTGAGTTAACCAGTGTGCCCAGAATACACGGAGGACTTTCAGCACAAAACAGGTCCTCAAGCCTGTTTTGTAATGTCCATGTTTGTAATCCCAGCACTCAGGAGGCAGAGGCAGGAGGATTGCAAGTTCATGGCCAACCTGGAACAACACATAGTAAGACTATTCTGAGACAATAACTGGACTGTAACAGTTTGGCTGGTAGTGACACACTTACTCATCATAATTGAAGCCCTAGACCCTGTGCCCAGCACCACACCAACATGGAGTGTAGCACCTGCCTTTGATCCCAAACACTTAGGCGATAGAGGCAGGAGGTTCAGAAATTTAAGGTCACTTCCAGCTACATACAAGTTCAGGGCTAGCCTGGGCTATATGAGTAAACCACGAAGGCACTGGGGCCACTTATATCTTATAGAGGAATGGTCCATTTTGTAGAGCAGTACGACAAATCTTGGAATAAGCTGACTTCTCTAAAGAAAAAACTTAGGGCATCTGTCTGAGGGGACAGAGTTTTGACATGAACTAAGCAGTCACAGAGTCACAGACACTCCACTCGGGGCAGGCTCAGAGCAGGTACAGAGCAGGTAGGTGTGACCACAAACATCCCAGGCTCATCTACTAAATGGGGACCAAGTCCTAAACTCCTTCCCCTCCATCAAGATCTGCCCCTCAGGAAAAAGGTCAAGGAGGGCCCAGGGTTCTAGCAGAGCGGCTGGTGGAAGGATCACTCACCATGTGAGAAGATTCAAGTTCAGTGTCCAGCGGCTAATGAGGCAGCAGTGGCAGCAACAGGGGCAGGTTCCCCTAGGGGCCTGGGTAGGAGACTCTCAGGAAGGGGTTCATCCAGGAAAGGCAGAGTAGAGGAGGAAGGGCAGGCAGTGTCCAGGAGGGAGTATGCGGGTTTTTTATCACAGGCTGGGCAGGAGGCTGGACCAGTGTACCTCTCCAGTCCCCATCCGCTGCAGGACGCCAGGAGTCTAGAGGAAGGAAGAAGAAAGCTTCCACCAGAGGAGCCTCAGAAAGGGGTCTCCCCAGTAACTAAACCAAGATCCCAAGGCAGACAATGGGGTGACCCAGAAGCCCAGCACCCCAGGACACCTAAGCCACAGTGAGGTAAGTGTCTTAACTACAAGAGCCTGGACTGACCCAGGGTGCACCCCTCCCCCAGTGACTGCACTGAGGATTGAGGCCTCCACAACCCACCGAGGGGATCTGGGGCTAGGCAGCCCTTGGGGACACCATGTTAAGTGAAACAAGTCATGCAGTGAAAGTCTGAGGCTGGAGCTGTCGCCAAGCAGGCAGAGTGCTTGCCTAGCTTGCAAAGTCCCGGGTTTCACCTTCACATTGCATAAACCACCTGTGGTGGGGCACAAGAATCACAGACTTAAGCTCACCAGCTCCCCGCCCCAAAGAAACACAAAGTAAACACACTAAAGGGACTGCAGATGCCCCTCAGCAGCCAGACACTCCAGACGCTTGCCTAGCATGCACAAGGCCCTTGGCTTCAGCCATCAGTACTGTCAAAAAAGGGACCTGGGGCTGGGGAGATGGCTCAGTGGATGAGAGCGCCTGCTGCTTGTCTCAAGGACCTGTGTTCAGTTCCCAGCAGGAGAGAGGGACAGGAGACTGGACCCCTATAGGGTGTTTCTTACAGAGTAGCCAGGGGTCAAAGACCTGGAGTTGGGACGGATGGGGCTGCCTGCAAACACTAACTGGATCTAGCGTTGTTTCAGCTGGGCCCAGAAGGGTGTGAACATACCCTTGACAGCTGTATAACACTGTACATGTATTAACACCACAGAACCACACACCTAGACAATGACTAAAGTGGGGCTGGAGAGATGGCTCAGCGGTTAAGAGCACCGGCTACTCTTCCAAAGGATCCTGGTTCAATTCCCAGCAACCACATGGCAGTACACAACTGTCCATTAATTCCAGTTCCAGGGAATCTGACAACCTCATACAGACATACATACAGGTAAAACACCAAAGCAATTAAAAAAAATTATCAAAAAAAAATTTTAATGCCTCAAGAGGTAAAGTAAGGATTTTACTTTTTGTTTCTCGAGAATCCTTTTGCCTCAGCCTCCTGCGTGCTGGGACTCCAGGCATGCTCCACCATGCCTAGCTTTCACCAGTCATTTCGGCTTTATTTCGGAGTTACATGTGTGTGTTTGGAGACGGCGAGCAATGATGATGGCATGTGCCCTTTGTGCAGGTGTCCAGAGTCTAGAAGGTGTTGGGTCCCCCGGAGCTAGGGTACAGGTGGCTGTGAGTCACCTGACATGGGAGAAGGAAATCGCTCAGGGCTTCTGCAAGATTATTCCATGCACTTGACCACTGAGCTGCCATCACACCAACAATCACTTAAAAAGCTTTAGCAAGGCTGGTGGCACAGGATGGACTTAGCGTGTATAAGCCCAGGGCTTCAACCCTCAGTGCTTATTTTTAAAAACAAAGGAACAGCAACAAAACCCCACCACCACAACAAAAAAAATTTTGTAGGGCAGGGTAAATGGCTCAGTCAGAAATAGTCCTTGCTGTACAAACACAAGGACCTGAGTTCAAGCCAACACTCAGGTAAAAACCAAGCATCCCTGCTTATAACCTAGCATCAGGGAGGAAGTAAGAGGAGCAGCCCTGGAATGCTTAAGCAGATGGCTAGAGATGGCTCAGTAAGTAAAGTGGGTGTGGCACAAGCGAGAGGACCAGAGTTCAGATCCCCAGAGCCCATGTAAAGATGGACAGTGTTCCCACAGGGAGATGGGGGATGGAGACAGGAGCATCCCTAGGAACTCCTGGGCCAGTCAACCAGATGAATGAGACCCCAAGAGGACCCCGTTTCAAACAAGGTAGAAGGACTAACATCC
The DNA here is from genome assembly GCF_004785775.1 of Grammomys surdaster. Taxonomy (NCBI): domain Eukaryota; kingdom Metazoa; phylum Chordata; class Mammalia; order Rodentia; family Muridae; genus Grammomys; species Grammomys surdaster. Next base: position 307,103 of record NW_021604735.1, on the reverse strand, counting down.
AAGGTTGTCCTCTGACCAACACGTGTGCACACATTCACACACACACACACTCACATATATACACACACACAGATTTAAAAAGCAGGAAGTTAGACATCAGAAGAGAAATAACACCAACCTGTGGTCTATACACACTTATCTGCACTTGCGAGTACGTCAAAACATTAGGGGAAAAAGCCACTTCGGGGTTATAGTGCATACTCAAGCTTTCCCTATTCCAAACAAAGAACCCACACACCCCTTCAAACAACCTTCAGAGTGACAATATGGAAGCTTCTCTGTTAATTCCTTCTAGTGGATCAAACATTGGTCTTAGCAGTGTGAAAAGACTGTCCACTGAGACACATCAATGGGGTGTCCTGCACTCATCTTTTGGCACCTTCCCGCCCTTCATGAAGCTGCCCTGGTTGGACAGAGTAAGGAGAGGCGGGCTGGCAGTGCAGCTCAGCCTGGTGATGACACTTGCTGCTAAGACTGACCACCGAGGTTTGATCCCTTAGAATCCACATGGTGGAAGGAGAGAACCAACTTATACTCAGACCTCCACATGCATGCCATGCTGCATGTGTACCCCCGCCCTCAACACACTAAGCAGGGGTGGGGTGGTGGTGGTAGACAGGACAATGATGATGACAATGACACTCTTAATTTACAAACAGAAAAGGGGGGGAAAGCGTAAGGAGCACCACTGTGGAGCCACTGCAGAGGCAGGACAAGGCCCCAGGGAACACGGACAAGCCCCGAGGCCACACACCAGCCAGAGAAAGGGCCCAGCGCAGGAACTGGGCAGCACTAGACTTCTTCCTCACACTGAAGGGACCTAGGAAGCAGCAGGCAGTCCACTGTGGGGTCTCTTCCTGTGCCACACAAGTAGATCTCTGCCCTGTGTGCTACCTGAAGCCAAGGACTCTAGGCTGAGGAAGATGCTCCCTGCCCCCCGAGGAATACGGACGATGACTGCAGAAGCTCAGGCAGAGCGGGAGGATGGTACTGGCTCCTAGCAGGTGGAGACCAGGGATGCTGTGGGCTAGCTTACAATCCACAGGACAGCCCCACACAGAGAAGCAGACACATGGCAGGCTCAGCTGGTAGAATGCGAGCCTAGCATGCCCAAGGCCTTGGGTTCAACCCCCAGCTCTCCGCATCAGGCAGGTAGTACAGGCGGGCCTGTCAGCCACCGGCATGTGGCCAGGTGCAGACAGGTGGACTGCGATGCCCACAATGACAAGACTGAGAAAATCTCCTCCATTGCAAGCCCAGGTGGAGACATGGCAGCATTTAGAATATGAAGCCATCGCCTTTAATCCCAGCACTTGGGAGGCAGAGGCAGGCGGATTTCTGAGTTTGAGGCCAGCCTGGTCTACAGAGTGAGTTCCAGGACAGCCAGGGCTACACAGAGAAACCCTGTCTCGAAAAAAAAAAAAAGAAAAATTAGAATATGAAGCCAAGTGTAAGCTCCCATGCCCCTCAGCAGCAAGGAAAAGGCTCTCACATCACACTGTCTTGGGAGAAAATTCAAAGTCCTGCCAGAAAGGAAGGCCTGGGGTAAAGGATAGATTAAAAACCAACGGCATCATGCTGGTGAGACGGCTCAGCTGATAAAGGCGCTTGTGGCCAAATCTAATGACCTGAGTTTGATCCTCAGGACCTACACTGTGGAGAGATGCAACTCCTCCACTGTGTCCTCCCCACCAAATATCATGAGACATGCTTGTGCGTGTACACACACACACACACACACACACACACAGACACAGTAATTTAAAAACGAGGGGGGGAAATCAAAGCCTAAGTTTGCCCAACCCAGCTTCTCAAAGCTAAGCATCTGAGGCCCTTCCTAATGAAGAAGGCCCATGCACAGCAGGGTTGGGGGCCACAGCCTTCACAACCCCTTTTTACTCACTACCTAGGCTAAGTAAGGGTCTTTTCCTCCCAGGCTAACTCCAGTTTGCCCCTCAGCCTCTCTGTTTTGTGTGACCCCCCTCTCCCCACAGCCTACCCCCCCCCCCTTCCCCAGCACCTGAGTTCTCTTGGTACTGCAAGACTGACCCCTGCTGGAGGCATGGGTTGGACCTGGGGATCTGGGAGCTAGTAGCTTCCTTAGAGGGCCCTGGGTTCTGGCTCTCAGAACTCTAAGCACAAGCTGACCACAATACTGGACAGTATCTCCTTACTCTACCTCCCACCCCCAAACTTTGCTGCAACCTAAAGCAATGTAACTTGGCAACTTCCTGTACCACGGTTAACAGAGTCAAAGCCCCAAACTCGATCAGTCACCTAGCCACTTTCCAAGGATGGACAGATGGAGACACATACATGCATGGTGTACATTTATCCGTACACATATACACATATAAAACATATTCTCCCTCCACGTGTAGGACGAGGAGGAAGGGCTACAGGCTCCCATCAGCTGCAGGGCCCCAGTTGCCCCTGCTCTACTCTGAGCTATGGTGACAACCTCAGCGCTTGGCAATTGTGAACCAACTTCACAGTTTTCCAAGTATTTTCACGCCTTACCTCATTTGATCCTTTCTGCCAACTTGCCCAGCTGGGGACTCCAGTACATAGAAAATAAAGTTACAGCTCCCCTGACGGGACACCCTGACACCCTCACCACCCAAGACGGGCAGAGATGTGTAAGGTGGCAGGGGTTACCCTGAACGTTCAGGCTTCCTATGAGTTTGAAGCCGTGTCCGACTCCTTCTTAGACCTTGGGGCTGATGCTTGTACATCTATCTCACTCTGTGTCCGAGGCTGCCCTCAAACGCCTGTCCAGGAACCCCCCTGCTTCCTGAACATTTGGATGCTAGGCATGGGCTTCTATGCCAAGATTTTTCTTAGAACTTTTACATTTGTGTGTGAGTATGGTATGCATGTATGCATTTGAATTCACATGTGCACACACATATGCATGAGTGTAGTGGCCTGAGGTTGATGGCGAGTGTCTTCAGTTGCTTCCCACTGTATTTATCAGCAGGGTCTCTCTGCTGAGGCAGAACATGCTGTTTTGGCTAGTCTAGCTAGCTCTCTTGCAATAGCTATTCCCTGTCCTCCTGGGATGGCTAGCATGGCTGTGTGGTCCCTTAGCATTTATGTGGCTCTAGAGAGCCAAATTCTGGTCCTTACACTTGCTCACTAGCCACTAGTCCTTTCTTCAAACTTTGAGGTCACCCTCTCTCACCTAAATCGGAGCTGTTTTTCATTTTTTTCTCTATGATGCTGAAGAGGGGCACATGCAGGTCAGAGGACAACTCTGTGGAGTCTGTTCTCTACTGCCTCCCTGAAGTGAGTTCTTGGTCAACAGGCTTGCAAACCAAGTAAGTACCTTGTCCAGCTGAGAATGAGTCCTACCTCAAATACCAAAAAGAGCTGTCAAAGGCTAGGGTAAACTTGGGATCCCGTATTCACTGTCCCAACAAACCACTAACTTGCATCCACTAGCTGACAAAGCCAGTCAACAAGGATGAATACACCACAGAAGTTTACTAGAATCCTCATGCGGGATTCGAGGCCCCTCGCGTCCCCAACCCCCACCCTACATGGTTCCCAGTCAATGGAGAGGAATAATAAGCCAAGTTCTTCCTCAAATCCTCCCCAAACTTGGGATACTGATGTACAACCTATAACTAGAAGTTGAACTGGGCTGGAGGGTAGCCGGCCTGGGGATCCAAAGGGAATAGCTGGATGGATAGGTACCAGAGCCAACCACTTACTGGTCCTAGATGGGTTGGGGTTTCAGTAGAAAAGTGGATTGTCAGCTTGGAGGGTCAATGACTGCTGGGAAGGGGCTTTCCTGAAGGGGAGCACTTGGATCGGGGAGATGGGAGGGGAATGAAGGGTGGGTGGAGGAAAGATGTGGTCACCAACTATTTATTTAGCATCTCCCAAGCTGAGAACTGCAAGCTGCTCTGGGAACTGTGATAACTATTAGATCTAACAGGGGACACAGAAGGGTCTTTCATCTTGACAAAAAAAAAAAAAAATTAAGAAGAATTCTAGGCAAACGGTGAGTGACAGTGACCTGCAGCTGTCCCATCTAGCTGGGACATATGGACTGGCAAGAGCCTGGTCAGGGATGCCCAGCAGCCCCAGCTCAGACAGACAGGTGTCTCACGCGGCCGGCCGGACAACTGAGGAGGGAAAAGGGACATCGATGACCAAGCACTTAGGTGGCCGCTCAAAACGCAAGAAAGCGAAGTGAAGACCCAAGACGACGAGGTGCTCGGGGGCAGAATAAAGCTACCATGTCGGCCAGCCGAAGTGGTGGAACGCTTGGACCCGAAAGCCCCCACCAGGCCCGGTTCGGCTACCAGAACCGTGCTTGGCACGTAGCGGGCTTGGGGGGTGTAGGGGTGGAAGAGGGGACACCGCCAGAAGGGGAGGTCGGGGCGCGCACACACCACACAGCAGAGAGGCCGGGCCCGGGCGGGACATTTCGGGGAGCTTGAAGGGGACCCCCAGAGACGCGACCGTTACTTCGGACCGAGCGCGGGGGGTGCGGGAAAGCACGGGCCGGGAGGACGGCGTGCCCTTCAGGGAGGGGCGCCAGGTGCGCGGGGCGCGCGCGGACCGCCACCGTCCCCCCTCTCCCTCCCCGTCCTCCCGCCCCGAGGAACAGTGGGGCAAGCAGGGGGCCTCCCCCACCCCCCACCGGAGACGACGAGACCCGAGCCGGGGCCGCGGGGCCGCTCCGGAGAGGGAGGGGAGGGTCGGAGGGAGGGCTGGCGCGCCGGCGACCGAGGTGGACGAGGAGGAGGGCCCGCGCGCGGTGGCTCCGGCTTCTGCCCGCAAAGGCTCCCGGGCGGCCGCCGCTGGCGTCGGGGGCGGGCCTGCTCCGGCGCTCGCAGAGCTTACCGGGGGGCGCGAGGTTCCCGGTCCCCCGGGGCGTTGGTGACCCGGGCGCGGTGGCGGCGGTGACGGGCGGGTGGCGCGCGGCGGGCCGGGACGGCGGCGGCAAAGGGGGGGGACTGGAGGGGGGGCGCTGGCGCTCCCGCGGCGGCCGCTCCTCTCTGTTTGTGTTTGTAGCAAGATGGCTGCCCGCCTTGTACCACGTGACACGGACGCGGGGCCGCCCCCTCCAACGCCACCGCGGCCGCCGCTCCCGCCGCCACCTCGCTCCCGGACTCCGACCCGCCGCGACCCCCGCCCGCCGCCGCTCCCCACTGCGGCCCCGCGACCTACTGCAAGGCTCCCCCACACCCCACTCACGTGACCCGGGAGCCCCCTCCACGGCCCGTCACGTGACGGGGTGCCAGTGCAACCTGAGGCTGGGGGGGGTCTCCGCTTCCCCCGTCCTTTTCTGGCCAAGCCCTGCTTCTTCCAGGGAGCCCGCCTGGGTTCGGGGTAAGAGTCCAATCCAGAATTGTCCCCGAACACTGTGGGGTTTAGGGACAAGCGTGAATGCGCAGTGATTTACAAGCGGTCTGACTGGGGCTGTCTTTAGGATGTAAGAATTTTTCGGTAGGGTGAGAAAGTGGAGGCAGGAGGACCAGTTCAAAGCCAGCCTGGCCTACAGAGTAAGACCTCATCTAACCCAGCAAATGAACAAGCCAAGAATGCACTCCAGCCGTTAGGAACAACTTCTAGTGTAGCCTGGGCTACCCGAGTGAGACCTGATCTCAAAATAGGAATCAGAGAAAGCTGAAAAGTGGTGTGTGTTAGAGGTAGAGACAGAAGGGTCAGGAGTTCAAGGGCAGCCTTGGTTATAAATTATTGAGTCTGGTAGTGTTTTTAAGAAATTAAAAAGCAGGCCGGACAGTGGTGGCACACGCCTTTAATCCCAGCACTTGGGAGGCAGAGGAACATTTCTGAGTTCGAGGCCAGCCTGGTCTACAGAGTGAGTTCCAGGACAGCCAGGGCTACACAGAAAAACCCTGTCTCAAAAAACAAACAAACACAAAAAAAAATTGAAAAAGCAGATTTAAGAATGACATCCCCTCAGTACTGATGAACTCAGTATGTAAAAGTTTGGTGTGTACTTTCATGATTTTCTTTGAAAGTCTGTGTACTCCCCCCCCCTTCCTTCTTGTCTTCTGTTGTAGTTTTTCTTTTTTCCTTCCTTCCTTCCTTCCTTCCTTCCTTCCTTCCTTCCTTCCTTCCTTTCTTCCTTCTTTTTTTTTTTCTTTTTGAGACTCACTAGCCTTGGCTGGCCTGAAGCTAGTTATGTAGATGAGGCTAGCCTTGAGCTCAGAGAACTGCCTGCCTCTGCCTCCCTGTGGTCTGGTTTTCTAAACAGTCTCACTCACTGTAGCCCTAGTAGCCCTTGAACTCCCTAGCCTGGGAATGTTGGTAATTTTGCCTTTGCCTTCCAGCCACATTGCTTTATGGGTATGTACCTCCATGTCCTCACCCCGACACAATTCTGGCCATTGTTTCTGAGAAGTGCCACTAGCTGCTGTGTCCAGTGCTTCCCATGCAAGAAGGGCACCAGCTGTGGTGATGCTCTCTCTCAGCTGCCTTAGTAGTTAGGAGGTAGGAGACAAGACCCTCAGGAGTTCCAGGCCTGCCCAGGCAACTTGAGACTTTGCCTTAAAAACAAAACAAAACAAAATCTACACAAAAGGTTCATACTTTTACCTCAAGGCAAAGGCAATAAAGATGAAACCAACAAAGGTGTACTGTCTCTTCTTTGTAAAAACAATTTTTTTAGAATGTCATTCTTCGAATGCGAATGTCTGTGTAAGGGTCTGTGCATTTGAGTGCAGGTGCCCAAAGAAGCCAAAAGAGGGTACCCCGTCCTCTGGAGTTATAAGCAGTTGTGAGCTTCCTGACAAGGGCATTGGGAAGTAAACTTAGGTCCTCTGTAGGAACAGTTCACTGTTTTTTTGTTTGGTTTTGAGATAATGTTTCTCTGTGTAGCCCTGGTTGTCTTGGAACTCAGAGGTTCACCTGCCTCTGCCTCCCATGTGCTGAAATCAAAGACATGTGCCACCTCTGCCCGGCATAGTATACACTCTTAATGGCTAACCCAGCCTCTAGCCCAGTGGTTCTCAGCTTGTGAGTCTCGACCCCAGAAGACCATGGGGAAATGCCATATTTACATTATGATTCATAACAGCAACAATATTACAGTTATGCAGTAGCAATGAAATAATTCTTGGGGGTCACCACAGCATGAGGAACTGTGTTAAAGGGCCGGAGCGTTAGGAAGGCTGAGAACCACTGGGCTAGCTCCATGATAGTTTCATCTAAAACTTTCGTTGGGGCACCTGATGTAGCTCAGCAGTAGAACAATTAGCCCAGTAGGGGCTGGGGGTGTAGCTCAAGAGTGCTTGCTAGTTTGTGCAAGCCCCTGCATTCAATCCGTAAACGACACACACAGAGCGTTGGTGCCAGACTTAGAGATGGAAAGACGTGTTGGTGGGTTGTTAGTTTAAGAAAAGTGGATTGTGGAAAAAATGAACAGACACGGACTGTAGAATACAGCGGTGCACAGTGATGGAAAAGGATGAAAATCAAGCTTTGGTTGAGAATTTTGATTTCCATTGTGAAGCCTAGATTATGTCTATATGTAGGTGTGTGTGGACGTGCATGACACACATAGAGGGGTTAGAGGACAACTTGCAGGGGTGGGCATCCCTGGGGAAAATATATATAATGTATTATGTGTATTATGTATATATACATATATATGCTGAATATATAGCGAACATATATATGCTGAAAATATATATACGTATATATGTGTATATACACATACATATATATGTATATGTATTGAGTATACACACACACATTATTTTCTTTTTGGCAGTGGTGGGGATTGAACCCAGGGCTTCAGGTGTACTAAACAAGGATTCTACCACTGAGATATGTCCCTGGTATTTGGTTGGTTGGTTGATTTTTTTTCAGTTTTCTTGAGATAAGGTGTCTCTGTGTGTAGCCTCGGCTGGCCCTAAACCCACAGGAATCCTCTGCTTCAGCTGTCATTCTCTTGGGATTGCAGGCACAAACCACCATACATCTAGCTTGTAAAACAGATTGTAAATATCCTGGAAAGGTACACACAGCATGGGGCATGGGATGCTTACTTACAAACTGGTTATTATTTTGTGAGCGAGGGTTTTGTGTGTGTGTGTGTGTGTGTGTGTGTGTGTGTGTGTGTGTGTAGGTGGAGATGTGTTTTGTATGGTTGGTTTTTTTGTTTATTAGTTTAATTTTTATTTTAGTTTCTTGGGACCTGGTCTTATAATGTACCCCTGACTGGCCTTAAACTAGTGGCAGACCTCCTGGCTACACCCTCACCAATGCTGCCATTACAGGTCTGCACCACCATGCATTGAAAACTGTTTATTATAAGTGATGGGATATTATGGACCTTCAACTTAACTTTCTTGTAGCAACCAAGTTCTTCAATCCACTCAGTATAACCATTGTCATACTTAGACCTTGGGCGTGTGATCCTGAGCCACAGGGTAGTTCCTGTCTCCACTTCGGATCTCGCCATCACCAGGGTTACAAGCACACACCCCCATGCTCGGTTTAAGATTTTATGTAGATCTCGGGGATCAAACTCGGGACCTTGCATGCTTGGCCAGTGCTGTGTCAACTGAGCCATGTTCCCAGCCCCATAAACAACTAGTATTCTCATAGCCCAAGAGGATTCCTGGATGCAAGTCATCTTGCTGAGTAATGGGCTGTGGGTGGATAATCCAAAGTCTGTTCTTTTATCATTTATTACCTGAAAGGCATCTGGCTTCTCCAACTGTGGGCTATTCAATACAGAACCAGTGTGGACATCCCTATCACCCCCGGTTACGTTTTTCTTCATTTGTCTGAGGTTTTGTTGTTCTCTTGCAGTCCTGGGACTTGAATGCAGGACCTCCAGCATGCTCTGATACAGCCCCAGGCTTGTATAGTTTTTCTGTTGTTAGTTTGGTTTTGAGCAGGGCGGGCTAGCCCCCAACTCCCAATTCTCCTATCCAAATGCTGGTATTACAGGAGTGTACCACCATGCTGTAAAACTGTTTAAATGTTCAGAAGTGCTCTTCTTGGGTCATTTAGGGGAAACTATAGAAGTATTTTCTAGAATGATACCTTGATAACTTCTCCTAAGGAGATACACACAAATGTCTATTCACCCACAGACCAAACAATTCTACCAAAGTCCAACCTGGAGAACCGATGGATTTCTTAGGGTTACTTGAAGGATCATGGAAGACTCAAAGGCAGCTGTAACACTGGAAAGGCCACCTTGCATGGGTGCTAACTCACAAAAGTTGCATCCTTGGAGCTCCCTGTGGGACTTGTGGAGGGAATATATATGTATATGTATATATATACACACACATATATATGTATACACATGTGTGTGTGGAGAGAGAGAGAGAGGCGGGGGGAGAATATGAATATGTGTACTGGGGGTAGGACTGAAAACTAGCTTTACCAATGAATTTTGTTAGTTTCAGGAACTCTCTGGGCTTTGTGTGTTTCCTGAGTCTTATTTGGAGGGAAAAGCCTCACAATAAATGCCTGAACAATTTCACATTTCCCGAAATCTAACAAGTGAGATCCTGATTTCTCTGCATTTTCATCTGTACTTGATATTCTCAAGACTTCCTTCCTTCTTTCTTGCTTCCTTTTGTTTTTTGTTTTTTAAAGCAGAGCCTCAAACTTACGGTGTAGATGAGAATGACCTTAAACTTCTGATCCTCCTGCCTCTACCAACTGAGTGCTGGGATTACAGGTGCCCATGCTTCGGGTTTATGCCTTGCTGGGGTGGAATCCGGGGTTTTCTGTACACTAGGCAAGCAATCTACCAACAGAGTCACATCCCAGGTCCACTCATCACTGTCGCTTTAATGTTCATTTCCCTAATGGCTAATCACACTGAGCATCTTAGTGTCCAGGATGCTTGTCTACTTTGTAATTGAGCTCGCTCTTTCTTTTTTTCTTTTTTCTTTTCTTTTTTTTCTTTTTTTTTTTTTTTTGGTTTGGTTTTTCGAGACAGGGTTTCTCTGTGTAGCCCTGGCTGTCCTGGAACTCACTCTGTAGACCAGGCTAGCCTCGAGCTCAGAAATCTGCCTGCCTCTGCCTAGCTGAGCTCTTTTTTTCTCTCCCCCCACCTTTTCCTTCCTTCTTTTTGTTTTTCTTTTTTCTTTTTCTGGACAGGGTTTCTTTGTGTAGACCTGGCTTTTTTGGAACTCACTCTGTAGACCAGGCTGGCCTCGAACTCAGAGACCTGCCTGCCTCTGCCTCTTGTTGTGCTGGGATTAAAGGTGTGCACCACTACCACCAATTGGGTTGTTTTCTCTCTACTTATTGAGGCGTGTGTGTGTGTGTGTCTGTTTTTCGTTCATGAAACATGCTCCTGTTACCTAAGCCTTCAGAGAGCTGGGTTTACAGGCACCATGGCACTTGGATTCAAACTCTCCAGTTCCCACTTTTTACATATTTTATATACAATTCTTTTATTAAATATATGATTTGCAAATATATTCTCCCATCCCATGGCTTCTTTTACCTTTTCCCACTTTATAATAATATTTTATTACTATAATATTATCATTATTGTGTGTGCATTTGTCTATGGTGTATGACGGGCGAGAGCATACATGTGCCAGCCACGTCACCGTTTGGAGGCCAGAGGACAACTGTGCTGTTGAGTCTCTTCTGTCCTTAAGTAGGTCCTGGGGATCAGCCTCAGGTCATTAGGCGTGGACAGAATGCACTTTGCCCGTTGAGCCATCTCCCCAACCCTTCACTCTCTAGACAGGTCTCATGGACCCAAGCTGGCCTCAAACTCGCTACGAAGCCTAAGATGGAACCGCGCCTCCTGCCCTCTGACCCCACCTCCTGCATGCCTGGACCAAGCGTATACCAACACACCCAGCTTGGTGCATCCTTTTTTTTTTAAATAATATTTTGACCTTTCATAAAAGTTTTATTTTTGAGATAGGGTCTTACATTGTACTCTGGAGCTCTCTAGCTTATACTGGCCTCAAGCTCGTGACAATCCTCCTGCCGCAGTCTCCTAAGTGCTTGGATTACAGGTGTGAGCGAGCCATCATTCCCAGCTTTAAAGGTTTCTGCATTTTATTTTTAAATTTATTCAGTTTGAGTCTGTCTGGGGAGCGTATGTGCGTGGACATATACTCACAGGACCGCTTCTGGGAGTACACATTTTTTCTTCTTCTATTATGTGGGTCCCAGGGACCTCAGATCCTAAGGCTTCATAGTGGGTAGCTTTACCTATAGACCCTCTAGCCTTGAAGGGTTTTTTGTTTGTTTGGTTGGTTGGTTGGTTGTTCGAGACAGGGTTTCTCTGTGTAGCCCTGGCTGTCCTGGAACTCACTCTGTAGACCAGGCTGGCCTCGAACTCAGAAATCCGCCTGCCTCTGCAGCCTTGAAGTTTTGATGAACGATAGTTTATCTTTGTTTCCCACCCTGCCCCGCCCCTGTCTCTGGATTTGTTGCCTGACTAGCCTCTTGAAGAGTTGTTCCCTTACATTTTCTTCAGTCTGTTTATAGTTAACAGTTTCATATTCAGAGCCACACTATGGTCTTAAGGCCCTTTTCTTTCTCCGGTCTCTTTCAGAAGCACTTGATACACAATCTTTTTGCATTGTGCTATGTTTGCATTTCTGTCAAGAAAATGAATTGGTTGGAGCTATAACTCAAATGGTAGCACGCACGTAAATCAGCTATGCTGGGCCACACCTGTAAGCCCCACACTGGGCAGCTGGAGGTAGGTGATCCGACCTTCAAAGGCACTCTCATTGAGTTTGATGCCAGCCTGGCTGGGAGGCCCTTTCTCCAATGGCTTGGTTGTACTTGTGTGCTTCTGAGTTCTCTATTTTATTGATTTTTGTATCTATACATCTGCCAACAGCACACTTTTCTTAATGACTGGATTTACATGGTACAAGTCTTAAGGGGCTGGCAAGATGGTTCAGTGCGGAACGTGCTTGCTGTGTGACCCTTTGATCCTCAGAACTCATGCAAGGGTTGAGGAACCAACTTCACACCATATCATAGTATGTTCCCTGCATCATCATACACACAATAGCCATAGCTTTAAAAGGAAATATTTTTAATTTTTTTTAAATATATGTGCCTGTGTGTGTCTGGACACACACGCACAGGCCAGAAGTGAGTGTCAGGTCTCCTGAAGCTAGAGTTACAGATGGCTGTGAGCCACCCAACATGGGTACTGGGAACAAACTCAGGTCCTCTGGGAGTGATCTTGAAGAGCAGCAAGTGTTCTTAATTGCTGAGACAATTATGAGTCCAACAACATTACAAAACCATTTTATTCAGTCTACTTATTTGCCTTTCCGTAAATTTTAGGATAAACTTATTAAGATGGTGCAGTCGTGCACTCCTGAAACACTAGCACTGGGGAGACCAAGACAGAAGCATGAGTTCTAGGCTAGCCTGAGCTACATAGTTAAACCCTATCCTGCCCAACAAGAAAAGATTTTTTGGTTTATATGTGCAACTCTTCCTGTGGTTCCCCTAAACCGTTCATTTTTAGAGTAAATTGAGGTCTAGAATGCCAAACTCTTCCATTTTAACCTAAACCTCACAAGTTAGGTATGTAGATCAGTTGAGTGAATGAATGTCTGACCACTCACAAGGTGGAGGCAGGGGGATCAGAAATTCAAGGTTGGCTATAGAGCAGGGTGCTCTTTCCAGCCTTCAATCAGATTCTGTCTAGGTAAGTGGCCTGGAGGTATGGGATGGGGTCCCAAATACAGGTTTCACTAATTTCTGCAGGGAACTGTCCAAAGGCTTTACCAATCTGGGCAGAGATCCAGGTCCCCAGTAACTTTAAGGGGCTAGGAACCCAAGTACTGCAGTTCCTGTCCCTTCCGCCAGGGAGCGGCCGGTCATGGCTTGCCTGTCGCGGGGAGCAGCTCTAGGGCGGCGGGAGAAGACTGTTAAGTGGTGTGGCGGGAAGCCGCAAACGCTTGGCACCTAATGTGGGTCCCTTGCAGAGGGAGGAGCCCAGGGTGGACATCCGGCCTTAACTCGATCCCTTCGATTTCTCGGCTTCCGGGGCTGCTGGGACCTCGGGCGGGAGGTCAGCTGTCAATTCCACTGCTTAGAAGTGAGACGGACGTGGATTACATACTTCCGGGCCCTGGGCGAGCCCAGCTCTCACGCTGACCCGGGGTCGCTGTTCCGAACCCCCTTTCCCAACCCTGCTTCCCGCCTAGATCCGAGCCCCGCCCCACCCGGGGAGGGGCAAACTGGGTGGTCCACGCCACGCCCCTCTTGGGCCCGCCTCTGTTAATTGTCCCGTCTCTGCTAGCTAGTCCCGCCCTTCGAAGCGTTCAAGAATAGACCCCTTCGAATCCGCAAGTCTCGCGAGCCTTAAATTCCCTTGCGCACGCGTACGAGGAAAGGAGGCGGAGAGAACGGAGGCCTAGAAGGCCACAAGCTAATCGGTTCCGGCTTGGAGCGTGGACGCGCGTGCGCAGTGCGTAGCTCTTGCTGGCGCGGTTGCCTGGCGTTCCCGTTCCGATCTCTTCTCCGTTCTTCTTTTGCGTATCGTGGGTAGCGGCGTCCACTTGAGTCGGTCGGCGAGGCTCACGCGAGTGAAGGGCACTGTGGAAGGGAGAAGGTAGGCGTGGAAACGCCGGGAGTGGGAACCACGTGATGAATGAATTAAAACTGGGAGTGGAGAAAGCGGAAGTGGAAGGGATTGAGACGCTGGGAGGGAGGAGGGCGTTGAGGGCGCCCCCTTCTGGTTGCACCCTTAGAAAGCTGTTTCTCTTGTCATTCTCCCTGAATCTCGTTCCTTCTCCATGCCAGGACTCGGAGCATGGCAGAAAACAGAGAACCCCGCGGTGCCATTGAGGCTGAGCTGGACCCTGTGGAGTACACCCTTCGGAAGCGACTTCCTCACCGCTTGCCCCGGAGACCCAATGACATTTATGTCAACATGAAGACTGATTTTAAGGCCCAGCTAGCTCGCTGCCAAAAGCTGCTGGACGGAGGCACTAGGGGGCAGAACGCATGCACTGAAATCTACATTCATGGCTTGGGCCTGGCCATCAACCGGGCCATCAACATCGCTCTGCAGCTGCAGGCGGGCAGCTTTGGGTCCCTACAGGTGGCTGCCAATACCTCCACCGTGGAGCTGGTGGATGAGTTGGAGCCTGAGACTGACTCTCGAGAGCCACTGACGAGGATCAGGAACAACTCGGCCATCCACATCCGAGTCTTCAGGGTCACGCCCAAGTAACTGTCATCCACCAAGCCCTGTGTGCACACACATCCATGTGACTGAGGTTTCTAGTGGCTCATAGTGGCTCTTGTTCTGAGTTCTGTCATGGATCTCTCATCAGAGCCTTGTTACCTCAGCCTAGAGGACTGAGAATGGAGAGCCCAAGAAGTGAATCTTCCTTGGCCTGTATAATAAAATATTAAGTTGTGTTGGTGCTGGGCTTCGCATGGCCTCTTCTTCCTAGTGTAATTCTGTCTGTATTTGAATGGAAATGGTAGGAAATTTTGCTAATATTTAGGCCACAGGAAAGGAAACCACATTAGACCACAGTATGACACGAATCAAATCTGTTGAGTGTAACACAGAAGGTTAATTGTTAACAGTGTGCTCTCAGGAAGATGAGAGCGTAGACTCATCTACTGGGCTCGCTACAGCTGGGGATGTATCAGCCTCTCATGGTTCCCAGGCTTGGGGAAAGAGGAGGTTTACAGGTGGAGGAAATGCGTTGTGCATATAACTCTGCAAGGGAATTGTGACTAGTGTTACCTAGTTCCCTAGCACAGGGTTAGGCCTGAGGTTCAATCTCTAGTAACCACAAGAATTCTGACGGGAGAGGACTGGGGAGATGGCTCAATAGGAAAGGCACTTGTCAAACAACCATGAATATTTGAATCAGCCGAACTCATTTTATGCTGGGCACTGCGGCACTTGAATCTAATTCCCATGCTTCTACAGTGAGATGGGCATCAGAGACGGAGAATCCTCTGTAGTTTGTGGGCTAGCTGCTCCGGCATAAACAACAAGAAACCCAGTCTCAAAGTGCAAGGTGAAGGCTGATGCCTTGAAGTCCTTAGACGTGACGTGTGTACTGTAACACATGTACTCACAGATACACATGCAAACATTTTTTTCTTTGAAGATTAGCTTTCTACACATAAGCTTCCTTGAACGGACAGTTCTGTTTGCTGGGAGACAAACCTAGGGCCTTTGTACACTAAGTAAGTATTGTTGTTGAGCCACACCCCCAGCTCTTCGATGGTGGATCCTAAGTAACCCCTCTACTGCTGAGCTAAGGCCCCAGGTTGAACTGACAGTTTTGACTGTCACACTTAATTCCTGTTCCTGAAGAGCTTGTATGTATCTGGGCATCTGTAGTCTAGAGTCTGAGGTCAACCTGGTTCAGCTGTTTAATCTTTCCTCCCAGCTTGCTGAGATCTAGAGTCACCTAGTAGACACACTTCAGCATGTGTTTAACTGAGGAAGAATCTGTTCTTTATGTGGATGGCACCATTCCATGGGCTAGGGCTTCAAACTAAATTCAAAAGAGAAATTGGAGGGGCTACCAAGAAGACTCAAGGGGTAAAGGCAAGCCCGACAACCTGAGTTCAATCCCCAGAGCCCACATAATGGAATCGAGTCAACTCCTGAATGCTTTCTCCTGAGACATGTTGGTTGGCTTTAGGAGCTACCCAGTGACTCATAGGTTTGTTTCTGAAAAGCCAACTGGCCTGGGTGTGACCACATACACATGTTATCTTGACTTTTAGGCTGAGGCGGGAAGGCTGTGAGTTTGAGTCCAACCCGGGCTACAGAGCCAATTCAAGGTCAGTCTGAGCTACAGAGCAAGACTGTCTCAAAAGCAAACCTGCAGAGTGAAGAGACGATTACAGACTTGGAGAAAAATCTTTGCCACCCATATATATGACAGGAGATTAATGCCTAGAATTACAAAGAGCTCCCCAGATCACCAGGAGATAAATCATTAATTAAAGGACTAACAAATTGAATAGAAAGTACTCAAAGGAAGGACTGGAGAGATGGGTTCAGCGGTCAGCTGCTTCTCCAGACAACTCCAGTTCAATTCCCAGAACCCACAAGGCTCCTCCAGCGCCAGGGGATTCAACTCATTCTTCTGGTCTCCGTGGACACCAGGCATGCTCATGATTCACAGATATACTTGCAAGCAAATCACGTAAAAATACATATTTTTTTTTTTCTGAGAGGGTTTCTCTGGGCAGCCCTGGCTGTCTTGGAACTTGCTCTGTAAGATTAGGCTGGCCTCAGACTCATAGAGATCCATCTGCCTGAGGAGATGTATACCACTACTGTCTGGCCTATTAATAATTAAAGAGAGAGAGAGGAGAGAGAGAGAGAGAAGGAGAGGGAAAGGGAGAGGGAGAGAGAGGGGGAGGTTTCAAAGGAATAAATATTTTGGTCAATAAATATTTGAAAAAAAATCAACACCCTTAGCTACCAGGAAATGCTAATTAAAAATGGGTTACATCGTAATCAGGATGGCTGTCAAGCAAACAAACTTAAATGCTGGCAAGGATGTAGGGGAAAGAGGAATCCTAAGACGATTGGTGGGAGGGTGAACTGGCACAGCCCCTATGGGAGTCAGTATGGAGACTTCTCCAAAAGCTAAAAGGCAGAACTACAACTACCACATGACCCAGCCTTGGCACCTACCCAAAGAGCTGTAATCAGTACGCACCAGGGATTCCTACCATCCATGTCTATCTCTGCACTACGCACAGTAGCCAAGACATGACACCAGCATAGGTGTCTAGCAACAAGTGAGTGGTCCAGGGCAGATGAGATGGCACAGGCTCTCAACTCCAAGGCTGACAGAAAGCCTGATCGCCAGGACCCACAGAGAGGACAGAACCGGCTTCTACAAGCTGTCCTCTTTGAGCATAGGAAATGAGCCCACACATGAACACACACACACACACACACACACACACACACACACTGAGATTTAAATATGTGATAACAAGAGAGAGCATAGGACTCATATACAGAATGGGATTTTACTCGATTATAAAGAAAAATGAAATTATGACATTTGCAGGAATATGGAGGGAGCAAGAGATCAGTAAGTGGAAAAAGCCAGACTCAGAAAAGGAAAAAAACACGTGTTTTCCCTTATATAGAGAGTACAGATTTATCTATTTATTATTGTGTGTGTGTGTGGTGCGTGTGTACATGCTTGTGTCTGTGTCTTCCTCAATCACTCATTATCTTATTTTTGAGACAGGGTCTCTCACTGAACCCATAGCTCATCACTTACATTTAGTTGGCCGTGAAGCTTCAGGGATCCCCCCATCTCTTCTCCCTCAGCCCTCCTGTGGGTGGCATGTTGCCACATGCAGCCTTTTGAATGGGTGCTAGGAAGGTTAAAGGGGAATAAAAGAACAGGAATATACAATAATGAATAATAATATATTAAATTAATAAGCAATATATTAGAGTATACTTCATATGTACATATGAAGCTATTTGGTGAGGAAGGAGTCAGCGAGAAGAGAAGCAGCATCAGGGAGGGCAGTGGGGAAGAGTGGATGAGAAGATGTGTAAAACCATCACAGTGGAGAACTGGGGATGTAGCACTGTGTTGGAGTTCTGGTCTACCACATGCGAAGCCCTGGGCTCTATCCCCAGCACCTCATAAATCGAACATGGTATCACAAGCCTGTAATATCAACCCTTGGAACGTGGGAGCAGGAGATCAGGACCTAAAGCTTATCCTGGGTTCCATGGTGAGTTTAAGGCCAGGCTGGTACAAATGAGACCCTGTCTCAATATGTATTGATAAACTATAAAGAAAAGTGTCACAGTGAAACCGATCGATTTGTATGCAAACAACAATAAAAAAAAAAGTGGAGCCTGTTGTGTGTAGCTCGTGCCTGTCACACCTGGCTCAATACCTAAAGCAGAAGTGTGTTGGAGAGATGGCCCAGTGATTAGCAGCCAGTACTGTTTTTGCAGATGACTCAAGTAAGGTACCCAGCACCTATGTCGAGTGGCTCACAACCGTAATTCCAGTTCCCAGGGATCTGAGATGCTCTTACACTTCCATAGAACTTGCACCTACTCACACATACCTGAACACAGACATACATGTGACTTAAAACCAATCTTCAAAAAATAAACCAATCTTCCAGCTGCAGTAATGGAGACTCTTCACCCCTGCACTCAGGAGGCAGAAGCAAGTAGAGCGCTATGAGTTGGAGACCAGGTTGCTCTACATAGAATGTTCCAGCCCAGCCGTGACTACATAGTGAGACCCTGTTCAAGCAAACCCATACAAGTGACGTTTCCTTAGCATTATCCCCTAAGCCACACGGCACAGCCACACACACCATATTCTATAATATCTATAATATTCTGTACTTGAAGAAGTCTAGAGATGAGAGAGTGGCCACAGGTTCCAGGAGATCCCTGTATGGGCTCATTTGCTTATGTACGTGTGGATTTATGGGGTTTGTGTGTATGCACATTGGAATGTATGCAGGCACACGTGTGGGACAGCATCAGTGTGGAGGCCCTTACTTGATAATGGACATCTTCTTTAGTTGCTCTCCACTTTATTTATTGAGGCTTTGTCCCTCCATCCAGAGCTTGCTAATCCCAGCTTGTCTCCAGGCATCCCTGTCTCTGCCTCCTGAGTGCTGGGATCACCAGTGGGCAACTACACCTGCCCAATATTTCTGTGAGTTCTGAAGCTCCAATCCCTGGTCCCCATGCTCACACAGTAAGTGAGACACCAGCTTCCCAGCCTGTTTTTTTTGTTTGAGTTAAGGTCCTGTAATGTAGCCCTGGCTGGCCTGGAATATACTACGTTAGCGCAGGGCATCCCCAGACTTGTGGGTTATCCTCACACCTCTGCCTCTCAAAGTGCTATAGCTACAGGTGTATACTACCATATCTGGATTTAATTAATGAGTTAGCTAATTGATTACTTATAGTTTTAATTGAGGTAGAGTCTTGCTGATCATCCAGGCTGGGTTCACATCAGGATCCTCCTTAGTGTCTTGGATATTGGGACTGCAAATACATGCCAACACTAGTACAGTTTTATATCTGAGACTTGAGTATCTTGTGTTTAGGATTCTAAAGGTGTGTGTGGTGGTCCACACATCCATTCCTCTCAGACACCAACGACTACTGTCTACATGCAGAGATATGTAATTCAGGCTGGCCTGAAACTCATGATGTAGTTCAGATTGTGCCTTTTACTATTGTTTGAGATCACAAGAGTTTAGTAGTCCCTAAGAGTCAGGAACAGAATTTTACTCCAATTTTCATGGTGTGGCAATGACAGCTAGGTCCTAGTGGACCAAAATCCCTTCCCACGGCTTCTGCATATGACACAGCTCACTATGTAGCTGGGAAGGTGCACACAGGATGCAGCTCTTGTGAACAGATGAGATACATGAGAGATGTAGGCTGCCATGATGTATGTATACCTGAGGGGAAGGAAAGATTCAGTTCTTTCTGGGGACCAACATGCTTTAACCTTGGACTTGGGTACTGAAGGATGAATAGGAGTTTGATGGGCAGAAGAAAGGAAAGAGGACCTCCTGGGCAGAGAATATCTAACAGGCTAGGTACACTGTGGGCCAAGAGGGACACACAGTGGCTGTGGAGACTGAGGAAACAGGGCTCATGACATTTATATTATGACAGTCCTCTCCTCAACCTTGGTTTTTGTTGTTCATGGTAGTGTGTGTGTGTGTGTGTGTGTGTGTGTGTGTACCTTGTTCATGGTAGTATCTGTGTGTGTACCTATTCACGTACGTGAAAGTGCACATGAACATGTGTTTCTGTGCATGTGAAGGCCAGAGGGTGTTACTCAACAAGACACAGACCCACCTTTCTTTCCTCCCTCCCTCCCTCCCTCCCTCCCTCCCTCTCTTCCTTCCTTCCTTCCTTCCTTCCTTCCTTCCTTCATCCCTTTTGTCCCTCCCTCCTTCCCTCCCTCCATCCCTCCCTCTCTCCCTTCCTCCATTTCTTTCTGCCTTTGTTTCTTTCTGAGATAAGTCTCATCAGCCTGCCTGGTTTGAACTCTCTTCACAGACCAGGATGTCCTCAAACTCACAGAGCTTTGCTTCCCTCTTTCTCCCAAGTGCTAGCTTGTAGCAACATTCCTGGCCACTTTGCTTTTTGAGATAGGGTCTCTATTTTTATTTGGACTCACTGACTGGGCTATGGTGACAGCCAGCAGGCCCAGAAGGTCTCCTGCTTCAGCCTCCTCAGCAATTGGGTTACTTACACACACACACACACACACACACACACACACACACACACACACACCTATGTCCAGCTCTTTTATGTGGATATTAGAGGTAGAACTCAGTTTCCTATACTAGGTAGCAAGCACTTTACTGATTGAGCCATATTCTCAGGCCTTCCTTCCTTCCTTCCTTCCTTCCTTCCTTCCTTCCTTCCTTCCTTCCTTCCTCCCT
>NW_021604735.1:278129-286573 GCF_004785775.1 Grammomys surdaster | reverse complement strand
CCTCCCTCCCTCCCTCCCTCCCTCCCTCCCTCCTTTCCTTCTTTCCTTACTTCCTTTCTCCATCCTTTCTTCATCTCTGACAGGCTCTCAATATGTAATACAGGCTAGCCTGAAACTCATTATGCAGTCCAGGCTACTCCTGAACACATGTTAATCCTCTTGCCTCAGCTTTCCAAGTGCTGGGCTTGCAAGTATAAACTATCCCACTTGGTTTTAATATTATTGTTGTTATCGTTGTTATTAAAGATTTATTTATTTATTTTATGCATGTGTACACTTGCTTCAGACACACCAGAAGAGGGCATTGGATCCCAGTACAGACGGCTGTGAGCTACCATGTGGTTGCTGGGAATTAAACTCAAGACCTCTGGAAGAGCAGCCAGTGCTCTTAACCACTCTTAACCACTGAGTCACCTCTCCAGCCCTGGTTTTATTATTTTAAAAAAGATTTTATTTTATTTTAAATTACATATATGTCTCTATATGAGTTTATGCACACAAGTTCAAGTGCCCTCAGAGGCTAGAGCTGCTATGTCCCAGGTGATTGTGAGCCAGCTGATGCAGGGGAGGCCAAGCAAACTCTGTCAGAGCAGTCTGTACTCTTTGTTTTGTTTTGTTTTCCAGGACAGGGTTTCTCTATGTAGCCCTGGCTGTCCTGGAACTCACTCTGTAGACCAGGCTGGCCTCGAACTCACAGAGATCTGCCTGCCTCTGTCTCCCAAGTGCTGGGATTAAAGGTGTGCACCATCTCCTCTCAGAAGCACTATACATTCTTAACTGCTGAGCCATCTCTCCATCTCTTTTGTTGTCCTTTGGAGACAGGGTTTCTTGATACATTATCCAGGCTGACTGGCCTCAAACATACTATCTCCCTGCCTTCACTTCACAAGT
Organism: Grammomys surdaster; assembly: GCF_004785775.1. Classification (NCBI taxonomy): domain Eukaryota; kingdom Metazoa; phylum Chordata; class Mammalia; order Rodentia; family Muridae; genus Grammomys; species Grammomys surdaster. The sequence goes on along the minus strand of NW_021604735.1, from coordinate 285,682 downwards.
GCTAGGGCTATAGGCATGTGCCACCATGCTTGGTTGGCTAGCTCTCCTTCAACCTCTTCGGGGCTTCCTGGCCTTGAAACCTCCCAGGAGCAGATCTAGAGCCTGTAGGAAGCTGGGCTGCAGTTGTGTCTCCCTGCACGTATGTGTTCTTGACTCTGCTCTCCTGGCTAGAGCCCAGCGGAGCTGGCGGCAGGCAGCCCTCTCACATCCCTCTTACGCCTGTTCGGTTTGTCTTGGCAGCTCTCTGTCTCACACAGCCTCCGTTTGTTGTTTCTAGTCGGTGTTTCCACACTGCTTGCAGTTAGGGCTTCCCTGGGTCACTGTCTGCAGGCGTAGCCTTCGATGATGCTACTGAAGGCAGAGCAGCCCCTGGAGATTTACTGATTGAAAGCTTGGCTGGGGAGGTGTGGAGTCAGGGACCACAACAGACACAGCTAAGAGCAAGGTTTCTGCATCTATGGTGGTCCGTACGGAGTATGAGGCCAGGAAGCCTGGGGACAGGCAGCTTTCACGGGTGTCTTCAGGGAAGCCAGCACCATGTCTGTTCCCTTTGACTTCCATTAAAGCTTAAGCAATCAGCGTGGGCCAGGAGTAGAAAGTCTGTCTCAGCGCAGTGTCTCCTCCTTTCATACACAGCCCACAGTAAACAGGGAATGTTTTCCTCCTGTAGAGACACATCCTCAAGCGAGGCACCATGACTCATGCTGATAATCTCAGCTACTCAGGAGGTGGAGGCAGGAGGACTGTTTGTTACAAGTTCAAGGCTAGCCTGGGCTACATAGTAAGTTATGGGATAGCTCGAGCATCCCATAAGAGACCTTGTCTCAAAAATTTGAAAAGACTATGTGTCAGGATAAACATGAATCTTTCAACCAACTTATTTATTTATTTAAGATTTATTTATTTATGAGTACACTGTAGCTGTCTTCAGACACAGCAGAAGAGAGCATCAGATCCCACTACAGATGGTTGTGAGCCACCATGTGGTTGCTGGAAATTGAACTCAGGACCTCTGGAAGAGCAGTCAGTGCTCTTAACTGCTGAGCCATTTCGCCAGTCTAACCAATTTATTTTTGAAATGTATCCATAATTGCACACTCGTGTCCACACAGGTGTGTGTGTGTGTGTGTGTGTGTGTGTGTGTGTGTGTGTATGTGCACATGCTGCGGTATGCATGTAGAGGTCAGAGAACAGTTTGAGGGAGTCTGTTCTCTCCCTCTACCATGTGGGTCCTGGAGATTGGAGATTGAACTCAGGTTGTCAGCCTTGGCAGCAAGCATCTCTACCCACTGAACGATCTTGCCAGCCACTAGACACCTGTTTAGCACCTATAGCATTTACTGAACATCTGCTTGTTGTAGGTAAGTGTATTAGGTACCAGGTCTTCCAAAAGAGTTATACATGATTGTGTGACATCAAATAGGAATGGGAGGAAAAAGTAGATTTTAGTTCTTTCTTCCCCTACCCCAAAGACAAGGTCTTGTGTAGTTCAGGCTAGCCTAGCAGTTGTTATGTAGTTGAGGATGACCCAGAGGCACACACCACTGTGCATGGCTATTTTTCTTTCTTTCTGCGTGTGGGGGCAGGGGGGTTATGTGCGCATACACATGGAGGACAGAGGTCAACCTCAGGCGTCATTCCTCAGGAACTGTCCACTGTGTGTGTGTTTTGAGAGAGTCTATCACTGGGACCTGGGACCTGGGTTAGGATAGCTGGCCAGTGAACTCCAGCAATCCGCCTGCCTCTCGCTTCCTAATCCAGGGGCTGCAAGGACAAGCTCCTGCACCCAGCATATTATACTCTGGGGCTTAAAATGAAGGCCTCATACTCCCTCTTCCTCCTCCTCCCCTTCCTTCTCTCTCTCTCTTCCTCTGTCCATTTTTCCCTTCCTTTCTTTTCTCCTTCTTCTTTTTTAAAAAGATTTATTTATTTATGTATATGAGTACACTGTTGCTGTCTTCAGACACCCCAGAAGAGGGCATGGGATCCCATTACAGATGGTTGTGAGAGCCACCATGTGGTTGCTGGGAATTGAAGTCAGGACCTCTGGAAGAGCAGCCAGTGCTCTTAACCACTGAGCCATCTCTCCAGCCCTCTCCCTTTCTTTCAAGACAGGGTTTCGCTGTGTAGCCCTGGCTGTCTTGGAACTCACTCTGTAGACCAGGCTGGCCTCAAACTCTCAGAGATCCACTTGCCTCTTCCTCCCGAGCAGAGGGACTAAAGGCATGAGCCACCACCAACTGGCTAACCTTTCTTTTTTTCCTGAGACAAGATCTTGCTATGAAATCCAGGCTGGCCTGGAACTCACGATTCTCTTGGGCTTCCAGAATAGCTGAAATGATTACAGATGTGCACCACTACCCCGGGGACTGTCAGCCAGCAGAATTCCCTTCTCTAGCACTCTCATTTCCTTTCAGGCCCCCGAAGGCCAGGAGTCTCCCCTCAAAACACTCTTCCAGCCCTCTCCCCGCCCAGCCAACTCACTTTCCAGCACAGAAGGTCTCCTAGGCCATTGGCTGGACTCCCAAATTGGGAAGCCACTGCTTGGAAAGCCCAGAGCCCTGCCCTCCTGCTCTCAGCCCAGCTCCAGGCAGCTGGGGCTCCGTGCTGCCTGGGGTTTGCATCCGCTCACGGGGGTTGTAAATTTGCTCCCCTTTTGGGACCTGTAGACAGTCTGCTTCCAGCTCCACTATGGGTTTCATCTCTGCAGTTATCTTTACAGCCCGGATCACCTGCTCTGAGATTAATGGCAGCTTCTCCAGCCCAAGGGCCCAGTGAGCAAGGGTGGCTAGGCGGGGTCTACTCTCCTTGTCTAGGTCTCCTACCTAGAGAGGAGCATGGCGGGCACCACAGAACACAACCCTCAACTGAACAGTGACTGCTGCTAAGAACCATGCTGGTGTGGGGCAGGTACAGAGATGCGTTGAGACCATCCATGTACTAACCTTTGCTCTCTGTGTACCGGGGCACACACAGGGAGACTGAGGGGTCTACTCCCAGTGAGGACATTTTATGAATAAGCAACTCCTGGAGCTGGGCAGTGTTCAACTTGCATAGCTTCTCAACATTGTCATACCCTGGCCCTGATAGAGTAAAAGCTAACACACTCACACAAGCAATGACAACTTCCTGCTGTGGTGTCGGGAGAGGCTTTGTGGCAGAGAGACCCCTTGGGTTTGAGATCTGAAGAAGAGAGGGAGACAGAGTGAAGAGGGCAAGCCAGACGGAACAGCAGTTAAAAAGAAGTCTAAATAAGTTCCCATGATGGGAGGCCATAGTGTGGGGCTGGCAAGATGGCTCAGTTGGTTGGGTGCTTGCTGCCAAGCCTGACTGATCCGTGTTCAATTCCTGCATCCAACTCTTGCATGTTGTCCTCTGATCTCCACTCCTATGCTGTCGCACACATGAGCATGCCCATGCACACATACTGAACAAATAAATTAAATACAAAGGGAAGACCATGGCTGTGTACGGTGGGTCTTACTTCTGGGGAGTGGGAAATCCCCGCTCAAGGGATCTGGGGATGTGACTCAGTTGGTAGAGTGCTTGCCTAGACCGAATCCCAGGTTCCATCCTTGGCATGATGGCGCAGTACTAGAATGCTAGTACTTAGAAGGTGAAGACAAGGGCGGCCACAAGTTCAAGGTATTCCTTGGCTACTTATGGAGCTCAGGACTAGCCTGGGCTATGTGAGACCTTATCACTCAAAAAACAACAACCAAAAAAAGTAAAAGATTCCTGCTCGGGGTCATGACATAGGTGAGAATATTCGTGGGAAAACAAATGGAGAGACAGGGTTAGGAAGGACTAGAGTGGGCTTTGGGGTTCTATACGGTGACGAGTAAACAGTGACAGACCTCCGTGGGGGGACTGAGACAGACGGTTTTGTTTGTTTGGTTTCTTTTATTTCTTTCTCTTTTTGAGAGAGGCTCTCACATAGCCCAGGCTGGCCTCCAATTCACTACGTATCAGAAGCTAGCCCTGAACTCCCGATCCTTCCCGCCTCCTCCCCGCCTCACCCCCAGTGCTGGGATGACAGGTGTGCTCTACCCCGGCTGTTTGGTTTTCATTTTGAGACAGATCTTGTGACGCAGCCCTGGCTGGCCTGGAGCATGCCTTGTAACCCAGGCTGCCTTGAACTTGCTGTGAACCTTCTGGTCCTTCCATTCAAGAGCTAGGATTGCACGTGTGTGCCATCACGCCCTACTAGCAGCTTCCGGTTCTGTTTCCTCTCGGTTCCCTCAGAGTCACCTGCCATCAGATGCACAGACTGTGTTCCGAAGTACACCAGTGCATTCGAACTGATGTTGGGTCCCCAGAGCCCCTTAGCACTCGGGGGTTATGTGGCATTAGAATCGGGTGTGCCATGCATTGACTTGTTCACTGTCTCGTTCTCCACAAATACAATGGTACCTCTCTCTCCTCTCTCTCTCTCTCTCTCCAAGGCCCCAGGGGATACCCAATCCTGCTGGCTCCAGCATTTAGAAGCTGATGGACCTGGCCCCTCTCCTAGAGTTCTCTGAAAAGTTAGTGACAGAGAAGGGACAGGTCCTACAGCCCCCAAAGGCTCCTCCTTCTAAGGCCATGTCAGGCCGTGCTGTCCCTGCCCCCATCTGTCCCTGGCCCACTCTCCGGTGGATAGGTCAGAGCAGTGACGCAGGAGTCAGAGGCCCTGGAAAGAGCAGCCTGGTGGGAGGGGTGCGGTGGTCGGGACTGAGCTCACATGCGGACGTGTGTGGACGTGTGTTCGTTCTGCATGCCTCACGGCTGAGCCACAGTTGGGGAGCAGAGCTGGGTGCTAGGCCTGGACAGCAGGTTCAGGAAGAACCCCTGAAAAGATCTAAGGTGACAACGGTCCAGGGTCAGAAGAATCAGGCTCAGGTTCATCTGAATTCCAGCTAGCTCACCAGCTAGCTTGGCCTCCAGTCCCCCTCTTCATGTTTCTACAGCTTGTTTTGATCATGCTTTCCCCGGTTAAATCCTATGGCTTCCTTCTTCCTCCAGCACGTCAGAATGATGGACTGGCAACCCTGACTGCCTAGTGACTGAATAGGCAACTGCAACTTCTGGGTGCCTTTCCTCTTTGTGTGTGTGTGTGTGTGTGTGTGTGTGTGTGTGTGTGTGTGTGTATGTCTGTCTCTGTGTTTCTATGTGTGGATGTATGTGTGTATGTGTGTATGTATGTATGTATGTATGTCTATGTATGTGTGTCTCTGTGTGTATGTATGCATGTGTATGTATGTGTGCATGTATGTGTGTATGTGTATGTATGTGTGTATATATGTGTGTATGTGTATGTATGTGTGTATGTGTACATATGTATGTATGTATGTGTGTGTATGTATGTGTGTCTCTGTGTGTATGTATGTATGTATGTATGTATATGTATCTGTGTGTATGTATGTGTGTGTGTATGTATGTGTATGTATGTGTGTATGTGTACATATGTATGTGTGTGTGTATGTATGTGTGTCTCTGTGTGTATGTATGTATGTATGCATGTGTATGTATGTGTGTCTCTGTGTGTATGTGTATGTATGTACGTATGTGTGTATCTATGTGTGTCTCTGTGTGTATGTGTATGTATGTATGTATGTATGTGTGTCTCTGTGTGTATGTGTATTATGTATGTATGTGTATGTATGTGTGTGTATGTATGTGTGTCTCTGTGTGTATGTATACATGCATGTGGTGCAAGAGCGGAGGCCAGAGTTTGACTTTCAGACGTCTTACTCAATTGCTTCTCCATTTCACGTGCATTAAATTAATGAATTATTAATTAATTACATGAGTATCACTGTGTATGAATTCTATATGGCACATGTGGAGGTCCTAGACCAGCTTCCAGCAGCTGGGTCTCTTCTTCCACTCTGTGGGTCTCAGGCCACCAGACTTGGTGGCAAGTACCTTTACCCACTGAGTCATCTTCTCACGGACCCTCCTCTCGGTTTTGAGACAGGGTCTTAGTGAACCTGGGAGTTACTGATTTGGTTCCATTAGCTGTCCAGTGAGCTCCAGGAATCCTCCTGCCTCTACCTCCCAAACCCTGCGGTTACTATCAATCACATGGTTACTATCAATCACATGCCAGCATACTTTTGGTTGTTGTTTTGATTTTGGTGTTTTGAAGACAGGGTTTCTCTGTTTAGTCCTGGCAGTCTTGTAACTCGCTCTGTAGATCAGGCTGGCTACACCTACCCCTGCCTCCCAGTGCTGGTATCAAAGGTGTGTGCCACCACCTCCTGGTTTATGCCCAGCTTTCATGTGGGTACTGGGGAATCTAAATCAGGTCCTTGTACATAAGAAGCAAACATTTACTGACTAAATCATGTCCTCAGCTCCTTCCCCTTATTCTTATATATATTTGTTATAATAAGTCTATAGTATATATGATAGATACATCATATTATATATTAAACATTATTTATTTTTATTTTATACAAATGGATTTTTACCCACGTGTCTGTGCAACACATGTGCATAGTCTCTTCGGAGTCCAGAAGAGGGCGTTAGATCCCTGGATCTGGAGTTACAGATAGTTGTTAGTGGCCATATGGTTGCTAGCAACTGAACCTGGGTCCTCTGCAAAAAGAGCAAGTGCTCTTAACTGCCAGTCATGTCTCCAGCCACCTCTACTCAGTTCTAAATGGCATCTGCCCATTGTCTGTCTCCACACTAGAATGTCACCAGGGCAGGCATTCTTGACTGTGCCATTGATAACTCTGTCCTCAGGCCCCTTCCTAGTAGGTGAGATATAGTCCATAAGCATTTCTTTAATGGTTGGAAACCACCGAATGGGTGCTGGGAATAGAACCTGGGTCCTCAACAAGAGTAACACATGCTCTTAACCACTGAGCTATCTCTTCAGCCCTTCTTTTATCTTTTGAGATAGTTTCACTGTGTAGCCCAGGTTGCCCCCAGCCTCCTAAGTGCTGGGATGACTGGAGCCCACCAGCGTTTTCAGATTTCCTGAAAGAATGAATGAATTCCTACTCTCGCTCTCTCTTTTTAATCCAAATTATTCAGAATAGCATTCAAGGCAATTTTACAACCTGATTCCTCCCTAAGAGCGCTCTGGCCTGACCCCCTCATTCCGTCCCCCACTTCTCCCAAGACACCTGAGTCCCCTCCCATACCCATTACCATCATGACCCACCCAAACTGCTCAGTCCTCAAGTCTGAGCCCATAGTGATCTCTGCCATCCCGTCTGCCTTAACTTCCCTAGTTGAATGTGAGCTTGCTCACCCTCAGCTCTTACACCTCAGAGCTGCACACTTGGGTTCTGACACATTGCCTGCCATCTTCAGAAACTGTCTTGCTGTATTGGATCTTGAAGAAGATTAAAACATATCTTTTTTTTTTAATCCTGCAAAGGGTCTTACACAAAATAGACATTGGTTCTGGAGACTGGACTCATCTGTAGAGCACCTGCCTAGAATCCCCCAGAGAGAGGCTGGGGGCGTGGCTCAGTGGTAGAGCCCCTGCCTAGAATCCCCCAGTGAGGGGCTGGGGGCGTGGCTCAGTGGCAGAGCCCCTGCCTAGAATCCCCCAG
>NW_021604735.1:270439-278119 GCF_004785775.1 Grammomys surdaster | reverse complement strand
AGAGCCCCTGCCTAGAATCCCCCAGGGAGGGGCTGGGGGCGTGGCTCAGAAGTAGAGTGTCTGCCTAGAATCCCCCTGCTCAGTGGGAGCTCAGTTACAGAGTGTTTGCCTAACAGAAGGCACTGGGTTCCAGTCTCAGCACTGAATAAACAAAAGCAAGAACCCACTATCAACTTGCCCACACGTCCTCAACAATGCACTACAGGCTTCCTGCTCTGAAAGTTACCTTCTTGGGTTTTTAGGGTTCTAGAAAATGAGGAGAAGGAGTGGAGGAGGCCCCATTCCTTACTCCACTTGTCTGAGTCTGACTCCTCAACAGGGACAACCCTGACCCTTAGAACAAGTCGTAAGACTGTAAGAAGAAAAGGCATCTTGAGCTGCTTCTAGACTCCAGCTCTAGTTGGTTCTGCTCTAAGTCCCTGCCCCAAGACAAGGACGCCCCCCAGCGGAGGTGTTCCAGTGCCCAGCTTTTCATAGGTCAATTAGACTTACCTCAGCCTTAGGCTTCTCTTCCCTCACACTTCTCAGATGCGCACCCCACTGGGCCACCCTCCTGGAAATCAGAACCTGCCCCCCCAATCCCCCCTGACAGCGTGTGTGTATGGAACAGCTTCCTTCACCCCAGCAAGCACCAGATCCAGGCGTCCTGCCCCTTGCTCTAACCCCAGGTGGCCCCCACCTCTGGCGACCCCTCACGCACACACAGCTTCACCCCCACCCCCACCCGCGCACGCACACATGCTGATAACATCCCCGACCCCCGGCCGGAGCCACAGTGTCCTCGGACCAACCCTGGCCGGTGGCTGTGTCTCACTGTGTTCCCGAACGGACCCTTGGCCAGGGCCACCGCGTCCCCACTCTGCCTGCGCCCCCTGGACAGTGACCACCTTCTTCCAGGCTAGTGGGGTGATCTGGTCCTCCAGAACTTCTAAGGATGAAGACTCGCAGCGTGGACACTGGCCCAGCCCTGGGTCGCTAAGGAGCCCCGGCAGCCAGGCGCGGAGATGGGGGTGCCCGGTGAGTACTCACAGGCTAGGGACCTGTGACCTCCAGGGCTCCTGTTTGAGCAAGGATTTACATCTAAAGCTATTGGCCAGAAACCGGGTCTTGTCAAGGCCCCGCCACCTCCCCAGGCCCAAGGAAGGGGGGGGGGGTGGGGCAGCCTCCACGTGCACGAAGGGGTTTGGGGAGCCCCCTGTGAATGACAAAAAAGGAGGGGGGATTCAGAACAGGGACAAAGTTTAGGATTTTAGGGAGATGAGGCGCTACTCTGTGGGTGGAAAGTTGCTAAAAGAATTACCTGCGTCCAGGAGTCCCAGCTTCCCAGGTTCTGCCAGCCTCTGGCGTGCACTCACAGTGAAGTTTGGCCGAGAAGTGGATGCCGGTCGCTTGGGGGGTGGGGTATGCAGCGCCGAGGGATTGAATGAAGGCCACTCAGGCAGAGCCTAAGCAATTGCAAGGTCGGGGTCATCAGAGACTAGAAGGGCAGAGGGGTCTCGCTGAGCAAACTGGCCCCTGCAGTCCTATGGCCCCCTCCCCTCCCCGCCTCACATTCAGCCTGCCTTTCTTCCAGAACGTCCCACCCTGCTGCTTTTACTGTCCTTGCTACTGATTCCTCTGGGCCTCCCAGTCCTCTGTGCTCCCCCACGCCTCATCTGCGACAGTCGAGTTCTGGAGAGGTACATCTTGGAGGCCAAGGAGGCAGAAAATGTCACGGTAAGCTCCCTGGCTCCACAAAAGAAACTGGATCTCCGGGATCTGGGAATTTGGGTTCCTTTCTGGAACTGCCTTTAGGGTCAAGATGAGATGTTTAGCCTTAAACTTCTTTCATCCCCCACCACAAGAATGATAAAACTGGTCAGGGGATGTGGCCTGGTTGGTCGAGTGCTTGCTCAGTGTGCAAGAAGCCCTGGGTTCGATTCCCAGGACTATATGAGCCATTTTTTGTTGGCGCAAACCTATAATCCCAATACTTGGGAGGTGGAGGCAGGAGGATCAGAAACTCAAGGTGATCCTCAGCTACATACCAAGTGTGGGGCCAACCTGGGCTACAGGAAACTCTGTTTAAAATAAAGAATGATAAAGCTGTTGGCCCCCAAACCATGCCAGGAAAGTTCAAAGACAGAGTGTCTGGTGGCTTTTTGTGGAATGAAACCCCTGGACGTCTTGACCCGGGGCTGTGTCTTTTAGGTGAGCTGTGCGGAAGGTCCAAGACTGAGTGAGAATATTACAGTGCCAGATACCAAAGTCAACTTCTATGCCTGGAGAAGAATGGAGGTGAGTTTCATTGTGTCTAGTCCCTGTCCTCATCACTGTCTGTCTGTCTGTCTGTCTGTCCATGTCCCCATCCTCTCCACCCTGGTTCCTAGAAGTTGGTGGGTCTCATTTTCACATCTTGATAGTTTGGGAGAAAGAACGTTAGAGACAATGGTTGATGGAACAGAGTAGGTCATCATTCATTCATTCACTCATTCACTCATTCATTCACTCATTCACTCATTCACTCACTCATTCAACAAACCTTACTGCTTGCTTTTCTGTTCCTTTTTAGTCCTGTCTGATAGCCAGGGAGGATAGGGAATGACTCTGGCTGGCTGTTTCTAAGTCTTTGCTTCTCCTAGGTGGAAGAACAGGCCGTAGAAGTGTGGCAAGGCCTGTCCCTGCTCTCAGAAGCCATCCTGCAGGCCCAGGCCCTGCTAGCCAATTCCTCCCAGCCAGCAGAGATTCTTCAGCTTCATATAGACAAAGCCATCAGTGGTCTTCGAAGTCTCACTTCACTGCTTCGGGTGCTGGGAGCTCAGGTGAGTGTGAGTGCCTGTGGGCTCTGCCACTTGCCCTTCTACAGGATGCTCCAAGAACTGTTAAGGAATATTGAGGTCTGAGCCAGGGAGATAGATAGCTCAGTGAGTACAGGAACTTACTGCTAAGCCCGATGTCCTGAGTTCCATCCCTGGGACTCACATGCTGAAAGTCCTTTGACCTCCACCTACATAAGTGAATCAATGTAATAACACATGTAAAACAACGAATACTGACAGCTCAGGCTGGGGAGATGAATCAGGGGATGGCCTGCTTGCTGTGTAAGTGTGAGCCAAGCTAGATCCTGAGTTCAATTCCCAGCAACCACATGATGGCTCACAACCATCTGTCATGGGATCTGATGCCCTCTTCTGGTGTGTCTGGTGACAGCAACAGTGTATTCATACACATAAAGTAAATAAATCTTAAAAATAAATTATTAAAACAAAACCCAATGAAGTGAGGGGAAACATACATGCCACCCCAGAGCTGGGGACACAGAATCACAAGGATTCCTGGGGACTCACTGCTCAGCCAGTCTTGCTCAGGTGGTGAGCTCCACGTTCTAGGACAGACACTTTCTTAAAACATAGGGTGGCAGGGCTGGAGAGGTGGTTCAGTGGCTAAGAGGGCTTGCTACCCTTGGAAAGTTCAGTGACAGCACCCATGTCAGGTGGCCCATAGCTGCCTTTACATTCCCTTAGGGAATCTGAGGGTTTATTGTGGATATCCTGGGCACCTGCATACTCACGAATAAAAGTAACGTGGACAGTGATGGAAGAAGCCACACCTTTGGCAGCTACCCCCCCAACGCACACACAGACACACACACACAATGTCTGTCTTCACACATCTCTCCCATTCTGTCCCAGGTCACATTTTATCTGTATTCCTGCACACTCCAGTGATATGTTCTCCTCTCTTGACAGAAGGAATTGGTATCGCCTCCAGACACCACCACACCTGCTCCACTCCAAACACTCACGGTGGATACTTTCTGCAAGCTCTTCCGGGTCTACTCCAACTTCCTCCGGGGGAAACTGAAGCTGTACACAGGGGAGGCTTGCAGAAGAGGGGACAGGTGACACGCTGCTGCCACCACGGTGTACCCACCAACTTGCTCACCAGCACTGTGTCACGCCAATCCTCCACCACTCCCAACCCTCTTCAAACGGGTTGTTACCTTCTCCCCTGCCTGTCCTATGGACACTCCAGCACCAGTGGTGAGATCTTGGGGACCAGAAGAACTTCTCAGAGCTTCATTCTGAACTCAAAAGATATCACCGGACGAGCCTGAGGCCTCAGAACAGGAGAGACTCAGAGAATCAGCTTGGATTTGTTTAGTTTTTGTTGAGACAGGAGAGTCTCACATAGCCCAGGCTGGCCTGGAACTCGCTATGTAGTTAAGGACAATGTTGAATTCCTGATCTTTCTGCTCCCGTTTCTCCAGTGCTGAGACCACAGGGGCCCTTTCCCTGTTTATGGGGTGCTGGAGACAGAGGTTCGGGCTTCCTACAAGCCAGGCAAACACTCTATCAGTTGAACTACATCCGAACTCAGGGACAGAGACATCTAAACTCAACTAGTGCCCTGCCACCACCACACACACACAAACACACACACAGGGCAAACTTTGGGGTCCAATCTTTGTGGCATCTACGAAGAATACAGGGCCTGGAGAATTTAGGGGGCAAAACACTAATTCTTTAGGTCTCATGGGGTTTCCCCAGGCAGCACAAGCCCTGCACTGGACAACAGAGGGTAGTGGAGCCAGAGACAGAATGGCCACTGACTCTGCTTTCATGGGAGGGAAGGGGTTTGAAGTTTTGTGTCTTTTTAAAATACCACTGGCAACAGCTGATCACCAACAAGACTCCTGGTTTGTCTATCTTCATGAGTGTGCACCCTGCAACTCTCCCGGATCTACCTGCTTCTTCCCCGCCAACCCCCAAATCTGGTAGAAAGGCATCAGATCTGGGAAACCAGAGGTGGAGGGGGTTGGGCCCTACGTGCTGCCTCGCATGGCCTGCCTGACCTCTTGACCCCTCTGGGCTTGAGGCCACAATGCCTGCCCACGCTGGTCAATAAGCAGGCTCCATTCAAGGCTGTCTCTTGGTGGGCAGCTGCCAACCCGCCAGGACAAGTGCTGAGTGAGCTGGGGCCACCATTGAAGAAACGGGAGCCAGTACGGAGGTGTTCCCCTTTAGGGATTGGTGGCAATGGGCAACCCTGGTTAATGGATCAGTAATGGTTAACATCTGTAGCACTAGGCACTTACCTCAGGACATAAACCCCTTGGGAGTCCAACCACCTGTCTTTTGTGTCCTGATGGGTGTCGCTCTGGGGATTTCTGCTTGCAACTTGAAGGACAGTCAATAGACTGAGAAGTGATAAATATCGCAGCAAGGGGACAAGGGGGACTCCAAATTGTTCCTTGGGTTCCTTCCCCATAGTGCTTCATGTGGGCACACATGCTTAGGAGAGAGACCCACCCAGCCGACCAGTCAAAGATGGCACACACGGCACCAGGACCCCAGTCCTGGCTATTATCCTACGGAGCTGTCATCCATTCTGTTTCCAAAACAAAACATTTAGAATCCAGCCTGAAAGCCTTCGCAGTCCACTGCAGGAAATATTACATGCAGGCTGAAGGTGTTGGGGGCTGGAGGGAATTTGTTAGGTGTGTGTGTGGTGTTCACGTGTCTATAATTAAGGTGGGAGGAGTCAGCAAAGGGGCGGACTCAAAAGAATTTTGGGGGAGGTGAACTTAGCTCCTGGACTACAGTGCCCTCTTCAGGCACAGTTGGGAACTGTCAGAGATCCTTGCCAGCACTCCCATCTCCTTCCCTTGGTATCCTTCCCTTCGAAGCTTTTTTTTTTTTTTTATGGCTTCCTCAACAGACATCCCATTGCTGCCTCTGCTGCTATGAAAAGGCAAGGGTGAAGTATCGTTTTTGAGTTATTGGAGCTGGAATATTAATTCTATATCAAGTCTATTAAGACTTGTGGGGGAGGTTTGTTTTCTTTTGTTTGTCTGGTATTTTGAGACAGGGACTAAATTGCCCAGGCAGGTGTGGAACTTAGGATTTTCCTGCCTCAGTTTCCCAGGTGTTAAGAGTACAGGCCTGGACCATTACATAGTTTTGCTTTTATGTTTGCTTTTATGTTTTTTCTTTAAAAATTTACTGTATTGCATTTTATTTTTATTTTATTGTGTGTGTAGGGCAGAAGAGGGTGTCAGATTCCCTAGAACTGGATTTATGAGCAGCTGTGAGCTACTGGGAACTGACCTCTGGTAGTTCTTAAGAGCAGCAAGCACTTTTAATCACTTGTGGCTTTGTTTGTTCTTGTTGTTTGAGACAGGGTCTCTCTATGTAGCCCTGGCTGTTTTGGAACTCACTCTGTAGACCAGGCTGGCCTTGAAGTCACAGAGATTTGCCCTCCTCTGCCTCCTGAGTGCTGGGATTAAAGGCCTGTGCTAACATGCCAGGCTTCTGTCTTACTTTTAAGAACAAGGAAAGGCACTGAGAACAGTTGGCACCTGACCATGAGCTTGACATTTATCACTAACACCCTGGCCACTTCTCTCATTGCTGTAAGCAAATACAGACAAGAAGCAACTCAGAGGGGGAAGGGTTTATTTTAGCTTACACTTCCGGGAGCACAGTCCATCCTGGCAGGGAAGGCGGGGCAGCAGGAGCGTTGAGGCGGCTGCTCTGGGCATCCACAATCAGGGAGCAGAGGCAGATGGATGCTGGTGCCATGCTTGCTCTCTCCTTTTTTCTTTGTTTCTTTGTTCTTTCTTTCTTTCTTTATTTTTTTGAGACATTTCTCTGTATAGCCCTGGCTGTCCTGGAACTCCCTCTGTAGACCAGGCTGGCCACCAATTCCCATAGATACACCTGCCTCTCCCTCACAAGCGCTGAGATTAAAGGCATGTGCCACCACTGCCCCACTTGAGTGTCACCTTCTGGCAGCAGGCCACAGAATAGGACATGGAGGAAGGAGACTGTTTGTTGCCTGCTCGCCGCCACTCTTGCTGACAGTCTGTATTTCTGTTGCTTCACCAATGTTAGAACCATCTTCCTTGGGATTCCAACATGGACTGAAGGCCAGGCCTTTGGTGCCAGGTTAGGATCACTGAGACAGTGAATGAGAAGTAGCTAGAAAAGAGCAATTATTAGATACTGATTTATTAATTTATTTAGTGATTTACTTAAAGCACTGCCTATTTGCCAAAGAGTGACGTCACTTGCTACCAGGAACAGAATGACCTGGAGGAACAGCTGAAACAATGAGTTGTTGCCCTTAACAACCTGCTGAGAGACAGCCACATACGAGTCTATAAAATCTCACTTGCTTGCTCCACCTGGTGGTGTTAGAGTATATGAAGAGAATATGAACGGACCTGGCCTGGCTTCTGTCCACTGGTGACATCTTCTCTCCTCCACTCTCAGTGTTGGATGCTTATTCCAGAAAGATTTCTGAAATGTGACAGCCAGTGCCCCAGTGCCAAGCTGCCTGGATTTTATCCTGTAAACCAATCTAATAATTCATATGTGTGTGTGTAATAACAATAGTCAAATAATTCATATATATGATGTATGTATTTGCATGTATATGTGTGTATGTATATGTATGTATTTATGTGTGTGTGTGTGTGTGTGTGTGTGTGTGTGTGTATGTATTCATTCTAGTAGTTCTGTTCCTTTTGAAAATCTAGATTTAAACAAACACGGACTCTAGAGCTTCCTCTGAGACAAAAAAAAAAAAAAGTCCTACTGGAACAGAACAGCCAGCAGAATGCTTTCCTGGTGAGCACAAGGGCCTGGGTTTACATCTCCAGAACCATGTAATAAGACGGATGTGGTGGTGCAGGCC
>NW_021604735.1:268629-270039 GCF_004785775.1 Grammomys surdaster | reverse complement strand
TTTCTTTCTTTCTTTCTTTCTTTCTCCCTTTCTTTCTTTCTTTCTTTTTCTTTCTTTCATTCTTTCTGTTTTTTTTTGAGACAGGGTTTCTCTGTGTAATAGCCCAGACAGTCCTCAAACTCTCATAGATTCATCTGCCTCTGCCTCCTGAGTGCTGGGACTACAGGCATGTCCATGCTACCACCCCTGGTTACATGTAGGTTTTCATTTTGTTCTGTTTTAAATTTTTAGCCAGGCTTGATTCTCCATGATGGATGCAGAGTTGTATACACACACACACATACACACACCACACACACACACACACACACACACACACACACACGGCATATCATATATACATATAGACATGCATATTTGGTGTAATTGTGACTACATATGTAGCCACTATGTTATAAACATGACGTAGTCTAGATGTCTTTTAATTTGAAGATTAATTTTAACAAAAATTAATAAAAACCACAGGGGACTAGAGAGGTTTGGTGGTTAAAAGTGCTTGTTATTCTTGCAGAGGACTAGATTTTGTGCCCCAGTCCCCAGGTGAAGTGGCTCGCAGCCACCTATAATTCCAGTTCCTAGGGATCTGATGACCTCCTCTGGCCTCCCTGGATACCTCCACTCACATGCACGCACACGGCACATAAACAAAACCATAAAATAAATCATAAGCGTGCCCCTGTGTGCGTGTGCACGCACATGTGGTGCGAGACTGAATGGCTGAGTCATCCACACTAGCTGTGTACTCTCTACTGCCAAACTCTACACCCAGGCTTCCTTTGACTTTTTCTTTCCTGACAAGGTCTTACTAAGCTGCCCAGGGTGCCTTTGAACTTGCAATCCTCTTCTTGGCCCAGTATGCTGAGTAGCTGAGACCACAGCTCTTGAGAGCCTGAGACGGGAGAACTGCCACCAGTTTGAAGCTGGCTTGGGACTAGACAGTAGGGAGCTTTCAAGGTCCACCCTGGACCATGCAGACCCTGTCTGAAAAACAAACGGCTGGAGATGCAGCTCGGTCGGTGGGGAGCTTGCCTAGTGTGCATGATACCTACAGTTCGAGTCTCAATACCACAAAAACTGGTGTGGTGGCACTTCAGCCTCAAATGGAGGCCAACCTGGGCTACAAGACTGTCTAGAAAAATTTAGTAGGGGTCAACAAGATGGCTCAACTTGCTGCAAAGTCTAACAGTTTGATTCTCAGAACCCATAGAGTAAAAGAACAGAACAGCTCCTGCAAGGTATCCTCTGACTTACACACACACAGACACACACACACACACAGACACAGATACACATAGAAAGACATATAGACACACACAGATACACACACAATCATACAGACACACACACAGTCATACAGACACACACAGAGAGACACATAGACACACACACACACAGGCATACAGACACACA
>NW_021604735.1:255718-268619 GCF_004785775.1 Grammomys surdaster | reverse complement strand
ACACACACATAGACACACAGACATACACATAGAAACATATATAGACACAGACACACAGAGAGACACACAGACACACACACAGAGACATATACACAGATACACACAGACACACACACAGACACAGACACAGACACACACACACACACACACATATTTCAAATGCTTCCTGGCAGCTTACATTTCTTCCTCTATGAGTATGTCCTTCAGCTCTCTGTCTCATTTCCAGCCATTCACGTGACCCTCAACAGCCTCTGCCACTGACTTCAGTTGTAGAATGTTAAGTTTGAATGATTTTCCCATCAGAGTTCTGCGGCGAGTGTTCTGCTGCCTTTAGAACCTATGGTTGCTACCAAGGAGACTGAGGCCATGAGGATCTGTGGTCCTTAGTATGTGTCCTGTTTCTTACTATCTGAAAGGGTCTGCCACCTTCCTTCCAGCCCTGATACTCTGAAATTTCACAAGGTAGTTTCTGTGGCTCTCTGAATCCACCGCACTAGGTACCTTTTAGTTAAGAGACCTGAGTGTTTCAGCTCTGGGAGAGCTGGCTCGTGCTTTCTTAGCCAGGTACCATGGTCATAACCCCAGCATTTGGAGGTGGAAAGCTCGGCATTTCAAGGATAGCCTTGCCTACATTATGATTCTGAGGCCAGCCTTGGCTCTGCGAGACTATCTCTCAATCTTCTTTTCCTTTGTTGTTTCTTACCAAACTACTTTTTGCTTGATGTTAGATTTCCTGGATCTGTTTCTGTCTCCCTTTTTCTTATTTTCTCGTTTTTTTCTGTTTATAACTATGGGTTTTCCATTTCAACTCTGATAACTTTATATTCCCAGAGACTTCTCAAATTCTGTGATTTTTTTTAATGACCTCCTCAGAAGGGTGACAAGAGAGGAGGGCCAGGTGATTATAAAGCGACCTAGATCCTCACTGTAACCTTCTTCTCTACCTGAGGGCCACCTCAGAGGTCCCCCATGGCTCCTCCAGTTTGGACCCTGATGCTGCTGGTGGGGGCTGCCTGGGGCCAGGAACAAGTGCCTAGCCCTGTGTGGTAAGCTGGACTGGGGACAGCAGTGACAAATGGGTCAGGGGTTTACCGGGTTGTGTCTGGGGATGCTAGTGGAGAGAGGAAATTATAGAGAAAAGTTATGGATGTTACTCGGCTGACAGAGGGCTTGCTTGACCTCACAAAGCCCTGGCTTCAAAATCCTGGCACCACGTTACCTTGCTGTGGTGGCTCAGGATGTATTCCTAGCACATGGGAGGTAGAGACAGGAGAATCAGGAGTTCAAGGTCATACTGGATTATCTAGTAAATTCTAGACAAGTCTGATCTACAATGGGACCCTGACTCAAAAATAAAAAGTCAGGAGACTGGGGAGGAAGGTAAGGAATCAGTCAGTGGGATTGGGAAGAAGATAGCCTATTGACCGGGATGGGGAGAGCCTCACATCCCCAGGTCCTGAAACTGAGGTGACATTCCAGGCTGGGAGGGAACGACAAAGAATTTTACACTCTCCAAAACCCCACAGTGGGCTGAGCTGATAGGCCAGAGTTCAAGACAGAAGGTGGCAAGGAATGAGAAGTGTGTTAGGTTCCTTGAACCTGGGTGCAGGTCTCTGGACAAATAGCATTTGAATTGTGGGAAATTCTGACCCAAGTTGATGAAAGAGGAAGGGCTTCTTTCTTGAGTTTGTAAGGTGGGGAGGAGAGCTGGGTGTAGTGGTGCAAACCTATAATCCTAGCACTAGGGGTGAGGGAGGCAGGAGGATTGAACACTTGAGGCTAGCCTAGGCTACTAATCAAAAGACTTTGTCTCTAAAAGAAAAAAAACTAGATGTGGTGGTGAACTCCTGTGAACCCGGTACTTAGAAGGTGGAGGCAGGAGAATTATGAGCTTAATCAGGGTCATCCTTGGTTACTTAGGGGAGTTTGAGGCTAGCCTGGGTTACATGAGATCCTGTCTTAAAATAAAAAAGAAAGAGAAGAAAGACACAACATAATCATAGTCTTAATGATAATTTGAATAACGACAAAGGTAACATTCTTTGCTTTCTCCAAACTAATCCCAAGGAGACTGAACACTCCAGACCTGGAGCCGATGGTGCACACTTCGAGGGAGGATTGTGAGTTGGAACCAGACCTACTTAGGGCTCCTTTCCCTCCTTACAATCTGCCCTAACCATGAACTCCAGTCTTAGTACAGGGCTTGTAGTCAGGGTACAGTAATCAGATAAACATGGGATACACATGCAAAGGGCAGCTCCTGAACAGCCAAGGGCAGAGGGTACAGTGGGAAAACATGGCCTAACTCCACCCAAAAGAGTCCTGTTCAAATTAACAAGAACTGGATACAATGGCACAGGCTTGCCCACCCAGCACTGAGGAGGCCAAAACAGGATCACAAGCTCCTGGTTAGCCTGGGTTACATAGTCACAAGACCTTGTCTCAAAATAACCAAACAATAGACTAGGTATTGTGCACACCTATAATCCCAGCACTCAGGAGGCTGAGGCAGGAGGATCCGGAGTTCAAGGCCACCTTGGGCTACATGAGACTGTGAGGCGGGATGCTGGGAGATAACTCAGCAGGTAGCATCCTTGCTGCACACACACAAGGACCTGAGTTCCACCCCTAGCATCCATGTAAAGAGCTTGCCATAATAGCACATGCCATAGTCCCGGCAGTGGAGAGGCAGATCGCTAGTGGACAGGAGGATCACTAGGGTCCCTTGGCTCGCAGATGCTCACACAATCACACATGCATATACACACACATGCACACACCAAGGTAACAGTAATAACAGCCACAACTAAACATATGCTGCCAAGAGAAAGCCTGTCTGAATCAGCCTGGACCCCAGTTTGTGCTCCCCAACTTTGTCATCTACTCTCTCTGCTCGCCAGCTCCACATTTCCCCCCAATACTGTGTCTCCAGCGTCTCTGCTCTGGATCTGAGCTCTTAGCGGCGGCCTTCTCTATACTTAGTGACCTTGCTGACCCCCGCCTCCCAGTGTGGCTCTGTGACCTGACCCTTGCCCTCTACCCTATCTGAGGCCTCACAGAGACTCTTTCTTCCCAGCCATTCTCTCCAAGTGTGACTTTGAAGACAATTCCAGACCTTTCTGTGACTGGTCTCAAATGTCTGCAGATGATGGGGACTGGGTTCGGACTACTGGGCCCTCCCTGACTGGCACTTCTGGCCCCCCCGGGGGGTACCCCAATGGAGGTAAGGAGTCTGAGGGAAGCCTAAAGTTTGGTAGAGGACAGTGGAGAGGGGATAAAGTTGGGAGGGGGCTGCTGGAAGCAGAGCTGAGCGGGGGTGGATGGGAAGGACTCTGGGGACAGCAAGGTCTCAGCCCTTTCTTCTCTGTCTCCCCACAGAGGGCTATTACCTGCACATGGATCCCAAGACCTTCCCTCGGGGCGGAGTGGCACGCCTGCGTAGCCCTGACATATGGGAGCAAGGCCCACTTTGCATCCATTTTGCCTTCCACATGTTTGGGCTGTCATGGGGTGCCCAGCTTAGGCTGCTGCTGCTCAGGGGCCGGGAGAACCCCCGGCCCTATGTGCTCTGGAAACACGTGAATACCCAGAGTCCCTCTTGGATGCCCACCACTGTCACTATACCAGCAGACCATGATATACCAAGCTGGGTAAGGTCTAGAGCAGACCAGGAGGTCTGGTAGGGGAGGGATCTAAATAAAGGAAGAGGCTCAGGAAGGTAGGCTGTGGCAGAGGGGGAGCCCAGAGGGCAATCACGGAGGTTTCTTGCATCAAGCCTGGTGACCTGAGATCAATCTCCAGGGCCCATGTGGTAGAAGGCTAGAACCAACTCTCAAAACTTGTCCTCTGACTCACTCCTGTGCTGTGTGTTAGAAATGAATGCCATCTAGGATGCTCAGGGTGGAAACCAGCAGCCACAAAGAAGGGAGGCCCAGTTGTGTGGCTCACGGGCTCAGGGTCTCTTTGCCTCTAATTCCACAGCTGATGTTTGAAGGCATGAGAGGAAACACCGCCTACCTGGACATCTCTCTGGATGGCCTCTCTATCCAGCGGGGTACCTGCAATCGGAGTGAGTTCCTGTCTGTCTTATGTGCCCCTCCCTCTCCTGACCCACTCCCCCACCCCCGTCAAACTTTCCAAAATAGGGGTAAAGATAGCTCGGCAAGCAGGACTCCGGTTTCTCATGAACTGAAGCTTCTATTTTCTTGGTACTACCTCACCCTACACCCCTGGCTCCTAAAGTTGTCACTATGTAAGAGGTCCCCTTTCTGCATGGATATCTGGCCTACAGTGACTGGCCAGGACCCATGGCCATAGGCTGGCCTATCTTAGCCTGTGTGTGTCCATAAACCTTTGGTGGGTTGGGAGATGTATCTTGGTTGGTAAAGCACTTAGCTAGCATGCACGATTCCCTTGTCATGGCATACACCTTTAGTCCCAGCATTCTGGAGGTAGAGGCAGGAGGATTCTAAATTCAAGGTTATCCTAGGCAACACAGCGAGTCTGAGGTGAGCCTGGGCTACATTTCAAGCTGTCTCTAAAATAAAAGAAGTCTTTGGTTCCATGAAAATCTAACTGTAAAGTCATCGTAGGGGTCACCCCATAGTACTACCCTGATATATGCAGGACGTTCCTTTTAGGCTGACTGGAAAGGAAAATCCAGCACTATGAAAGGAATTTACACTCACTGAACATGGGCTAGATGCGCCACAAACATAATTTAATTTACAACTTTACACAGACACAATTCCCAGTTTACAGATGAGAAGTCTAAGACTGGGCAGGTTATGTAATTTGCACTGAGAGCAGGATTCTTGAGCAGTAGGCTATAGGTTGGCCTCAGAGCTTGATAACACTACAGCTTGAGAGTGAGCCTCAGAGTTCTGACCCCAAGCTGAAGCATTTTCTCTAAGCTTCCGCTTATGACAGAAAGCTCACAGCCCCTTCCTTTTGATACTGAGGTTTAACCAGGGCTTTGTATACATTGGGCAAATGCTCTACCACTGAGCCACGCCCCCAGCCACTCACTGGGGGATTCTAGGCAGGGGCTCTACCACTGAGCCACACCCCCAGCCCCTCCCTGGGGGATTCTAGGCAGGGGCTCTACCACTGAGCCACGCCCCCAGCCCCTCACTGGGGGATTCTAGGCAGGGGCTCTACCACTGAGCCACGCCCCCATCTCCACCTCTTCTTTTCTCTCCTTTCAGTCTGCATGTCCCAGATGTGCACCTTTGATACTTTAAATGATCTCTGCGGCTGGAGCTGGGTCCCAACTGCCACCGGGGCTAAGTGGACCCAGAAGAAGGGATCATCAGGGAAGCCGGGTGTGGGGCCTGATAAAGACTTCTCCAACCCTGGCAGTGAGTATTGTATATACCCCTAGACCTGTGTATCTCCTACAATAGCATTCCTAGCTCAGGCCGGTGAAACCCAGCAGCCTCAAGCATCCTGCAGCTTGGGGATCATGGGAAGAAGCATGGTTTCAAGTTTTCTCCAGCTCCCTCCACTGCCATAATGGCTGCTAAGCAGACCTAGCACCACCTGCTTCTCACAATCTTTCCTTGTCATCATTCATTCATTCATTCATTCATTATCTGGTATTTACTGAGTAGCCACCCTGTAAAATATTCCAGGAAGTTAAAAATTGGTGTGTAAAACCTGCAAGGAGCCAGGTATGGTGGCATAAGCCTGTAACCCCAGCCCTCTGGCGGCTGAGGCAGGAGGCTGTGAGGCTCGATAACTGCCTAGGCTACATAGTGATTGCAAGTGCAGCCCGGGCTAGAGCCTGTTTCAGAAACAACTGAAAAACAAGAGCGGGGGATGAAGGTCCACAGTAAAGTACGTGTGCAGCACGCATACAGCCCTGGGTTCCGTTCTCCGCCCATGGAAGGGACAGCAAGTGAGGAAAGGAGCAAGCAGAGAGACAGGCATGGTGTGCCATGCCGGTAATCCAGGTACCTGGGAGGCTGAGGCAGGAAGATCGTGAGTTCAGGCCAGCCTGGACTAGTCAGCAAAAGCCTGACTTAATGCCACTTGGGTTTTCTGTTAAGAAGCCATGGTTTGGAACAGCCAGGGCAGATGAGGACTACTGAGGAAGATTTGCTGTCAGTTAAGCCAAACAGTCTCCTTCCTATTCATTCTGTCCCTGTACTCCTGCCTGGGCTTTCTCTTCCTGTTTCTGCCATCCACGCCTGCCTTCTCCGTCCCTCACAGTGCCATCTCCATCTCCTCCTCGTCACCTCATAGTCCTCACATCCACCAAGTGATGTTTGATTTCCGTTCCCAGTTTACTTGTTATGATCACTCATCTTCCTGTTCCGGGAGGCTTACCTTCTAGAAAGTTCTTCAACAACCCCTACCCTTTCATTTGAAACCATTGGCTTGTTCTCTTATCTTCTTGGCCTCTCTCAGCTCAAGGTTTGCAGGTATCCGAAGGTGGTTGAGCATGAGTACGCATGGGTGTGTGCTCTCCAAGGCAATTCAGTGCCCTCCTTCTTTGGTTACTAGTTGCGTCACTAAGCAAAGCTCAGATTGATTGGCTGTCTGGCTTAATAGCAAAGGAAATGCTAGGTGGGAGCTCCCTACTTCTCAGGGTCAGACTGGATGTCTGTCATCAACTTGAGTGACTCTCTTGGCAGTGTCCGGGATGGGGGACGGGGGATGGCGGCAAGTAAAGACCTGAAGACTCACATTCAAGGGACAAGATTGTGATGGCTGCTACTGAGAGGATTTATTTACTGTAGCGACACCAGGTCTTCACCCAGTCCAAGCGCTCTGCCAGTTGCGATGTAGCCCCCTGACCTATGCCTCATTCTGGGTGGCTGTTGGAGCGCCCCACGGCCAGGTCTTTATTTTCCCCCGTCTTCGTTACAGACTCACCTCCATCCCAACCATTCACTTCCTTGACCCTTTCTTTCACAGATGGGTACTACATGCTCCTGGACTCTACCAATGCAAGGCCCGGACAGAAAGCTGTACTTCTGAGTCCCCTGAGCCACTCCAGCGGCTGTCTGACCCTGTCTTTCTACTACATAATGCACGGCCAGGGACATGAAGAAGCCCTTTTTGTCTACGCTACATTTTTGGGTTAGAAGAGTTTACTGACCACGGCCATCTAGGAGGGTTGGGTTGACAGAGAATTGAGAGAGAATATCTCCTCAAGGTCTAGGGAAACCCAGTGTACTTCTGAGATTGTACCATGTGCTAGAAACAGGAAGGACATTGGAGACTAGAGAAATAAAGGCACTGCCAGCCATGGTGGACGGTACTTGGAATTATAGCACTTGGAAGGTTTGGGCAGGAAGATTAAGAAGTTCAAGGCCAGTCTCTGCTACAAAGTGAGTTTGAAGCCAGCTTAGACTACAGGAGACTATCTAAAAATCAATAAAAATCAAAAGTGAGCCAGCCAGGGAGGCATCTCAGGAAAGTGTTTGCCACACAAGTTTGAGAACCTGACTACCACCCCAACACCTATGTAGAAAGCTAAGCAGAGTAACACTTGCTTGTAATCCTAGCACTGGGGAGGCACTGGTAAGTGCATGAATTCCTGGGGCTCCCTGGGCAGCTAGCCTAAGATTCTGTTTCAAAAACCCAGGTGGATAGCTTCTGAGGAATGACACCTGAGGTTGACTTCTGACCTTCATACCCATGTGTGTGCACATCTGCATAAAGATCTGCACATACATACCACATACATTTATAGGTATGCACATGCATTGCATTCCTGTGCTCTTGTATACATACACACATACAAAGCAGGAGGACAGACAGACAGACAGACAGACAGACACACACACACACACACACACACACACACACACACGGTTGGGGAGGCCTATGAATGAGAGAAGTTTGCTTGCGTCTAGAGAAATATTGCTTTAGTGTTCCCTGTGCAATTTGTCCTCAAGTCCCGTAAACTTCCTTCTCTTCTGTTTTTTCTCCATTGTAGGCAACATCCGGAAACACTCTCTCTTCTCAGGACACCCTGGACCTGACTGGCAGGCTGTGTCTGTCAATTACACAGGACAGGGACAGATACAGGTACAGGGGATAAAGGTCCGCATTAGGGGTCCCTGTGTACGGTAGGTTCCCTCCCTCAGTGTGAGCTGAGGACCTGGGTATCAGGAGTAGGAGCTGGGTCTTTGAATGGAAATGCCAGAGAGGTACTGTCTTAGTTTCTTTTTCTGTCCAGGTGACAAAATACTCTTAACAAAAGCAACTTAAGGGAGAAAGGACTTATTCTGGGTGACAGTTCAAGGGCAAACCCCACCCCAGTGAGGAATTCATGAGAGCAGGAACTTGAAGCAGGTGGTCACATCCTGCCCACACTCAGGAAGCAGAGGACAATGAATAAATAAAGGCTTGTTGCTATTCAACTCCTTTTCTCAACCATCACAGTCCAGGGTCCCAGCTAGGGAATTATGCCGCCCATAGTGGAAGGGTCTTCCCACCCAGTTAACAAAAATCAAGATAATTCTTCCTCCGCCCCACTTCCCCCCCACTCCCGTACCCTCCACAGGCATTCCCAGAGGCCTGTTAGGTGACTTTAGATGTACCAAGTTGATGATTAGCACCAGCCTTCAGAAGAGGACTGGAGGGGAGGGGCTTGGAGTGAGGATTGGTTTGCCCACTTGCTCCAGGCTTCCTTTCCTTTTTAGTTCATGGTGGTGGGTGTGTTTGGAAATAACCCGGAGCCCGCCATAGCTGTGGATGCCATCAGCATTGCTCCCTGTGAGGGTGAGAACAGAGCCTCGGGAACCCCTGCTGAATTAGGGGTTGGAGTGATTGGGGGTGGGGTGGGGCTCACGGACAGAGCGGCTCAAACTTTCCTCTTGGAATCAATCTGCTAGAGAGCTTTCCCCAGTGCGACTTTGAAGACAGAGTCCATCATTTCTGTGACTGGAAACAGGTGTATGGAGACATCGGACACTGGAGCTGGGGAAGTAAAAGTGTACCTACCCCCATCTCAGGGTCCCCAAGAGAGTTCCTGTATGGAGGTGAGGAGATGGAGGCTATGAGTCATAGCATCTGCATCTAGGCAGGGACTTGATGGCAGCACTGCAAAAGCCAGAAAGTAGACTATGCTTGGATTGGTCAGAGTAGTGGGATCATTGTGACCCAGTAGAAAATCCAGACTTTGCCATATGGGTACAGTTTAATGGTAGAACACTTGCTTAGAATTCCCCAGAGAGGGGCTGGTGTGCGTGTGTGCCTGTGCGTGGATGTGTGTGCGTGTGTACAAGAGAGCACTTGCTTAGCATGTGGGACTCTTAGCATGTAGGTTCTATCTTTAGCTCTGGGGGTGAGATGGAAAAGAGCAACTGAGGTCTTGCTCTGACCCTAAGACTTCAAAATCCACTCTTATTTTCAGCTTCGTGTATATGTGAATAGAATCTGGGCTGTAGACTTTGTTTCTTCGTCTTTTGGCCTTCTTCAATTAAGAGTCCTAAATGAGCAGGTTGTAGCGATGCATACCTGTAACATGGAGGTTAAGGCAGGAACACTGTAAGTTCTAGGCCAGCCTGAGAGATATAACTCAAAAACTAAAGAAAACAGCTGGGTATGATGGTGCACACCTTTAATCCCAGCACCTTGGAGGTAGAGGCAGGAGGATCTCTGTGAATTCAAGGCCAGTCTGGTCTACAGAGTGAGTTCCAGGACAGCTAGAAACCCTGTCTTGAAAAACAAAACAAACCAACAAACAGAAAAAAAAACCAAAAACAAAATAAAACCAGCAAGAAAACAATGCTACCATGCATATTTGGTTGTGTGTTCACTTGGAAAGCTAGATAAGGCTGCAGCAAGCAGCTAGACTTGTCTTGCATACACGTTTGGGTTTGGAGTCTTACTGTTCTGGTTTCCTCCATTCACCCAGGGGAGCATTACATTTTCTTCGATTCAGTCAAGTTATCCCAGGAAGGGCAGTCTGCCAGATTGGTGAGTCCACCCTTCTGTGCTCCTGGGGACATCTGTGTGGAGTTTGCTTATCACATGTACGGCCTTGGAAAAGGTACCACGCTCAAGCTTCTGCTGGGGAGTCCTGCGGGCAGTTCTCCCATTCCTCTGTGGAGTCGTGTCGGGTCTCAGAGCTCTGGATGGATGAACAGCTCTGTCACCATCCCTAAGGGACATCAGCAGCCCATGCAGGTGAGACATAGAGAATATACTTTATTTGTATTTGCACAGGTAGTGATGAGAGGCCCAGAGTGGATGATGAATGGAAGAGGTAGTGGGGTGGCATGTTAGTTATTTTTCTTGAGTTCTGTGATAGCATCTGAGACATGAGCAGCTTATGCAAGAAGAGGTTTATTTTGACCTGCAGTTTGTGGGGGGGATACAGCCCATCATGGTGGGCAAGGCATGGCTTATGTGGCATGAGCTTGCTGGGTGGCTCATTGTCTCAGGGTTTGAGTTTCCATTGCTATGAAGAGACACCATGACCAAGGCAACTATTTTTTTATTTTTATTTTATTATTTATTTTATTTATTTATTTATTTATTTTGGTTTTTCAAGACAGGGTTTCTATGTAGAGCCCTGGCTGTCCTGGAACTCACTCTGTAGACCAGGCTGGCCTTGAACTCAGAAATCCACCTGCCTCTGCCTCCCAAGTGCTGGGATTAAAGGCATGTGCCACCACTGCCTGGCCTCTCAGACAACTCTTATAAAGGACAACATTTACCTGGGATAGGCTTATAGGTTCTGAGGTTCAATCCATTATCATCAAGGCAGGAAGCATGGCAGTGTCCAGGTAGGCATGGTGCTGGAGAAGGAGCTAAGAGTTCTACATCTTTGTTCCGAAGGCAAACAGGAACAGACTGTCTTCCAAGAAGCTAGGAGGAAAGTCTCAAAGCCCACCACTAAAGTGACACACTTCCTCCAACAAAGCCACACCTACTCTAATAAGGCCACACCTCCTAATAGTGCCTCTCACTCCCTGGGCCAAGCATATTCAAACCACCACACTCACAAATACCACAAGGCAAGGAACAGTACTAAAAGCAGGTCCAGGCTATTCCCATCAAATGCCTGACTCTCAGTGGCCTGTATTCTGAAGATTCTACATCCTCCCAAAATAGTGCTGTCAGATGAGGACCAAGTATTTTACCATATGAGCCTATAGGACATTTCAGATTCAGATCATAAAGGTGGAGAAAGCACAGGGAAGAGGTGGATTTAAGGTTCAAGAGGCTGGGGGTACGCTAGACTACTGTAGTTCTAACAAAGTGACATGTGGGCCGAGGACATGAGTTCCCAGGGACTTACTGTTTCTCTTCTCCCCTCGCCCTCCGTTGCCTTCAGTTGTTTATTGAAGCCACCCGGGGCACCAGCACTGCCTTTGTTGTCGCTCTGAATTTCATCTTTATCACTCATGGACCATGTCGGGGTAAGAATGAAATTTAAGGACTCAACTTCTTTCATCCCTCAGTGTGAGGAATAGAACCCAGCTCATCACAGCTGCCAGGCAAGCGCTGAGTCTCACTCCTGGCCTCTCACTGGAGGACTCTAGGCAAGTGCTCTATTACTGAACCACAGTCCCAGCCTTTCATTCCGGGGGAGGGGGGGCGCCTAGGAAAGTTCTCTACCACTGAACAATATTCTCGGACTTACTTTATTTTCACTGTAAGACAAGAGCTCACAATGTAGCCCAGCTGGCCTCAAACTTGTGATCCTCTTGCCTTAACTGTGGTGGTGACAGCATACCCAGGTATGATGGTGTCTTTGATGGCATGAGTTTCTGTGGCAGGACTCAGAAGCCTTCTCTAGCGATGCTGAAGTCAGGCCCCGTCTCCTGTTCAGTTTTGTGAGCTGTACCCGGCACAGTGTCAGATGTATGTTGGGAGCTCTGCCAATTGAATATGTGAGTGAAGGTTGGCGAGAGGAAGCAGAAACAGATAACCAAGTCTCCCTCCCCGCTGAGCTCACCCTATTTACATGTGAGTAGAAGGAAGGTGGTAGAATTTTGACTAAATTACAGGGTTTTGTTTTTCTTTGCAGTGTTGCTGCAGACAGAGACTCCTTCCAGTCCTCTGCTTCCACCTACTGGCCCTTCTGAACCTACTGTCTTTATGCTCCTCACAGAGCAGCATACCACCCCCACAGAAGCAACCACTGTTCCCCTAGAAACATCCACCACTCCCACGGAAGAGACCACCATCCCCACTGAAACAACCACTGTCCCCATAGAAGTGACTGCTGTTCCCATGGAAGTGACCACTCTCCTCAGAAAAGTGATCACTGTCTACATGGAAGTGACCAATGTCTCTTCTGAAGTGACCACTGTCCCCACAGAAGTGGCCATTGTCCCCACAGTAGTGGCCACTGTCTCCACAGAAGTGGCCACTGTCCCCACAGTAGTGGCCACTGTCTCTATAGAAGTGGCCACTGTCTCCACAGAAGCGATCAGTGTCACTCCTGAAGAGACCAATGTCCCCCCTGAGGAGACCATCACTACAGAAGTTACCACTGTTCCTCCTGAAGAGACCACTCTCCCCATAGAAGTGACCACTGTCCCCACAGAGGTGGCCATTGTCCCCACAGAAGTGACCACTGTCCCCACTGGAGGGACCACTCTCCCCACAGAAGTGCCCACTGTATCCACAGAAGTGACAGGTGTTCACACAGAAGTGACCAATGTCTCTCCTGAAGAGACCAGTGTCTCCCCTGTGGAAACCATCTCTACAGGAATAACCACTGTTTCTTCTGAAGAGACAGTTCTTCCCACAGAAGGGACCACTCAACCCCCAGAAGTAACCACTGTCCCCACTGGGGAGACCACTGTCTCCACAGGAGTGACAGGTGTTCACACAGAAGTGACTAATGTCTCTCCTGAAGAGACCAGCATCCCTCCTGAGGTGACCACCACCCTGACAGAAGTAACCACTGCCCCTCCTGAAGAGACCA
>NW_021604735.1:253741-255708 GCF_004785775.1 Grammomys surdaster | reverse complement strand
AACCACTGTCCCTCCTGAAGAGACCACCATCCCTACAGAAGAAACCACTGTCCCTTCTGAGGAGACCACCATCCCGTCTGAAGAGACCACTGTTTCCAATCAAGAGACCACTCTCCTTACAGAGCAGTCTACTGTCATGCAGACAGCCACAGCATGTGGACCAACCTGTCCAAGTCCTCCGCTCATGCCCATTGGACCAAGCCTTTCAAAGCCTCCAGGTGTCTCAGTGACCGGTATGGCCCCAACTACCACAGGCATGAGGTGGTTGGAGCAAGTAGAGATGAGAAGGAGGAAGTTAGGGAAGGAGGTGCTTTTTTTTTTTTGTCATATATGACATTCCTACCACAGTTTCCCCTCCCTCTTTCTGTCCTCACCTTCTCCACACCCTCCATGCCCCCCTCCTCCATTTGCCTTCAGAGAAGGGAGGTCTCCCAGGGCTATCAACCAAACATGGCATATCAAGATGCAATAAGATTGGACACCTCCTCTCATAATAAGAATGGACTAGGCAACCTAGTAGGAGGATAAGGGTCCCCAAAGCAGACAAAAGTGTCAGAAACAGGCCATGCACCCTCTGTTAGGAGTCCCATAAAAACACCAAGTATGACATATGCAGAGGACCTAGGTTAGACCCATGCAGGCTCCCTGATGGTTGGTTCAGTCTCAGCAAGCCCCTCTGATCCCAGGTTATTGATTCTGTGGTGCCTTTGACCCATCTGGCTCATAGATTGTTGCCTAACCCAACTGTCATCGGAGAGGCTTCATCCCACAACTGATGAAAACAGATGCAGAGACCCACAGCCAGATGGAGTTCAGGAACTCCTGCTGAAGAGCAGGTTGGACTGTGGGAGCGAGATTCTTGAAAAGTCTACACTTTGTGGGCCAATACACCAGCTATAAACCAACTGAGCCGCATTCTCAGCCCCCTTCCTTCCTCCTCTTTCTCCCAACGCTTCTCCCTATTCTATTCCCCCCCCCCCCCCCGTCTTCTTTCCCTTGTGCCTTCCTACATAGCTCAGGATAGCCTCAAATTGATAATCTCCTTGTCTTGGTCTCCAGAGTACTAGGATTACAGACAAGTACCACTACATGTGACCTTGACCTGAATAAGTCATACATATGTGTTCATGAGTACAATGTTTTCAAGATTCATCCTCATGATAGCATTGATCATATTTTCATTGTTTTTTTATTTGTTTGTTTGTTTTTGGTTTAGAGACAAGGTCCTGGCCTCAAATGAATATGAAGATGGCCTTGAACTCCTAACAGTCTTTTCACCTTGTCTTCCCACTTATACCACCATGCCCAGATATCTCCTTCTCCTCCTACTCCTCCTCCCCTTCTTCCCCCTCCTCCTCCTCTTCCTTCTTTTTATAGTAGAATAAGTGCAAGCTTATTGAGAAAAAAACTTGAGTCCAGGGTAGGAGAGAGGCAGGGAGGCTTCTGGGGGAGATGAGCAGCCTGACGAAAGCTGTGTTTTCCTTTCAGAGAGCTGCCCTCCAAATTCCCACTTTGAATCGTGTGCATGCCCAGCATCCTGTGAGAGCCCCAAGCCCAGCTGCCAGCCCCCCTGCATTCCTGGCTGTGTCTGCAATCCTGAGTTTTTGTTTAGTAATAACCAATGTATCAATGAGTCTTTCTGCAATTGCCTCTATAACAACAAGTACTATAAGGTAAACTCCAGGGGTGCCCAGCTTCCCAGAGGAGACTCTATACCAGAAAACCTGGGTCCTGGTGCTCTCTGTGTGAGAGGAGCTTAGAGAGTCTCAAGGGACAGGCCCAAAGCACTGGTTATTCAATGGTAGAGCCATTCATTTAGCACTGGCTTTGGTTTTGCAGTTCCGGAGATGGAGCCAAGGACTTCTTGCATGGTAGGGAAGTGCTCTACCAAAGACCCATACTCCTAACTCTTCTCTAAGAGATTCTAGGCAGGGGCTCTACCACTGAGCCACGCCCCCAGCCCCTCA
>NW_021604735.1:252873-253731 GCF_004785775.1 Grammomys surdaster | reverse complement strand
GGCAGGGGCTCTACCACTGAGCCACGCCCCCAGCCCCTCACTGGGGGGATTCTAGGCAGGGGCTCTACCACTGAGCCATGCCCTCAGCCCCTTACTGGTGATTTTAGCATAGTGTTCTACCACTAAGCTACAATCCCAACTCAGGACTGGCTGAATTTCCAGAGCTCAGTAGCTGTGCATAAATGGTGTCTAGAATCTAGGGTCAGGCAGCAGAGCGTGAGCCTGGGTATAGCATTGGCACGACCTTGGGAAAGATTATCTTGTTAAATCTGTTTCCATGGTTATAAGAATGTGTAAATAATGCTGGTAGTGGTGGCGCATGCCTTTGATTCCAGCACTCCCGAGACAGAGGCAGGCAAATCCCTGAGTTCAAGGCTACCTAGTTTAGAGAGCAAGTTCCAGGATGGCCAGGGATACACAGAGAAATCCTGTCTTGAAAAGCTAAAAAGCAAAAACAAGAGAGGGGGGTGAGGGAGAAAGGAGGAGGAGGAAGAGAGAAGGAGGAGGAAAAGGAAGAGGAGGAGGAGGAGGAGGAGGAAGCTCCACAAGATCCACCTTTTGATTTGTTTAGTTTTGAGATGCAGTTTCATATGTCTCAGACAGACCTTCAGCTGGTAATGTCGTTGAGGATGAACTTAAACTTCTCATCCTGCCTCTGTCTCCCATGTGCAGGGCTGATATGTGTCCAGTTACGCAGTACTTAGAATTTTGTGCACGTTTGACATGCCCTCTAGTAACTGAGCTATACCTAGCCCTTCTTCCCCTCCCGCTTCCCCTTTTTCCTCCCCTTCCTCCCCGCCATCCCCTTCCTCTTCCTCCTTTCCCCTCCTCCCCCTTCTCTTTCTTTTCTTCTCCTCC
>NW_021604735.1:216555-242873 GCF_004785775.1 Grammomys surdaster | reverse complement strand
TTTCAGAAATAAGCTATTTTGCTGGCTGCTCACACCTTCAATCCTAGCATTCAACAGGCAGATCTGTAAGTTCCAGGCTAGCCTGGTCTATAGAGGTCCAGGACAGCCAGGCCTATTACACAGAGGAAACCCTGCCTTGAAAAATCAAACCAAAACAAACCAAAACAAAAAAAAAAACAAAACATCAAACAAAAAACAAACAAAAAATAAGCCATTTGATGTTTTAAAGAGACTTTTGTTGAAGGAGTTTGCTGATTTATTGTCTTCAGAATTAAGAGTAATGTGGGAATTTGCAGTTAAAAGAATTTGGCCTCCTTTTTTTAGTGTGTGTGTGTGTGTGTGTGTGTGTGTGTGTGTGTGTGTGTGTTTGATTATTCTGTGGCAAGTTCATATTTTTAAGGTCAAGTTGACTTTTTCTCTGGCTTAAAAGTCACTAATCTTAACCTCCAAAGAGATTCTTGGTTTGTTGTTAGTGTGGTATATTCTGTCAGGAGGCTGAACTTTTACAGTTCTCAAGTAATACAGGAAATCAATTTCCGTATGTAATCAATCCACAACTAGAAGAAGCAGCTATTAAAGAAGAGCGAGATTTAGCTGGAAAATTCCAATTTGACAGTATATTTTTATACTTTGCTTAAAAATCTCACAAAGCAAACATGCGTGTTCTAGTTTGTTTTCTGTGTTGTGATAAACACCAGGACCAAAAGCAAGCTGGGGAGGAAAGGGTTACTTCAGTTTACAGGCTACAGTCCTTCAGGAGCTGAAGGCAGGAGCTGAAGTAGAAAAATCTGAAGAAACACTGGCTTACTGGCTTGCTTCCCAAGTCACACCCAGCTACCTTTCTTATACAGCCTAGGGCCACCTGCCTAGGGATGGTACCGCTCGATATAGACTGGGCCCTCCTACATCAACTGAGAGTCAAGAAAGTGCCCTCTAAATATGTTCACAGGCCAGTCTGATAGAGGCAATCTTGCATTTGAGGTCTCTTCTTTCTAAGTGTGTCAGGTTGTTATCTGAAGCTAATGATGGCAGTAAGAACTCAACATTTAGAGCTGTCTGTTGTGCTATGTAAGTGTTCAGTTCCATTTCCCCGAGTTTTTCTGTCAGTTTGAAAGTATCACTACTTTTGTTGAGCTTATATAGAAGATACCCAAGGTCCCATGAACAAAGATCTTGTTTTCTAGAGCCAAAGAGTGATGGGGGAGAGAGCGGAGGTGCAAATGTCTCGATGTCTGTTGACTAGAGTATTAGGCCACAATTTTGAAGCCTTGTATAACCTCAAAGCCTTTGTGTAGAAGTGGTTGAACTGTGAAAAATCAATAGGTGTTTTGTTATTTAATAAAAGGAGGGAGAAGGAAGAAGAGGGAGAGGAGAAAGAAGGGGGAAGAAAAAGAATGACGAGGAGGATAGGGAGGAAGGTTTCTTTGAGCCCTCAGTCTGGAAGGTTTCAGTCTGTGATCATCTGATCTTTTTGATTTGGGACCCCTGGTTAGGCAGCACATCCTGTTGGGAAATATGGCAGAACAAAAAATGTCTTACCTCACAGCTTGGACATGAAGGAAAGAAAGAGAAAGAACCCCACAGTTTCCTTCAACAACATTCTTCCAAAGGCCTCAGACCTTCAGCTGGCTACACCTAAAGTTTCTACCACTTCTGATAAGATTGAGCTGGGGAATCAGGATTCTGGCACATAGGTCTTTAAAATTCTAGATCCAAACTGTAAAAGCAGGAGCAGCATCTTCAAGGGCTCAGAAAGTGAAGTTGGGGGAAGCAGGCTCCTTTCTTGAACTCCCTGAGCCAAACCAACAGGTCTTCTAGAGGAAATTCAAGTCCAAGGATGTACCATGGGTACTAACTCAAAACAGCACCACCCCAAGATGGCAGCCTTGGCTTGAGGCTTCTGGTGTTTGGGATTATGATACACCAAAGCCTGTTCTCTCCTCCAGGTGCAGCCACCTGCATCGCCTCTGGTGACCCCCACTACCTGACATTCGACGGGGCTTTGCATCATTTCATGGGCACCTGCACTTATGTACTGACCCAGCCTTGCTGGTCCAAATCTCAAGACAACAACTTTGTCGTGAGTGCCACCAATGAGATACATGATGGCAACTTGGAAGTCTCCTATGTTAAAGCTGTCCACGTGCAGGTCTTTGACCTCAAAATCTCCCTGTTGAAAGGTCGGAAGGTTGTGGTATGTGTCCTTATTGCTTCCTAGACCCCACACCACCCAACTTCTTTCTCCTTTCTTCTTTTATTGTTATTGTTGAGGTAGGGTCTCATGTGTCCAGGTTGACCTGGAACTTGCTACGTAGCTAAGGATAACTTTGAATTACCAATCCTCATACCTCCAAGAAATGAGCTCCAAGACAACTCCATCCTATTCTCCAATTTTATAACCCCCTGCCCCACTTCGTCTTTGTCCCAAGTTTCTGATCTTCCCCTCCCCCCGTCATATTCTGCCTACTTCTGCAGCTGAATAACCGAAGGGTGGTGCTACCCGTGTGGCCTTTGAAAGGACGGGTGACCATTAGGTTGAGTGGCATCTTTGTCCTGCTCTACACAAACTTTGGGCTTCAAGTTCGATATGATGGAAGACATCTGGTGGAGGTGACAGTGCCTTCCACATACACTGGCTCACTCTGTGGGCTGTGTGGTAAGCACCCTAGGGGAAAGCTGCGCCCCTCCTCCCACGTCTCTATTAGGTGTCCTCAGGACTTGTCAACTAATGAATGAGTTGAGGACACTGGGTCCAAAAGCAGGTGCCCGGGTAACCCAGAGATGAAGAGAAAAGGGTTGCCAGATATAATGGTATATGCCTGAAATCATGGTACTCGGGAGGTAGAGACAGGAGGATCAGGAGTTCAAGGGCAACCTGGGCTACATAAAGACCTGCTCCAAAATAAATAAAGCTCGGGTGGGGGGGGACTCTTGCCTAGCATGCAGGAAGTAGTGGGATCTGTCTCCAGCGCTGCATAAACTGGGTGTGGTAGGGCATGCCTATAACACCATGACTTGGGGGAGGGGTCAATGAAAGGATGAAGAGTTCAAGGGCATCCTTGGCTACATAATTCAAGGCTAGCCTGGAGCTAAGCTAAGCTCCCGCGGCACCCTTAGGGAACTACAACAATAACAGCATGGATGACAACCTGCGTGCAGACATGAAGCCGGCAGTCAATTCACTTCTGCTGGGAGCTGCTTGGAAAATCCTTGAAGCCTCTGATCCTGGGTGAGTTGGGTATAGGGATCGTGGCCTAGGTGAGCTGAGCCTGGGTGAACAGCACTTGGGTGAGCTAGGCCTGGTGAGGGCTGAGCCTTAGCAAGCTAGGCCTAGGGGAAATGGACTCAGAGAGATGGACATGAGAGGGCTCTGAGCATGGGGGAACTGGGCATCTGATGAGCTGGGCCTAGAGAAACTGGTCCCTGGAGGACGTCTCTAAGTGACTGTCTCTTACGTGTCTGGGCTCCCTCTGTGCTGGACTCCCAGGAATCCAGTCAATTCTGTTCTTGTGTTTCCAGTGCTGGGATGGAACTTGGGACTTTGCCCATGGCAGATACACACTCAACCCCTGGCTATGGCTCCATCCCTGACCTGAGGCTAGAAGTTGGAAACATAGTTCTGACAGGGCTGGGAGTGTAACCCATAGGGAAAGTGCTCTACTAGCATTCGTGAAGCCTTGGATTCTATCTCCGGCACCGCATAAATCAGGAGGATGATGCATGCCTGCAATTCCAGCAGATGGCAGGTGGAGGCAGGAGGCAGTATTTCAAAGTCATCCTGGGCTATATAGTGAATTCAAGGCTAGTTCAGGCTACATGAAAGATTGTGTGTGTGTGTGTGTGTGTGTGTGTGTGTGTGTGTGCGTATTTGTATGCATAGGCATAGGTATAGATAGATATAGATTATAGATATATAGAGATACAGAGATAGATATAGAGAGATAGACAGATAGACAGATAGAGAGATATGGTGGGGGCTGGGGAGGTGACTCAACCTTTAAGAGTGCTAGCTGCTTTTTAGAGGACCCAGGTTTGGTTCCCAGCACCCACATGATGGCTCATGACCACCTGTAACTACAGTTTAAAGGGATCTGATGCCCTCTTCTGGTCTCTCTAGGCACCTGCACTCATATGCATATACCCACACACAGACATTCACATACATAATTAAAAACATTAAAAAAATACATAATAAAATGTAAGGTGGCTCAAGTCTTTCATCCCAGCACTCAGGAGGCAGAGGCAGGTGGGTCTCTGTGAGTTCAAGGCCAGCCTGTTCTACAGAGTGAGTTCCAGGAGAGCCAGGACTATGTAGAGAGACTCTGTCTCAAAAAAAAAAAAAAAAACTGTAAACAATTAAGTAAAATTATTCTGACTTCTCAGGCTTGTGCCAACTGACTTCTCTTATGCTTACCTTTGACACAGCCACTTGGGAAGTCCTGTTGACTCTCTAGCCTTCTTCCTTCCTAATGTGTCCCCTGGCCACTTGACAGTGCCCTTGTGTCCTTCCCATTTTTCTCTCTGTGGCTTAGCTTCAGTTTGTTGAACTCTTCCAACCGAAGTCTCTAACTGCTGCCCTCCTCTTTATCCAGCTGCTTCCTAATTGGGGGCAAGCCCTCCAACTGCGTAGAGAGTGACATGGACGACTCCTGGACTAAAAATTGTGCCATCTTGATGAATCCTCTTGGTAAGAGACATCTCCTCCTAGAGCCCTTTGTCCTTAACCCTGGGCATGACCCCATGCAGTTATGATGGAAGAAAGAGCCAGAAACAGATAGAAAGGCAGGAAGGCCAGTAGGGGTACAGAATAGCCTAGTGGTTATCGTTTTAGGAGCCATAACTGCTAGGCCCTCTTAGACATTGGTTCCCAATGCATCTGGTTTTGTCACTGTTGTTTTGCTTTGAGACTTGATCCCATGTATCTCAGGCTGGCCTTGAACCTACTGTGCAGCCAAAGACGCCATTGAACTTCTGATCTTCCTGCCTCTACCTCTTGAATGCTTGGGGTTACAGATGTTCACCACCATATCTAGTACATGTGGTGCTGGGGACTGAGTCCAGGGCACGCCAAGTAAGCACAACTGAGCTACAGCCCCAGTTCCTGTTTATTTTTTTTAGATAAGGTCTCAGTTTTAGCCCAGAGTGTTTCATGTAGCTGGTCTTAAAAATCACGGTGATCCTCCTGCCTCATTCTCCCAAGGGCTGGGGTTATGGGCCTGTGATACCAAGCCTGACTACATCCGGGCTTCAATGCAAGTGGATATTAAGTTAGCTGTGCAGGAGCTGAGGAGATAGATCAGTTGCAAAGTGCCTGTATTGCAAGCACAAGACTTGAGTTTGCGCCCTAGAAGAATGTGAGGCTGGAGAGAAGGCTCAGAGAGTAACAGTGTTTACCGTCAAACCTGAAGACCTGGTTTCAACCCTTGGGACCTACACGGAACCAACTCCAGCAAGTTGTACTCTGACCTCCACAGGTGTGCTGCTGTATGTGTGCCCTTCCCCACGGGATGATGATGAAAATAAATAAATAAATAAATAAATAAATA
The DNA here is from genome assembly GCF_004785775.1 of Grammomys surdaster. Taxonomy (NCBI): domain Eukaryota; kingdom Metazoa; phylum Chordata; class Mammalia; order Rodentia; family Muridae; genus Grammomys; species Grammomys surdaster. The sequence goes on along the minus strand of NW_021604735.1, from coordinate 237,327 downwards.
AATAAATAAATAAGTACAACCATCCAGGGATGGTGGCACACATGTGTGACCCCAGTGCCAAGAGAACAGAGACAGGTGAATCTTTGGAGCTCGGGTACTAACAAGCTTAGCTGAGGTGGTGAGTTCCAGCTTTGTCCATGAGATACTGTTATCTCAAAAAGCAAGATGGAGGACTGGAAAGACGGTTCATAGGATACTAGTGCCTGCTGCCAGCAAGTCTAACAGTTAGCCAGGTTTGATCCCTAGGACTCATAAGTGGAAGGAGAGACCTGAGTCCTGTGGGTTGTCTTTTGACCTTTGCATGTGTGCTGTGACACATGTGCCTCTACACACACACACACACTTGCATGCTCACACACTCACACATACATGATATTAGTATATATGAGGGGCCAGTAAGATGGCTCAACATGTAAAGCTGCTTGCTTCAACTCGAGTTGAATCCCCAGAACTCACGTACATTTGGACAAAAAGAACTAACTCTACAAAGTGGTTCTCTGACCTCTATATGACATAGCATATGTGCCTGTAGCCTGTACATACATATCACACACACACACACACTAATGCCATAGCACATGTGCCCACACATACATATATACATATTATATGCAAAATAAATATTAATATTAATAAAATTAAACTCCAAGGTAGATGATTCCCGAGGAATGTCTCCTGAAGTTGTCCTCTGGTCTCCTCTGGTACACATCCACACACCTGCACATACATACAGGATATACACGTATCCCCTAAATTAGCTGTACAGAAGCTTCAAGGCCCAGCTTGCTCACTAGGCTCACCCCCTTCTCCCCCACTTTATCTTGTCCTCCAGGGCCTTTCTCCAATTGCCACGAGGTGGTGCCCCCGCAGGCCAGCTTCTCCAGTTGTGTGTATGGCCAGTGTGAGACCAACGGAGATAACCTAACCCTCTGCCGCTCCCTGCAGGCCTACGCATCTCTGTGTGCCCAGGCTGGGCAGATGACTGCCTGGCGCAACAGCACCTTCTGCCGTGAGTGATCCTCCTCCTAAGTTCCTCAGTCTGCACACACCCACAGTCTCTCGTTTCTCATTCGGCTTCTTCCAGCTTGTCTTAGAGCAGCCAGAGCCTCTTTTGTTCCTGTTCTGGTTGTTGCTGTTGATTTTGCTGTTGCTGCTGTTGTTTTGAGGCAGGATCTCAGGATCTTATGTAACCCAGGCTGGCCTCAAACTTGCTGTGTGGGTCAGGAGAGCTGGATTCCATAATAAGACACCGTCTCAAGATTAATTTAAAAAAAATTTCAAGGGTTTTGTTAAAAGAAGTGGCCGTGGGGAGGGGGACAATAACTAGACGAAAGGCTAAATTTTTGATGAAATAAAAATCAGATGGAATCAGGCATGATGGTATATACCTGGAATCCACTCAGGAGGCAGAGGCAGGCAGACCTCTCCAAATTTGAGTCAAACCTAATCTATATAGACAGTTCCAGGCAACCATCCTCCTGAGTGCTGGTGTTAAAGGTGTGGGCCATCCTCCTGGCCGGAAGCAGTCTTTAAACAGTTTTAAACGTATTCTGTTTTCTGTTTGGGTTGGTTGGGTTTTGCTGCATATGAATTTGTATGTGGTATGCATGTATGTGGGTATGCCACACACCCCCTTTTTTTTCATGCATGCATGTATGCACAAGCCATATTGTGCCTGTGGAGGTCAGAGGACAACTTGCAGCCGTTGGTTCTCTCCTTCCACCATGAGGGTCCTGGGAGCACTCAGGTGAACAGACTGTCAGAACATTTATCCATTACTGTCCCTGTATATTCATTTTCACATGTGTGAGCATACATGTATGTAGGTGTGAGTGTGTGTGTGTGTGTAGAGCAGAGGTTGACCCTCAGGTGATCTCTTCCTTGATCTCTTTCCACTTTATTTGCTGAGACAGGATCTCTCTGTAACCTGGAGCTCATTGGTGGACTAGTCTAGCTAGCCAGCTTGCCTTTGAGAACCCCATCTCAGCCTCCTGAGTTGTGAAATTACAGGTAGACAATTATGTCTGCCCAGCTTCTTTGTGCTTGCCGGGAATCCGAATTCTAGTCTTCACAGTCACTTGGCAAACTACCAGTTTGGCCATCTTCCCAATCTCATTTGTTTGGTTTTTGAGACAAACTCTTGTTAAGTAGCCAAAATTGGCCTTGAGCTGTCTGCGCACTCTATGGCATTCTCAAACAGAGTCTCCACTGCTGAGATTTGAGACCTACAGCCTTCCTTTTCTCTTACCGTAGTGTTAAAGATCAAGCCCAAGACTGTGTATGCTAGGCAGACCCACTACCGTGGAGTTAAAACCCATTTTAGACATCTGGGGAAAACAGTATGGCAGTTCCAAAAAATAGTTACAGTAGATTCATCATCTGACCTACAGTCCTGCGTGTGTGCAGAAGACAGTCAGTCATCGGCACTAAAATTCTTAAACAAATGTGTAGGCTTAGAGTTTTCAAAACCTACTTTAATGAAGGTTCTCAAATGCTTCTACCCCGCCTTCGAGCCCACCGTCTAAAGGTAGGAGAGAAAAGATGCTGAATAGGACAAAGGGATGTGGACCTGTTAGAAATAGTTCTTTGGGTTCTGAGTTCCAGTCTCCATTGTTAGGATACTGAGAGTCCAGTTCAGTAGTATCAGGAAACCCACAGATCAGTTTATTCAAACATGAATCAGCAGCAATGGCGCAAACCAGCAGAACCAGCAGGCCTCTGAATTGGCACGAGTCATTGGGAACAACCAGAACCAGTCAAAATTCAAGGAGAAGTTCTCTGCTCTGCCTGTCTCAATGTAATAAAGATCAGTGGAGACAGGAGACTAACAAAGTGTTGCATGGCTAGCTGTGCAAGCGCCCTGTCACTGTCCGTTGGGTCCTACTTAGTCGCTCCTCAAACATCACGTGACCTCTCTCAGGTCTCGCATTAGTGAAATGTCACATAAGTCCACGTCACGTGACACAACCAAAAATTTCCACGCCACAAAAATCTATACAAACATCCTTTATTATAGCCAACCAGTGGATGAAAGTCTGCACTACAAGTGCCAACCTATGACCCCTGTGCTTAGGAGGACAGCTGGAGGACAGGCTGTACTATCTAGCAAGGCCCCAATAAAACCAAAAACCGACTGGAACCCATTCAAATGTCTTATGAACTGTGGAATGGGTTAACAAAATTGTGTGTTTATGTAATTATGCAGTTATAAAAAAATAAAGAAATCCCAGCTCGACACGGACAGATGTTGAAAACTATGCCCACTAGAGAAGCCACAAAGGATCGTATGTGACACCATTTGTATAAAGTGTCCAAAACCATTTTGAACATTTTTAAGTGTACAAAATTCAGTGGTAAGAAGGCCATTTACTTTATTCTACAACCACCAAACCCCTGTGACCATCTGTCACCTGAGCTTTTTCTTCCCCAGCTGAAACTCTGATTTATTAACACTGCATCCTATATCCCCTCAGCCCTGACTCTACAAGCTTAACTTCCTGGAAGAACTGGCATAGTGAGAGATACCTGTAATCCTAGTAGGTGGGAGGCAGGAGGGTCAGGAATTCAAGGTCAGACCAGCCAGGGCTACATTGTCAGTCTATGTCTGTCTGTCTCTCTCTATCTCTGTCTGTCTGTCTGTCTCTGTCTCTCTGTGTCTCTGTCTCTGTGTCTGTCTCTCTCTCTCTCTCTTTCAAAAAAAAAAGTAGACAGCACCTAAGAAATTGAAACCTGAGGTTAGGTGTAATTCTAATATTTTTAAATTATGACCCTTTTAATATAGATATGACTTTAATATCCTTGCACATCCCTACACATATCTACACACATGTGAAGATGTGCACACGAAGAATCATATAGAATGTGTCCTCTGATGGCCAGCTTCTTTCATGTAGCATGATTTTCCAGGTTCACCCATGTTGGAGTACGTACCAATTCATTCTTCATTTTTGAGGAGGAACATGGGATTTTAGACAGGGTTTCTTAAACCTTACGCTGGCCTTGAACTCATGGCAGCCTTCCTGCATTGGCCTCCGAGAGCTGGGATTATAGGTGTGTCCTGCCACGCCCAGCTCATACTTCCTTTGGAAGGCTAAATAATAGAGCCGTGTAGAGCCATGACAGCCGAGTGTGGTAGTCCATCCTTGTAACCCCAGCAACAAGGAAGGCAGCGTAAGGAAGACTATGAGTTTGAGGACAACACTCTGTACTGATCAAATGCTTAATCAATAAATAAAATGCTTAATCAATAAATAAAATGCTTAATCAATAAATAAAATAGAACATGGTGGCACATGCCTGTAATCTCAGAACTGGTGAGATGGAGGCAGGAGGATGAAGAATTCAAGGTCATACTTGATTACATAACAAACTCAAAGCTAGCCTGGGCTACATGAGACCCTTCCCAGGAATTTTTACCCCAAAGTCAGGAGCTAGCTAGCCATTCTGCCTTCCTTAACATTTGTATCCTTTTTAGCCCTGAAGTGCCCACCCAGGAGCAGCTACAACCCGTGTGCCAACTCCTGCCCAGCCACCTGCCTTACCCTAAGCACCCCACGAGACTGCCCTACACTGCCCTGTGTCGAGGGCTGTGAATGCCAGAGTGGCCACATCCTGAGTGGAACCACCTGTGTGCCCCTCAGACAGTGTGGCTGCAGTGACAAGGATGGCTCCTATCACCTGGTGAGAGGCCTTATGGCAGGGGACACTCTCCCTTTCTAGCTTCATGTGGGTGTGGGGAAGCAAGAGAAAAGAAACCAAGAAGGTGGAGGCCTTGGAACCCAAGAAAAGGTGGGGCGGGACAGAGCCTGGGGGTGGGGGTGAGGACAAAGGCTAGATGCTGAGAGGCTGAGAAAAATTCAAGCTCAAATCCTGGGAATGATGGTGCCTACCTGTAATCTCAACCCTTGGAAGGCTGAGGCAGAAGGGTCATGAGCTCAAGGGCAGCCTGGGTTACATAGTAAGAGTCTATCTCAAAGAAAAGATAGATAACTAGATAGTAGGAAAATGGCTGGGGTTGGGGGAGAAAGGAAGGAAGGAAGGGAGGGAGTCAGGGGAGGAAAAAGAAAGGAGAAGGGAAGGCGGGAGGGAAGGAAGGGAAAAAGATGGGGGAAGGGACCAAATGCAGTTACCCTTCTGGGTTGGGGAGGGGTCCACCCATCTCCAGTTTCCAAGTTTCCTATTGGCTCTGCTGATGATGGCCATGCCCCACAGTTGGGGGAGAGCTGGTACACAGAGAAGACCTGCACCACCCTCTGCACATGCTCAGTCCACGGCAACATCACCTGCAGCCCAACGTCCTGTAAGGCCAACCACGTGTGCTTGCGCCAGGAAGGGCTGCTACGCTGTGCTGCAGGTAAGTGGGTCCGTGCTGCAAGGGATGTCCCTTCAGTCATGAGGGGCAGCTCTCCCAGTCCTCTACACCTCCTCCTGTTGTACCGGAGTCTGACATAATCTGGCCTTACCTGAAGGACTTGTGTCAGAACTCAAATTACCATCTCCTCACCCCCAACCCTAGTCTGGTCTTGAACTCCTGATCTTCCTGTGCCTACTTCCCAAGTGTTGGGATCACAGGCATGTACCACCATACCTAGCTCTTTCTTTCATGTTTAAAAAAGTATATTTTGTTATTTATTTTGTGTGGGGAGGTAGCCATGCACCTGCGAATATAAGGAAGCCAAAGGATAACTTTGGCATATAAGCCAAAGGGAATCGGTTCTCTTCTTCCGCTGTGTGGGTTCTGGGAATCAAAGTCAGGTTATCAGGCTTGGCCATAGGTTCCATTACCTGTCACCTGTCTCACGGGCCCCATACCTGCTCTTCCACAGCGTATTTTAATTCCTAGGAGGTGGGTCCCACCCTATCTTCCCTCAACTCTTATGCCAGCAGATGTGGCACATCCTTAGACTTTGATTCCTTCCTTCCTTCCTTTCTTCCTTCCTTCCTTCCTTCCTTCCTTCCTTCCTTCCTTCCTTCCTTTGTTTGTTTTTGTTTTTCAAGACAGGCTTTCTGTGTGGCCTTGGCTGTCCTGGAACTCACTCTGTAGCCGAGGCCAGCCTTGAACTCAATGATCTCCTGCATCTGCCTCCTGAGTGTTGAGATCAAAGCTGTGTGCTGCCACCACCACCATCACCACCACCACCACCATCACCACCATCACCACCACCACCACCACCACCACCATCACCACCACCACCATCACCACCACCACCACTACCACCACCATCACCACCATCACCACCACCACCACCACCACCACCACCACCATCACCACCACCACCACCACCACCACTTGGCTTAAATGTTTCCTCTGTTTCTTGAATCTCTCTGGCCTGGACTAGGCAGAGAGAAGGGTGGGTGGTGTTCCTATGGGCCTTGGCCTGATCCCTCTGCCATCTCTTTCTCCACAGAGATGGGAGAGTGTCACATCTCAGAGGATTCCCAGATCGTGAGCTTCGATGACCATAGTCATCCTATCCAAGACACATGTACTTACATCTTGGTCAAAGTGTGCCACCCCAACATGAACCTGCCTTTCTTCACGATCAGTGCCAAGACTGACATAAAAACCAACAGCAACAACAAGACTTTTGGTGTCTATCAGCTTTACATTGACATCTTCAACTTCCACGTCACTCTTCAGAAAGACCATTTAGTCCTCGTAAGCTTGGTACTTACTAATCCTGGGCTGAGAAAGAAGACTGAACACTGGGAGGAGAGTCTCTGGTTCCTGCATCTATTCATGGTTCTGTCTTCCCCTTCAGATCAATGACTCAATGGTCACCCTTCCTGCCACCACCCAGATCCCAGGAGTCAATATCATGACTGAAGATGTCTATACCATTGTCACAATTAAGGATGAAATTCAAGTCAAGTTTGAGAGCAATAATTTCTTACATGTCAAAATCCCTGCATCATCTAACGGGAAGGTTAGAAGGAAAACACCTGGCTATGTGCTAGGGAGGTGGATTTTGGAGGTGTAGAAAGGCATACTATTCTTAACACCCCGAAGAGGTCATTCCCTAGCAGAGTGGAAGGAAACAGAACGTTCATTTCTAAGCAGGCATGGCAAGTACGTATCAGTGACAAATGCCTCAGGGCCTGGCATGTTGGCACATGCGTCTAATCTGGCAAGTTCCAGGCTACCCAGAGAGACTATGTCTCAAAAACTAAGTGGCTTAGGTTTTATTGCTTTTGAAAGAGTGTCAACCTACTATCTAGAAAGCCCTTGGTTCCATCCCTGGCAGCGCATAAACTGCGGGTAGTGATACAAGCCTGTGATCCCTGCACTTAGGAGTTGGAGACAGAAGGATCAATAATTAATTTAAGGTCATCCTCAGCTACAAATCAAGTTGGAGGCCAGCCTGGGCTACAGAAAACCCTGTTTCCAAAAATTAAAAGTAAAAATTGAAAAAGGCAGTGAAGGTCGTAGCCGAGTGATAGAGCACCTGCCTGAGGCCCTCCCTGGGTTTCACTTTGAGCACCAAAGAAGAAAAACCCTCATCTCCATGGCACTGAAAACCCCCTCCCCTCTGCCCGCTAGGTCTGCGGTGTGTGTGGCAATTTCAACGGCGAAGAAGAGGATGAGCTCATGGTACCCAGTGACGAGTTAGCCGAGGATGAGGAGGAGTTCATGAATAGCTGGAAAGATCAGAACATTGACCCAAAGTAATGGTCCTCTAAGTCCATCCATCCTTCCCTTCTCCTTTCTCCTCTTCCCTCCTTCTTCCTTTCCACCCTTTCAGGACAGGGTCTCATTTTTTTTTTTTTTTTGGTTTTTTGAGACAGGGTTTCTCTGTATAGCCCAGGCTGTCCTGGAACTCACTCTGTAGACCAGGCTGGCCTCGAACTCAGAAATCCGCCTGCCTCTGCCTCCCAAGTGCTGGGATTAAAGGCGTGCGCCACCACCGCCCGGCAGGACAGGGTTTCATTGTGTGGCTCTGGCTGGCCTGGAACTTAGTAGATTAACCAGGTTAGCCTTGAACTCACCAATGTCCTCTTGCTTTGCCTCCTGCAGGCTGGCATTACAAGCATGCACCAACACACTTAGCTGTTCCTTCCTAATTTACTTACCCCCCCTCTCTTTCTCTCTCTCTTTTCTCCTTCCTTCCTTTTTTTCCTCCTCCTCCTCCTCCTCCTCCTCCTCCTCCTCCTCCTCCTCCTCCTCCTCCTCTTTGTAGTATAGTGGACCTCAAATATTCCAGGCAAGGGACCTAACTCCCAACTTCCATTTTATTTTATTAATTGTTAATATGTATATATGGTTAACATGTATATATGGTGTGTGTGTGTGAATATGGGCTGGAACGTGCCATGGTGCACATGTAATCTTGGGTCAGCAAGTACTTTTACTGTTGAGCTGTTTTGCCATCACCTTTCCTCTGTGTGTGTGTGTGTGTGTGTCTGTGTGTGTGTGTATGTGTCTGTACGTGTGTCTGTGTATGTGTGTCTGTCTGTGTCTGTCTGTGTGTGTGTCTGTGTCTGTGTGTGGCTGTGTGTGTGTCTGTGTGTCTGTCTGTGTGTGTATCTGTGTGTGTGTCTGTGTGTGTCTGTGTATCTGTATCTGTGTGTGTGTCTGTGTGTGTATCTGTGTCTGTCTGTGTATGTGTGTGTGTGTCTGTGTCTGTGTATGTGTGTGTGTGTCTGTGTCTGTGTATGTGTGTGTCTGTGTCTGTCTGTGTATCTGTGTGTGTGTCTGTGTCTGTCTTTGTATGTGTGTGTGTGTCTCTGTGTGTATGTCTGTGTCTGTCTCTGTGTGTGTGTCTGTGTGTGTGTCTATGTGTGTATGTCTGTGTCTGTCTCTGTGTGTGTGTCTGTGTGTGTGTCTATGTGTGTATGTCTGTGTGTGTGTCTGTGTGTGTCTGTGTGTGTCTGTGTGTGTCTGTGTGTGTGTATTTAAAGCAGAGTTCTATTATATATTCCACACCAGCCTCAAACTTTCCTATAGCTAAGGATGACCTTGAACAACTTTCTCTCCCCTCTCCTTCCCTCCTTTCTTCCTTCCTTCCTTCCCTCCCTCCCTCCCTTTCTTCCTTCCTTCTTTCTTTCATTCTGTTTTGTTTCTTTGTATAGTCCTGGCTGTCCTGGAGCTTGCTTTGTAGACCAGACTGGCCTCGAACTCACAGAGCTCTGCCTGCCTCTGCCTCCCATGTGCTGGGATTGAAGGTGTGCAGCACTACCACCCGGTGCTTTACTTTAAAAAAAAAAAAGATTTATCTGTTTTGTTTTTGGTTTGGTTTGCTTTGCTTTGCTTTGCTTTACACATATGAGTATTTTACCTGTGTATTTGCCTGGTACCCATGGAGATCGGAAGAAGGCATTGGAGCCACTGAAACTGGAGCTACAGATGCTTGTGAACTACCGTGTGTACTTACACTGAACATGGGTCCTCTGTAAGACCAAGTTCTTAACCCCTGGAACCATCTCTCCAGCCTCAATGAACAACTTCTTTTTTTACTTTTAGTTTTATGAATTCTGTTGTGTGTGTCTATGTGCATGGTGCATGTGTGGAGGTCAGAGGACAGCTTGCGTGAGTCTGTTCTCTCCCTCTTCATTACATAGGTTCCAGGTCAAATTCAGGTCCTGAGACTTGGTGGCACAAGCTTTACTTGCTGATCTATCTCACCAGCCCCAGCTTTGAACTTCTGATCCTCCAGCCTCCCACTTCTAAGCGCTGGGATAGGAGGCATATACCACCATGGCCAGCTCTTCTGAGCCCTTGCTTTTCTTATTCTAGTTGCCAGAAAATTGAAGAGCAGAACGTCCAAGTGGAACAGCAGGAGATCATGAATGGAAAATGCAGACCCATTGACTTTGAGAAAGCCCAGGCAAACTGCCAAACTGCCCTCCAGGGCCCTGCCTGGGCCCATTGTTCCTCCCGGGTACCCATCAAGCCCTTCTTGCTGAAGTGTATGAACAGCTTCTGTGAATTCAGAGAACTCTTCCGTGCGCTTTGTGATTCTCTGCAGTCCTTCGAAGATGCCTGCCAGACCCAGGGCCTCAAGCCGCCTATCTGGAGAAACAGCAGCTTCTGCCGTGAGCCTCCCTGTAGTTATCCCATAGACAGGCTGAAACCACATTGTTCCAACATATCTGTCTAGCTCAAGCTGGCCTCAAAATCAAGGTCCTCCTGAACATATCCTATATGTGTGTGTGTGTGTGTGTGTGTGTGTGTGTGTGTGTGTGTGTAGGAGCATGTGCATATGGAGACTAGAAGCCAATGTTAATGTGCTGTTCATCAGTACAGCGATCTCACATAGACATGATTCGTATATGAGAGATATGTGAATCCTATATGAATTATATATGAATCATATATGATTTCAGGGCTCACCAATCGGTACTGGATAATCAGTATGTTCATTTGTGGAGGTGATTAAAAGCATCATGAATGCTTTTCTGTTTCTAGGAGACACAGTCTCACAGCAGACTCCCTGGCCCTCTGACTCTTAGCATCCTTCTGCCTCCTCTTCTGCAGTGTCCCCGAGCCTCAGCTGTAGGAGTTGTGACGCAGGTTGATCTGGGCAGTTGTTTTACATTTTGACCACCTTTGGTTATCCGTAATGGTCTCCATCTGTTGCAAAGAGAAGTGTCTTTGGTGAGGGGTGAGAAGTATATTTATCGGTGGATAAAAGGATAAGTATTTAGAACGAAGCTCAAAATTATGCCGGTTTACAGCCGGGCAGTGGTGGCGCACGCCTTTAATCCCAGCACTTGGGAGGCAGAGGTAGGCTGATTTCTGAGTTCGAGGCCAGCCTGGTCTACAGAGTGAGTTCCAGGACAGCCAGGGCTATAAAGAGAAACCCTGTCTCGAAAAACCACACAAAAAAAAAATTATTCTGGTTTAGTAAAGTGGTAGATTCTTCACTAAGATCTATGTCCTCGCTAGCCCTATGCTAGGTTTCCAGTGTTGGGAATGTTTTCCCACTTGTTAAGCAGGCCTTAAGTCCAATTAGACGGCTGTTGTTATTGCCAAGATACAAGTGCCACTATTGCACCCATGGGAAATCTTACCATGCTTCTTGTTGTTGTGATTCATAGATGTCACAGCTGGGTAGGACTATTGGTTATTTCCTTCCTTCCTTCCTTCCTTCCTTCCTTCCTTCCTTCCTTTGAAATTTGCACAACTCCTGCTTGGACTATGAAAGCCAGTCCTCAGGGAGGAGGCTTTCAGATAGGATAGGACCCAGCTCAGATCCCAGTACCGGATCCTTTACCTTTGGAGGACAATCAAAGGCAATAGCCTACATTGTATTGGACATCTTCTGGACTTCTATGCCTGTCTTAGTCTGAGTTTTACTGCTGTGAAGAGACACCATGACCAAGGCAACTCTTATAAAGACAAACATTTAATTAGGGCTGGCTTAAAGTTTCAGAAGTTCAGTCCATTATTATCATGGCGGGAAGCATGCCAGCATGCAGGGTGACTTGGTGCTGGAGGAGCCAAGAGTTCTACATCGTAAGCCAAAGTCAGCTAGGAGGAGACTAGGCATCCGTGGAGGAGGCTCTGAATCCCACTGACAGACTTGAGCATATATATGAGACATCAAAGACCCACCTCCACAGTAACATACTTTCTCTAACAAGGCCACACCTCCTCCAACAAGGCCACACCTCCTAATAGTGCCACTTCCCATGGGCCAGGCATATTCAAACCACCACCCTGACCAACAACTCCAAAGGGGTTTCTCACATCCGATACTGAGGTTTTTTTGTTAGTCTATTGAGTACTGTCTGCCCAAGTGGCATAACTTCATTTAAACTATATATGTATGCACATATATTCATATGTATTATATGTAATTTTTCTTCTTCTTTTTTTTTATATTTTGGCTTTTCAATACAGAGTGCCCTGTGTAGCTTTGGGTGTTTTGTAGATTGGGCTAGCCTCGAACTCACAGAGATCCACCTGCCTCTGCCTCTCAACTGCTGCGATCAAAGGCATGTGCCAACCACTGCCTGGCTAGTTTTTTGTTATTGTTGATGATTTTTTTTGGGGGGGTAACTTTTAGTGGGGGGTGTAGGCATCCATTGGAGTCCATTCTACTTCCCAGTTTTCTCTTAAAGAAAACTGACTATGCGTCCTATCAGGTATCAGTTGCTAGTAGCTCTTCAGCTAGGGGTAGGAGTGCATTCACATTTCCCTTCTCCATGCTGAGATTTTGTTGGACTTGAACTTGTGCAAGTCTTGTGCATGTTGTCTCAGCCACTGTGAGTCAAAGTATACAAGTGCCCTGTTGTGTCTAGAAAATACTGTTTCCTTATAGTCATCCACCCAGACTGGCCTCGGACTTCCTAGGGAGCCAAACGTGACCTTGCACTTCTGATCCTCCAATACCAGTGTGCCTGCCTAAGTTGTATAACTAAAAAAATAAAAATAAAAAATAAGGCCAGAGAGATGGCTCAGGAGGCAAGGGCACTTTTAGGATCTTTACAGCTGTGTAACCCTGATCATAAATCAAGAACCTTTAAATTTTTAAAGGGGGACTGGAAAGATGACTCAGCAGTTAAGCGTTTCTTGCAGAAGACCCCAAGTTCAGTTCCTAACAGCCACATCAGGAGGCTCACAAACCTTTGTCACTCCATCTCCAGGGGATCTAATACCTTCTTCTGGTCCCTTTTCACACACGCAAACCCACACACAAGCATGCATGCACACATGCACACACATCTACACATATAAGTAATAAAAATCTTAAAATGTAAAACAAGGAATGATTAAAACTTATTATTGCTATTATTTATTATTATTATTATTATTATTATTATTATTATTTTAGTTGTCCCTTCATATCAACAGGGCTCTGACTGGGTCCATGAACCATAAGGGTAGCAACATCTGAAGATGTCTATGTCTCTTTCTTAAAATAGCATAGGATCTTCACAGTACCTATGTACAGCCTCCAGTATACTTTCAACCATCTCTAGATGGCTTCTGATTTATAACATGGTATACATGCTAAGCGAGCCAGGCCAGGAGTCTAGCACAGTGGTAGAGTGACTGCCTAAAATCCCTCAGGGATGGGTTGGGGAAAGAGCACGTTAGTTACCTGAGGGATAGCCGATGTGAACAGCATATTGCTGACTCTACCCATCCACGAAGGCTGTATATATTCCTTTTGCTCACTCTCTATTTTGCTTCCTTTATTACACTTATTGATTTATTGGCTTATTTTATTATTTGTGTGTGTGCATGCATATGCATGTGCACATGCGTGCAAACGTGTAGCCACAGACATGAAGAGGTCAGAAGACAACTCTTGGGACTTACTTCTCTCTTTTTCACTGTGTTGGATCCCAGAAATTCAATTCAGGTCATCAGACTTGACAGCAAGCACCTTTACCTGCCGAGAAATCTGTTGAGCTCTGTCTCTCTCTCTGTGTTGTGGAAACTCACTTGTGTAGCCAAGGACAGCCTTGATTCTGGATCCTCCTGCTCTGTCCTCTGAGTGCTGGTAGTTTAGCTCGGAGGCACCACTCAGCTCTTTCCCTTAAAGACCATCTTAAATTCTTGACAGTTTCCCTCACTGCCCTGTGGCCGCATTATACCTAGTACTTAACAGTATGTCCTATTTTACCAACTGTGCACATGGAAGTCACTTTGCTATTACTGGATGATCTGGATAAGTTTCCCACATTAATTTAAAAGAATCTTATTTGTTTGTGTGTTTGTTTACTTTCTCATTTATTTCTTCAGGGCTATGCACACAGCCCATACTCAGCTAATGTTGAATAAATACTAATAAAATGGAAGACACGTTCTTTTGAGTGAACCCACCCTGGTTTCTGCAGCCTTTGCTTCCTTGGACCTCTTCTGGCCCTTGTAACTGATGCCAGTCTCCCTCTGATCCGCAGCTCTGGAGTGCCCAGCTCACAGTCACTACACAAACTGCCTTCCCTCCTGTCCGCCTTCCTGCTTGGACCCAGACAGCCGCTGTGAGGGCTCTGGCCACAAAGTCCCTGCCACTTGCAGGGAGGGCTGCATCTGTCAACCTGACTATGTGCTGAATAATGACAAGTGTGTCCTCAGAGCTCATTGTGGATGCAAAGATGCTCAAGGTGCCTTCATCCCGGTGAGTGAGATGAGAAAATAGGATTGGGGGTCCCGTTCTCCTTTTCATTGCTTCTCTCAGTCTGGAATGAACTTGTCTGGACCAATGGCCCTGGAGTATGAAAATTGCTCAGGGCCCGGTACAGGCTGCTGTGGTGACAGTGTGCTATCTCTGCACTATGTCCCCTGTCACTTGATGGGGGACTGTACACAGGAGCTCTTTCCTGAACCACACCTCCAGTCTCAGATGTAATTATTTTTCCATCTGTGGTTTCTTGACTCAGTAGAGGTGAAACCTGCAGACAGGGCAAATGTAAGTCACTCAACAGGAGGGGAGGCTGCCTCTCCAGAAGCATCTCTCCCAGCTTACTGTGTTTCCTGTCACATGACTTCTGCAGGAAGGCAAGAGCTGGATCTCTAGTAGCTGTACCCAGAACTGTGTCTGCATTGGAGGGACTATTGAGTGCCAGAATTTCCAGTGTCCCTCGAGGGCTCAGTGCCAGGACAATGAAGATGGCAGCAGCAATTGTGTCAAAATAAGTAAGGGAGCCATGGCGAAGGTAGAGAGGGTGTGTGCTCATGTCTAGAGGGACCCGTGACAAGACAAGAAGGTCTTTTAGTCTCCTGGCCTAAGAGGTGGAGGATAGGAGGTACCACAGTGGAGAGGGATTCTGGGGTGCATGGCTGGGCTGTGTTCCTTTTCAATTTAAGTCTCTTAAGTCAATTCAAGTTAGTCTTGTACATTCCCTTGGGAGATCCATCTTCTTCTTTTCTAAGGGCGTGGCATGAAGTACACACTCAGTTAATAGTTGCTGGGGGGATAACAATGAACATACTCTCAGTTTCTTATCGCTCAGTCCAGCCTTCTTTCTGTAGTTTCTACTTCCTCAGGCCCCTCTGGACCTCTCCAGGAACCTGTCTCTCCTCCTCCCCCAATAGGTGTGCAATGCCCGGCCCACAGTGTCTACACCAACTGCCTTCCTCCGTGTCCTCCTACCTGCTCGGACCCAGATGGTCACTGTGAGGGCACCAGACCCAATGTCCCTTCCACTTGCAAAGAAGGCTGCCTCTGCCACCCTGGTTTTGTGCTTGACAACGACAAGTGTGTACCCAGAATTGAGTGTGCCTGCAAAGACACCCAGCGTGCCTTCATCTTAGTGAGTGGGTGTGGAGAGTAGGTTTGGGGTCCCCTTCCTCCTTCCCTCTGCTTGTCTCTGCTTGGGATGCTCCTGTCTGTATGGCTGTCTCTGGAATGTGAAGACATGTTCTAAGGATGAGTCTTGCCCCAGCATATCACTCTGGGATTCTAGGCAAGCCTTCCAACTCTGAACCATGCAGCACTCCCTGTGTGATGTGATCTAGGCAAGCAATGCACTGCTCAGCCACACCCAAAGACCGTCACTGGGGAATTCCACACAGGATGTTTGTCTCTGTACCATACCTACAGCTCCAGATGCCATTAAACACACACACACACACACACACACACACACACACACACACACACAGAAAGAGAGAGAGAGAGAGAGATTTTCTACTGGTGCTTGGTTGACTGAATAGATTTGGAACTCAAAGATAGGGAAAGCATACATAAGCTCTTCAGACCTGGTTCTTGAGAGCACCCCCTCAGTCTCCATGTCCTTTCTTATCCCCTGACTGCTGTAGGCAGGCAAGGCTTGGCTATCCGAAGACTGCACCCAGAGCTGTACCTGCATACAAGGAACCATGAGGTGCCAGGATTTCCAGTGTCCCCCAGGGACTTACTGCAAGAACAGCAATGATGGAGGCAGTAACTGTGCCAAGATCTGTAAGGGAGCCGTGGGCAAGGAGGGAAGGGCGCACTCAAGGCGGGAAAAGTCAGAGCCAGGGCAAGAAGGATCTGAGCCTTCAGGTCTAAGAGCTACCCTGGTTAGAACAGCCTCTGGTACTCACGTTGAGTTAGGTCTGTTCTCACTATCAGTCTCTAGATGGTTTCTCTCCCACAGTTTTCCTCCTTTCTTCTCTATGCCTTGGCATATAGTCCACTGTCAGTACACGTCTGCTGAATGCACAATGAAGGGGAGGGGCAGCCCCAAGGTCCCTCAGTTATTCTACCCTGCTTGGTTTCTGTATTCTATGGGCCCCTCTACTCTCTCCCTTCTACTCTCTCCACTAACTCCGTCCCCTTCAACCCCATAGCTCTGCAGTGCCCGGCCCACAGCCAGTTCACAGACTGCCTTCCCCCCTGTCATCCTTCCTGCTCTGACCCCGATGGCCGCTGCGAGGGCATCAGCACCGGAGCCCACTCTAACTGCAAGGAGGGCTGCGTGTGCCAGCCTGGCTACGTGCTGCATAACGACAAGTGTGTGCTCACAATTGAGTGTGGCTGCCAAGACACACAGGGTGGCTTCATCCCTGTGAGTTGGTACAGAAAGTGGGTTTGAGAGTGCTTGGTGGGTCATTCTCTTGTGTGTATTAATCAGGGTTCTCTACAGTAACAGAGCATATGGAATGACTATATATAGAAAGGAAATTTATTAGAGTGACTTACATGCTGTGGTCCAGCTAATCCAGCAATGGCTGCCTATAAATGGAAGGTCCAAGAATCCAGGAGTTGTTCAGTCACATGAGGCTGGATCTCTCAGGCATATACTGGTCTGTAGTATATGCTGGAATCCTAAAGAAGAAGAGTTTAATGCCAGTGAAGGAATGGACTTGCTAGAGAGAGCGCACACACAAAGAGAAAGCTTCCTTCTTCCGTGTCCCTTATATAGGCTGCCAACACAAGGTGCGGTACATATTAAAAGTGAATCTTCTCACCTCAAAGATCCAGATTAGAAATGGGTCTTCATGGACTGGAGAGATAACTTAGCAGTTAAGAGCACTGACTGTTCTTCCAGAGGTCCCGAGTTCAATTCCCAGCAACCACATGGTAGCTCACAACCATCTGTGATGGGGTCTGATGCCCTCTTCTGGTGTGTCTGAAGACAGCTACAGTGTACACACATACATAAATAAATCTTAAAAAGAAGGAGGAGGAGGAGGAGGAGGAGGAGGAGGAGGAGGAGGAGGAGGAGAAGAAGAAGAAGAAGAAGAAGAAGAAGAAGAAGAAGAAGAAAAGTGGGTCTTCTCTCTTCAAATGATTTGTTTAAGAAAGGAAATCACTCCTAGGTGTGTCCAGTCATTTGGGTTTTAGTTCATTCCAGATGTAATCAAGTTGACAACCAAGAATAGTGTAACTATGAGGACCTGGGTTCAAATGACCACAACCCACAAAAGCTATTATAGTGGTTCTGTAGTCACAGTGCTCCTGCTGGTGAGTACAGGTGGATCTCCAGGAAGTCGTGGGAACTAACTAGTCTTGTGGAGAGCAGCGTATGTATGTATGTATGTATGTATGTATGTATGTATGTATGATGTATGTATGCATGTATGATGTATGTATGTATGTATGTATGTATGTATGTTTTTTTATTTTTTTATTTTTTTGGTTTTTCGAGACAGGGTTTCTCTGTGTAGCCCTGGCTGTCCTGGAACTCACTCTGTAGACCAGGCTGGCCTCGAACTCAGAAATCCGCCTGCCTCTGCCTCCCAAGTGCTGGGATTAAAGGCGTGCGCCACCACCGCCTGGCAAAATTGATTTGAGGTCTCACCGAGATTTTGAACTCGCTGATTTTGAAATTGCTGGATTCAAAGTCCAGAGTGCTAACCATTACACCATGGGGCCTACATTTGTATTTTTAAAAAATAGGATTTTGGTGGCCACTTTCCAGTTTCTTCTGCTTCTCTCCAACCAGGATGTTATTCCTTGGTTGGTCAGAGCCTGTCATAGGCTAGGCAGGCCCTCTACCTATGAGCCACACCCAAGCTAGAGGATTCTAGACAGGTCCGTTACCTCTAGTACATGCCCCCCCCCCAGCCTTGCCTATCAGTTGGGTCCTACTCTGGTGCTTTGTGGCTGAGCTACGTACCAGGCTTCCATTGGAAGATTCTAGGCCTCACCTCTGACAGTGGTGAGCTGTTCCCTTCAATAGTGAGGCACTCTCGCAGAAAGATTGCAGGGAAACACTGTACCCCCAGCTCCTGGTGCAGCATTTAGTCGTTTGTTTTTGTTGTTTTGAGACAGGATCCCACAGTATAGCTCTGGCTGACCTAGACCTTACAGAGACCCTCCTGCTTCTGCTTCCTGAGTGCTTGGACTGAAGGCGTGTGCCACCACATCCTGACCAGACGTAGTGGTTTTCTTTTTTCTTTTCTTTTTTTCCACCTATGGGTGATTGACACAGTAGATGCTGAATCTACAAATAGGGAGGGCAGACAGAAGCCCTTCAGACCGTGGGTGTGGCTGTGTCCCTTGAACCAGCCTGTTCTTCCTCATCTTCTCTGTTTTCCCTATGGCTTCTTCAGGCAGGCAAGAACTGGACCTCCAGAGGCTGCTCCCAGAGCTGTAACTGCATGGAAGGGGTCATTCAGTGCCAGAATTTCCAGTGTCCCTCAGGGACTTACTGCCAGGACATTGAGGATGGCACCAGTAACTGTGCAAATATGAGTAAGGGGGCCACCTGGGGGAAGGCGGGGCTGGCACGCTCATGACTAATGGGATCGGAAGCAGGATGAGAAGATTAGTTCCCGAGGTCTGTGAGGTCAGGGATAGAGGAGTGAGATTCTGGGACCCCACAACTCATCTGGTCCCTTCTCAGCATTTCTCCATGGTTAGGATCCCATGACGAGCTGGAAGACCCATTTTATTACTTCATTCCTTGGAGCTTAGCACACATTTCATGCTCAGTAAATGTTGCTGAATGGATAATACAAGGGGGAAATGCTCAAAGCTCCATTGGTCGTTCAGCCACACCTGGTTTCCATAGCTGCTGCATCCTGAGCCCCTTGAATCATTTCCACTAACCCAGCTTCCCTCTACCCCACAGCTCTGCAGTGCCCGGCCAACAGCAGCTTCACCAACTGCCTACCTCCTTGTCCACCCTCCTGTTTGGACCCGGAAGGCCACTGTGGGGGCTCCACCACCAAAGACCCCTTCACCTGCAAGGAGGGCTGTGCCTGTGAACCTGACTATGTGCTGCTTAACGACAAGTGTGTGCCTAGAATCGAGTGTGGCTGCAAAGATGCCCAGGGTGTTCTCATCCCTGTGAGTGGGCGTGGAGAGCGGGATGGGGGGCACTGGGGAGATGGCTCAGTGGGTTAGGTATATGCACCGAAAGAATGCAGACTCGTATTTGAGTCTATGCAACACACGTGAACTGGCTGGGTAGCCTGTGCCTGTAATCAAGGGCTCCTCCCGGGAGATGGGAGGTAGAGACAGGAGAATCCCTAGAAACTTGAGGGCTAGCTAGTGCTGTGTGCTTAGTGGAGAAGGACAACAGCAAAAATGGGGGAAGGGGGAGAGAGAGAGAGAGAGTGAGAGAGAGAGAGAGAGCTTTCTCAATATGAAATGGAAGGTGAGGAGGACCATCCTCTGACGTGTACACACACATAGACACACCCACACACACACAAAGATCATTTTGAAAAGTGTGGTTGGGGCAATTTTCTCTTTTCTTTGGCGTTGTGTGCCGGGGATGCACCTGTCTATGTACATGGCTGCCTCTGGAGTGTGAAGGTTGATCAGGTTCTGGAACATTCTAGATGAATGCTCTCTAGCTGAGCCTCCACAGCCGAACCATATGTAGTCAGAAGCTGTGTCAACTGCCCTGTGCCCCCCAGGCCACCAAGGGAAGATTGGCGGCCTGACAATACCATGGAGTCGCTCTGTAAGCACTTTGATGGGGCTTCTAGGCAGGTGCTCTACCAATCACACAGGTCCCCCACCCCAATTTTCCATCAATAATTGGTTGACTGAATAGATGTGAAACCTGCAGATACGAAGGGCAAAGGTCAGCACTTGAGAGAGATGAGGGCGACGACCAATAACCAGACCTCCTGCCTCTGCTCCATTTTCAATCCCTGTGGCTTCTGTAGGCAGACAAGACCTGGATCAACAAAGGCTGCACACAAATCTGTACCTGTGTGACTGGGACCATCCACTGCAGGAGTTTCCAGTGTCCCTCAGGGACCTACTGCAAGGACATCGAGGATGGCACTAGCAACTGCACTGAAATCAGTAAGAGGACCACAGGGAAGGTGGGGGCTGTTCATGACTGGAGAGATTGGGGGCGCGGCAGGAAGGAGCTAGTCCCCGGACCTGAGAGGTCAGGGGCAGGAGGTAACACAGTGAGGAGAGATTCTGGGGACCAGTTTTTGGGCTGGGTACTTTCTTGTTCTTGGTTTCCTCATGGGGGTTTACCATCCCATAAGTTAGAAGGCCCATTCTTATTACTTTCTCTCCTAGGGGATTGGCACACAGCCTGTGGTCAGTAAATGTTTTTGGGGAAAAAAACAAACAAACAAAAAACCTACTTTCAAGTTCTCTTAAACATTCTACCTTCTCCTGTTCCTATAGTATCTGCTTCCTTAAACCCTCTTTGGGCCTCTCCACTTACCCCACTCTCTCTCCACCCCATAGCCGTGCAGTGCCCGGCCCACAGCCTCTACACCCACTGCCTTCCCTCCTGCCCACCTTCCTGCTCGGACCCAGACAGCCTGTGTAGGGGCACCAGCCTCACATCCCCCTCCATCTGCAAGGAGGGCTGTGTCTGTGAACCTAACTACGTGCTGAGTGAAGACAAGTGTGTGCCCAGAATTGAGTGTGGCTGCAAAGATGCCCAGGGTGTTCTCATCCCTGTGAGTGG
>NW_021604735.1:208168-216155 GCF_004785775.1 Grammomys surdaster | reverse complement strand
GCTGCAAAGATGCCCAGGGTGTTCTCATCCCTGTGAGTGGGCGTGGAGAGCGGGATGGGGGGCACTGGGGAGATGGCTCAGTGGGTTAGGTATATGCACCGAAAGAATGCAGACTCGTATTTGAGTCTATGCAACACACGTGAACTGGCTGGGTAGCCTGTGCCTGTAATCAAGGGCTCCTCCCGGGAGATGGGAGGTAGAGACAGGAGAATCCCTAGAAACTTGAGGGCTAGCTAGTGCTGTGTGCTTAGTGGAGAAGGACAACAGCAAAAATGGGGGAAGGGGGAGAGAGAGAGAGAGAGTGAGAGAGAGAGAGAGAGCTTTCTCAATATGAAATGGAAGGTGAGGAGGACCATCCTCTGACGTGTACACACACATAGACACACCCACACACACACAAAGATCATTTTGAAAAGTGTGGTTGGGGCAATTTTCTCTTTTCTTTGGCGTTGTGTGCCGGGGATGCACCTGTCTATGTACATGGCTGCCTCTGGAGTGTGAAGGTTGATCAGGTTCTGGAACATTCTAGATGAATGCTCTCTAGCTGAGCCTCCACAGCCGAACCATATGTAGTCAGAAGCTGTGTCAACTGCCCTGTGCCCCCCAGGCCACCAAGGGAAGATTGGCGGCCTGACAATACCATGGAGTCGCTCTGTAAGCACTTTGATGGGGCTTCTAGGCAGGTGCTCTACCAATCACACAGGTCCCCCACCCCAATTTTCCATCAATAATTGGTTGACTGAATAGATGTGAAACCTGCAGATACGAAGGGCAAAGGTCAGCACTTGAGAGAGATGAGGGCGACGACCAATAACCAGACCTCCTGCCTCTGCTCCATTTTCAATCCCTGTGGCTTCTGTAGGCAGACAAGACCTGGATCAACAAAGGCTGCACACAAATCTGTACCTGTGTGACTGGGACCATCCACTGCAGGAGTTTCCAGTGTCCCTCAGGGACCTACTGCAAGGACATCGAGGATGGCACTAGCAACTGCACTGAAATCAGTAAGAGGACCACAGGGAAGGTGGGGGCTGTTCATGACTGGAGAGATTGGGGGCGCGGCAGGAAGGAGCTAGTCCCCGGACCTGAGAGGTCAGGGGCAGGAGGTAACACAGTGAGGAGAGATTCTGGGGACCAGTTTTTGGGCTGGGTACTTTCTTGTTCTTGGTTTCCTCATGGGGGTTTACCATCCCATAAGTTAGAAGGCCCATTCTTATTACTTTCTCTCCTAGGGGATTGGCACACAGCCTGTGGTCAGTAAATGTTTTTGGGGAAAAAAACAAACAAACAAAAACCTACTTTCAAGTTCTCTTAAACATTCTACCTTCTCCTGTTCCTATAGTATCTGCTTCCTTAAACCCTCTTTGGGCCTCTCCACTTACCCCACTCTCTCTCCACCCCATAGCCGTGCAGTGCCCGGCCCACAGCCTCTACACCCACTGCCTTCCCTCCTGCCCACCTTCCTGCTCGGACCCAGACAGCCTGTGTAGGGGCACCAGCCTCACATCCCCCTCCATCTGCAAGGAGGGCTGTGTCTGTGAACCTAACTACGTGCTGAGTGAAGACAAGTGTGTGCCCAGAATTGAGTGTGGCTGCAAAGATGCCCAGGGTGTTCTCATCCCTGTGAGTGGGCGTGGACAGCGGGCTTGGTGGGGGCTGGGAAATGGCTCGCTGTGAAAACCTTTGCTCTGCAAGTCTGAGAACCTAAGTTTGATTCCCTACGACCTGTGAAAACCGTGTCAGTCTGTCTCTAATTCCAGGGGTTCCTATTGGGATATGGGGGACAGGAGCAGAAGAATCCTCAGCACTCAGGAGGCAGAAGTAAGAGCATTTCTGAGTTGTGGCCAGCCTGGTCTACACAGCGAGTTCCAGGACAAGCAGGGCTACACAAAGAAACCCCATCTCAAAAAAAAAAAAAAAAAAAGGAAGTCCCACCAGACCATATTAGGCCAGTGTTCCTCTGCTGAGCCATGCTCCTGGCCCCTCCCAGGGATATGAGACTAGGTTACCTAGCACTCACTGGAGGACTGAGGTCTGTCACTGAACCATACTTCCCACCCTCACTGGGGAACCCTAGCAGATTCTCTATAATGAGCCAGGCCCGTAGCCCCCCTCTGGAGTGTTCTAGCCAACTGCTCTACCTCTTAACCAATCTCCTATACCCTCTTTGAGGGTTCTAGACAAGTGTTCTGTAGCTTTCTGTATCTGAGCTCTGCTGCCAAACCACTAATGGAAGGCTAGACTTAAGCTCTGACCCAGGCCACACCTTCAACTCCTTAGTGCAGGGTTCTAGACATGCTGTAGACCACTAATCTACGTCCACAGCCTCAGATGCATTTCCCCCAAATCTCTTCCTCCTGTGTTTAGGATAGACGTGGCGTGTATTTATAGGGAGCGCAAAGGTCAGCCCTTCAAACAAGAGGTGAGGCTGTTTCCCTCTAACCAGTCCCTCTGTCCTGATTCCTTTTCTCTCCCCTTGGTTTCTGCAGGCAGATAAGGCCTGGATCAACAGAGGCTGTACCCAGAGCTGTACCTGCATGGGAGGGGCCATCCAGTGCCAGAATTTCCAGTGTCCCTCAGAGACTTACTGCAAGGACATTGAGGATGGCAACAGTAACTGCACCAATATCCGTAAGGGAGCCATGGCGGAGTAGGGGGTGGGTGTGCTCATGGCTGGAGACATCAGAAGGGGAAGGAGGAGCTCCGTCCTCTGAGCACCTAAGGTCTGGGATGGGGGGACCACTGTGGGGAGGGATTGTGAGCTGGATCCATGGGAGGGCTGGATCCCTCATCACTCTTCGGCTTGAGATTGTCAGTCTCCGAACTGAGCTCAGAGGACTACATCCTTTGTGAAAGGTGCTTTTAATGCACGTATAGTGCGTGCTTGTGTGTGTGTGTGTGTGTGTGTGTGTGTGTGTATGCTTGTGTGTGTGTGCACGTGAGTGTAGAGCATGTGGAGGCCAGAAGGAAGGCTGAGGCCCTGAAGGTGGGGTTCTGTGAGATAGTGAGCCACCTTACATGGATGCTGAATTCAAGTCTCGTAAGAGTAGCAAGCAATCTTAAAGGTTGAGCCACCTCTCCGACCCCTGGTCTGGGTTCTGTAGCTTGCTCACTTGAACCTTCTAGGTCATCTCCACTAATTCTAGTCTCCCTCCACCCGCTAGCTCTCCAGTGCCCGGCCCACAGCCACTACACCAACTGCCTTCCACCCTGTCAGCCTTCCTGCTCAGACCATGATAGCCACTGTGAGGGTTCCAGTACCAAAGCCCCCTCCACCTGCAAGGAGGGCTGTGTCTGTGAACCTGACTACGTGCTGAATGACGACAAGTGTGTGCCTAGAATCGAGTGTGGCTGCAAAGACGCCCAGGGTGTTCTCATCCCCGTGAGTGGGCGTGGAGAGCAGGATGCGGGGGTGAGGGTGGGGGATGGGAAGTGGCCCAGTGTGTGAAACATTTGCTGAAGAGAGCTCAGGGGAGGAATTGTTTGCCCACCCCCTAATGCGAGGACCTGAATTTGAATCTATCTGATCAGTGCAAGCCTTGATGGTGTGTGTCTGTAATCCAGGCCTGTTGCTAGGAGCTGGGTAGCAGGGACGGTAATCCCTGGACGTGTGTAGGTAGGAGTGGATGACAACAGTAAAGAGGTGGGGGAATGGGAGGAAAGGAGGGAGGGAAGGAGGGAGGGAGTCTCTGGACAAAGTAAAAGCCGAGGACCAATATTCCAGATTGTTCTCTGACCTCCAAACATATATATGTTCCTGCTCCCCAACCCCATAAACATTCTCTTGTTGTCAAACGAGAGACTGAGGGCCACTTTCTCATTCCTCTGCTTCTCCTGACCTGGGACGCTCTTGTCTATGTATGTTAGTCTTGTAGTATAAAGGTTGATTAGGTTCTAGAACATGCCATGACCTCAGCCCCTCTCTCCCTCTAAGCCACACCCCCAGACCCTCTTGGAGGATTCTGGACAGATGTTCTATTTCTAAGCCATACCCTCAGACCCTCTTGAGGACTCTGGACAGGTGTTCTACCTCTAAGCCACACTCCCATATTCTACTGAAGGATTCTGGCAAGTATTCTTCTAGGCCACACCCCCAGATTCCCCTGGGGAATTCTGGACAGCCTTTCTAACTCTAAGCCACACCCCCAAATTCTATTGGGGGATTCTGGCCTAGGTCACACCCCCAGATTCTACTGGAGGATTCTGGGCAAGTGTTCCACTTCTAAGCCACAACCTGACAATTACCTTCCTTACCAACTATCACTGAAGATTCTACATTGGAAATATGCTCCCAGATCCACAGTTGAGGACTCTAGGTCTGAAGTCTTTCACTGAGTTATGCTCTTAGCCCCTCACTGGAGGATTCTAGGCATGTACTATTCCACTGAGCTAATCCCACAACCTTCAATGCATTCTCCACCCCCTTTCTCCTAATACCTTCCATCCATAGTTGGTTAAATGAGTACACATAGAACCTGCAGAGAAGGAGGGCAAAGGTAACTAACTTCCTCAGGCAGGAGGCAAGGTTGGCCTTCTCTAACAAGTCCTATGCCCACTTCCTTCTCCTTGACATCCGCAGGCAGATAAGACCTGGATCAACAGAGGCTGTACCCAGAGCTGCACCTGCATGGGAGGGGCCATCCAGTGCCAGAAATATCACTGTCCCTCAGGGACTTACTGCAAAGACATGGAGGATGACAACAGTAGCTGTGCCACAATCAGTAAGAGAGCCACGGGGGCTGTGGATAGGGTGTGCTCATGGCTGAAGAGACCAACCAGGGGCAGGAAAAGAAGGAGACGAGTCCTCTTGGCTTCTGAGATCTGGGAGAAGAGGCACCACAGTGGGAGTGGGTTGTGGGCGTCCATGGCTGGGCTGGGTTCCTTCTCACTATCTGTCTTCAGCTGTGAGTCTCCACTTTAACTTAAAAGGTGTATTCTTCCCTTTAAACATTTTATTTGTAATTCTGTGTCTAATGCTGTGTCTGTATACAGATGAGTATCTGCAGCTGCGTCAGGGCATGCAGAAACCACAAGATGGCATCAGATGGATGCCCTGGAGCTGGAGTTATGTGGGATTTCTGACCAGGCCAAACTTAACTTAGGTCCACCCCAAGAACAGCAAGTCTGCTTAACTGCCGAGCCACCTCTCCAGCCACAAGAGATCCTTCCTTCCTTTCTTTCTTTCTTTCCTTTCTTTCTTTTCTTTCCTTCCTTTCTTCCTTTCTTTTCTCTCTCTCTCTCTCTCTCTCTCTCTCTCTCTCTCTTTCTCTCTCTCTCTTCCTTTCTCTCTCTCTCTCTTTCTTTCTTTTTCTTTCCTTAGGGCTTAGCACAAAAAATCCACACTCAGTAAATGTTGGCTGAATGAATTACAAATGGGAGAAAAAGCTCCACACTTTCTTAAGCATTCTGCCTAGCCTGGTCTCTGGAGCCTGCTTTCTCCCATGTTCCTCTATGTTCCTCTCCCCTAACTGCACTCCCTCTACCCCACAGCTCTGCAGTGCCCGGCCAACAGCAGCTTCACCAACTGCCTACCTCCTTGTCCACCCTCCTGCTTGGATCCGGAAGGCCATTGTGGGGGCTCCACCACCAAAGACCCCTTCACCTGCAAGGAGGGCTGTGCCTGTGAACCTGACTATGTGCTGCTTAACGACAAGTGTGTGCCTAGAATCGAGTGTGGCTGCAAAGACGCCCAGGGTGTTCTCATCCCCGTGAGTGGGCGTGGAGAGTGGGATACTGGGACATGGGGAGAGAACTCAGTGGGTAAAATGTTTGCCTGCCTAGTGTGAGGACATGAGTTTGAGTCTGTGCAGCCAGTACAAGCCTTGGTGTTGTACGTCTTGTGTCTGTAATTCCAGGGATCCTACTAGGAGATGGGCGGCAGAGACAGGAGAGTCCCTAGAAACAGGAGAGCTAACTAGTGTGTGGGCAGGGCTGAAGGACAACAGCAAAGAGAAGAGAGAGACCGTGATGAGGGAGGGAGGACGGAGGAATGGAGGACGGGAAGAAAGTGATTGTCTCAATACAAGTGGACGATGAGGACCAACACTAGAGACTGTCTTCTGACCACCACACATACATGTGTGGCCCTCACACTTCCCTGAAGCTTTTTTTAAAGGCAGGATTAGTATCTTAGTTAGGATTTCTACTGCTGCAATGAAACACCATGACCAAAAAGCAAGTTAGGGAGGAAAGGGTTTATTTGACTTACACTTCCAGAGCATAGTCCACCATCACTGGGAGAAGTCAAGACAGGAACTCAAGCAGCGCAGGAACTTGGAGGCAGGAGCTGATTTAGAAACCACGAAGAGTGCTACTTACTGACCTCCCTCACATGGCTTGCTCAGCCTTCTTTCTTATAGAACCCAGGCCCACCAGCTCACCCTCAATGGGCTGGGCCCTCACCCACTGATCACTAATTGAGAAAATGCCTTACAGCTGGATCTCATGGAGGCCTTTCCTCAACTGAGGCCCCTTCCTTTCTGATGCCTCTGGCTTAAGTCAAGTTGATACACAAACCAGCCAGTATCATCGGTACCACTTTCTCCTTTCCTGTGCTTTCTTCTGTCTATATGGCTGATCCTATTATGTAAAGGTTGGTGATGTCCTGGAACATGATAAACCAATGTTCTACTGCCGAGACACACCCCTGTCCCTCTCTGGAGATCTGGTCAGGGGCCTTAACACGTCAGTAGACTCCCTGACCCTCACTGAGGATTCTGTGCCTAGGTGCTACTCCTCACCCCCCTCCTACCACCCCACTCTGGATTCTTGGCAGCTATCCTACCAATGAGCAAGGTCTCTATCCTTGTATCAATGATTCCTAGGCAAGTTGTCTACTGCTAAGTCACACCTAAACCCTCTTAGAGGATCCTTACAAGTTTTCTACAACTGAGCCATTCCCCAGCCTCTCACTGGAGGGGACAAGACAATTTTGTACTACAGAGTCATGCCCCTAGACTCCCTTAGACCAGTCTAGGCAAATGGTCTATCTCTAAGCCAGAGCCTCCTCAGCCCCTCCCAAATACCTGTCACTCATAGATGATGGTTCTAGTCATAGGTTCTACATCTGAGCTGTGCTTCCCAGCACCAAGGGAGAGTCCCCTGCCTCAGTTCTACCAGCGAGCCACACCTCAGCCACTTACTGAAAGCTATGTCCACAATCCCAGAGAAATCCTTTTCTCCCCAAATCTTTTCCAACCAAGCTTGGGTTCCTCAGTGGATGTGGAACCGGTTGATAGAGAGGGCAGAGGGCAGCCCTTGAGAGGGGAGTCAGGGCTGTTTCCCTCTAACCAGTCCCTCTGTCCTGACTCCCTCTCCCTTTGGCTTCCACAGGCAGATAAGACCTGGATCAACAGAGGCTGTACTCAGACCTGTACCTGCATGGGAGGGGCCATCCAGTGCAAGAAATTTCAGTGTCCTTCAGAGACTTACTGTGAGGACATCGAGGATGGCAACAGTAACTGCACCAAAATCTGTAAGGGAGCCATGGGGGAGGTGGAGAAAGTACACATCTGGCTGCAGAGCTCAGAGGCAGTGCAAGGTGGAGCCTGGTTCCCAGGCCTCGGAGTGACCCTCAGTGTGGGGTCCCTTCTCGCTGCTAGTGTCTCAATGGTTAGTCCCCACGTTAGCTTGGGAGAGCCATTCATCTTTACTTTTTACTTTTAACTGCATGTATTCCTATATGTCTGTGGGTGGGTATATCCGGCACATGGCAGCCGGAAGAGAGGGCTGAATCCCCCGGAGACTGAGCAGCCCAATCTGGGTGAGACGAACCCAACTCAGCTCCTCTGCAAGAACAGCAAGGACTCATAACTGCCGGGCCATCTCTCATCCCCAAGTGATCCAGTCTTTCTTTCCTTGAAGCTGGCACAAAGTTCTGGATGACTAAATATGTGATGAATGGATAACGAAAGAGGGGGGAGCTCTAGACTTGCTTGGGCATTCTAGTATATTCTAGTATATTCTAGTATATTCTAGTATATTCTAG
>NW_021604735.1:180958-208158 GCF_004785775.1 Grammomys surdaster | reverse complement strand
TAGTATATTCTAGTATATTCTAGTATATTCTAGTATATTCTAGTATAGTTTAGCCTCAGCTTGCTCTGACCTGTGTTCCTCTCCCCTAACCTTACCCTCTCTCCTCCACAGCTCTGCAGTGCCCGGCCAACAGCAACTTCACCAACTGCCTTCCTTCTTGTCAGCCTTCCTGCTCTAACATGGATGTTCACTGTGAGGAATCCAGCCCCAAAGCCCCCTCCTCCTGCAAGGAGGGCTGCGTCTGTCAGTCTGGCTACGTGCTGCATAATGACAAGTGTATACTCAGAAATCAGTGTGGCTGCAAAGATGCCCAGGGTGACCTCATCCCAGTGAGTGGGCATCTCAAGTGGGGGTTGGTGGGGGGCTGGAGGAAGCTCAGTGGGTGAAATGTTTGCCCCCTCACTGCAGTGGGAGGACTGGAATGTGAATCTGTATGGCCAGTATAAGCCTCGGTGGTGTTCGTCTATAATTCCAGGGCTCCTGCTCGAAGATAGGAGGTGGGGACAGGATATTTTCTAGAAACCTTGTGACTAGCTATTCCTGTGTGAGTGGCAGTAAAAAGAGGCAACCACGGTGGGGTGGGAGTTCAGGGGAGACTGCTGAATACAAGAATACAATGAGGACCAGCACGTGAGATCGTCCTTTGACCACCGCATGTACATGTGTTCATATTCACACACTCGCACAAATACACACTCACAAAGACTTTTTTTTTTTTTTAAAGTGGGGCTAGGTGGTCATTCACCGCTGCTCCCGTAATATGAAGTTGGTCTTTCCTGGAACTTGCCAGGCAAGTCCTCTACTGCTGAGCCATGTCCTAAGCCCCTCCCTAGAAGATGTTAGCCAGAGGCTCTAAAACTGACCCAGGCTCTCAGTCCTACAGTAATGGGTGCTAGGCAACTGCTCTACCACTAAGTCATGCCCCAGATACTCTTAAAGGATTCTAGGTAAACGTTCTGAATTTGAGTTACAATCCCAGGTTTCCATTGAAGGATTCTAGGCCTCATTTCTACCCATGGCCACTACTAGCCTGTTACTGGAGGATTCTAGACAGAGGTTCTGCATCTGAGCTGTACTCCCACGTACCCAAAAGAGGACTCTAGATCTCTACCAGTGAGCGACAGGCCAACCCCTCACTAGACTGAGATATGCTCATAGCCCATGATGTATTTTCCCCTTGAATACTTCCCAGCTATGTTTGTTTTAGTGGGGTGGAACCTGCTGATGGCACATCCGAAGCTCTTCATAGGAGACAAGAGTTACCCAGGACTAGCACCTGCCTTGTCACTTGCCTTCTCTCCCCGTGACTTTTGCAGGAAGGCAAGACCTGGATCACCAGCGGCTGTTCCCAGAGCTGTAACTGCACAGGAGGGGCCATCCTGTGCCAGAATTTCCAGTGTCCCCCAGGGACTTACTGCAAGGACATCGAGGATGGCAACAGTAACTGCACCAATATCCGTAAGGGAGCCATGGCGGAGGGTGGAGGAGGGTGTGCTCATGACTGGAGAGACAAGAGGCAAGAAGGAGCTTAGTCTGGTGGGCATAAGGAGTCAGGGATAAGGAGGTGTCGTAGTGGAGAGGGATTCCCAACACCCACACTGGACTAGTCAGTACGAGTCTCTCAGTGATTAGCCTCATCTAATTTAAAGATGCATCTTTTTAAAATGAATAACTATTTCTTTTTATTTAGGTTTAATTGAATATGTCTATCTGTGTACATTCCATGTGTGTGTAGATGAGGGCTGGCAGGGGTCAGAAGAGGCTGTTAGATCTGGAACTGGAGCTTCCAGGTGGTTGTGGGGACTGGGAACTGAACTCAGTTCCTCTGGAAGACAAGCAAGTGCTCTTAACCGCTGAGCCTCTTTCCAGCCCCATAGCCATATTCTTTTTTTTTTTAGGACATGAAGCCCCCCTTTTTTTAAGATTTATTTATTATTTATGAATACACTGTAGCTGTCTTCAGACACACCAGAAGAGGGCATCAGATCTCATTACAGATGGTTGTGAGCCACCATGTGGTTGCTGGGATTTGAACTCAGGACCTCTGGAAGTGCAGTCAGTGCTCTTGACCACTGAGCCATCTCTCCAGCCCCCCATAGCCATATTCTTAACTGTTCTCTCTGGCCCTGACACACCATTCATGAACAATAAATATTTGTTGAATCAATAACAAAAGGAAAAACAAACGGACAGATAAACCCTTCGGCCCACCATGGTTCCTGTAGCCTCTGCTTCCTCTGGCCCTTCTGGTCCTCTCTGCTAACTGTAATCTCCCTCTATGCCACAGCTCTGCAGTGCCCAGCCCACAGCAGCTACACCAACTGCCTTCCGTCCTGTCCACCCTCATGCGTGGACCCAGAGGGCCTCTGTGGAGGCACCAGACCTAAAGTCCCCTCCACCTGCAAGGAGGGCTGTGTGTGCCAGCCTGGCTACCTGATGCATAATAACAAGTGTGTGCTCAGAATTTACTGTGGCTGCAAAGACACGCAGGGTGCTGTCATCTCAGTGAGTGTGTGTGTGTGTTTGGGAAATGGGCTTGCTGAGGCTAGAGAGAAGACTAGCTGGGTAGAATATTTGCTCAGAAAGTATGAGGACCTGAGTTTTTAATCCCCACAATCCATGTAAGCTGGGCATGGTAACCTGTGCCCCTAATTCCAGGGCTCCTATCAGGAAACAGGAGCTGGGGACAGAGGAATCCCTGAAATTGCAGCTAGTTCCGTATGGTTAGAGAGATGTGTGTAACATCAAAGAGACAGACTTTGTCAACACAAGCTGGACTGTGAGGACCGACACCTGGATCGTGTCCTGTTCTCAAACCATGCGAGTACTGACATACACACATGAATCATATGTAAATACAAAGTGGGTTTGGGGACCATCTCCTTTCTGCTCCTCCCACCTGAGATGATCCTGAGAAGGTGGGTCAGGTCCTGGTACAGGCTAGGGAAATGGTCTACCTCTGAGCCACATACCGTATCAGGCCTTCACTGGGAGCTCTAGACATGCCCTTGGCTGTTCCCCATGGCCCCATTACTTCACTGGGAAATTCTAGGTAGACACTGTACTGCTAGGCTGTGGCACCGCACCAGCTGCAATTAAAAATGTATTTCTAATCTATTGAGTTTAGTCAATGAAGGAGGGACCTTCAGAGAGGAAAGGCAGGTGACTGCCCTTCAAACAGGATGTGAAGCTGTCTCTTTAGAACTGGTTCGTGGTCATCACGTGTTTTCTCTTCCCATGGCATCCGCAGGCAGACAAGACCTGGATCTCCAGAGGCTGTACCCAGAGCTGTACCTGCTCAGCAGGGACCATCCACTGCAGGAATTTCCGGTGTCCCTCAGGGACCTACTGCAAGAATGGGGATAATGGCAGCCCTAACTGCACCAAAATCCGTAAGGGAGAGAACAGGGAGTGTGCTCGTGGACGGGGTCAGAGGCAGAGCAAAAAGGACTTTGGTCCCTGGGCCTTAGATGTAGGAGATTGGAAGTACCACAGTTGGGAGGGACTCTGGACACCCGCGGCTGGGTTGAATCTCTTCTCAGTGTTAGCTTCTCAGTTAGTCTCCTACGTTGGGAGCTTCATCTTCTTACATGTTTCCTCATGGCTTGACACCACAGCTTAGAAACCATTTGCTGAATGAATAACGAAAGTGGGGAAATGAGGCTCCCCTGTACTAGAGCCTATCAACCCCCGCTTCTTTAGGCCCCCTCTGCCCCTTTCCACTAAGCACTCTCCCTCCACACTGTAGCTCTGCAATGCCCAACCGACAGCCAATTCACAGACTGCCTTCCCTCCTGTCTACCTTCTTGCTCCAACCACTGTGAGGTCACCAGCCCCAGTGTCCCCTCCAGCTGCAAGGAGGGATGTCTCTGCAACCGTGGCTTTGTGTTCAGTGAGGACAGATGTGTGCCAAGAACTCAGTGTGGTTGTAAAGATGCCCGGGGTGGCACCATTCCGGTGAGTGGGTGTGGGAGGGGGACCGAGGGCCAGTTTCTCCTTTTCTCTGCTTCTCTCAACCTAGAATGCCCCATTCTCAAAGCCTGGCCCAATGAGAAGACTGCTCAGGGCCTGACACACAGTAGGCCAGTACTCCAAAAGAGCCATACAGCGGCTCCCGTTAAAGGATTCTTTCTGCACATGCTGTCTACTACCTAATCTAACCCCGGCCTTAGACTCGGGGTGTTAGCAAATAATTGGGGTTAGTGGAGAAGGTCAGAGTGGGGGGTCTAAGGAAGTAAAAGTCTGTCTGCCTGTTAGATCTGCAGTGCCTGGCCCACAGCAGCACATCTTCCCTCCTGTACACCTTAGAGGTGGAAACTGGTTAGGGAGAGCGTCCAGAAACCCTTCAGGCCTGGACCTAGGCTGGGCTCGCTGGAGGCTCCACGGCCTTCTCACTACCAGCCTTCTGCAGGCAGGCCAGACCTGGACCTCCAAAGGCTGTACTCAGAGCTGTGCCTGCGTGGAAGGCAATATCCAGTGTCAGAATTTCCAGTGTCCCCCAGAGACTTACTGCAAGGACAACGGTGATGGCAGCAGTACCTGCACCAAAATCAGTAAGGGGCCATCCCTGGGCCTGGGGTGGTGGTGGTGGTGACTGGCATGGCTAGAAAAGTCAGAGATGGGGCCAGAAGGAACTTGGTGCTCTGCCCGAAGAGCTTGGGACTCTGCAGGCTCACTGCTGGGCTAGGTGTCTTCTCAGTGCTAGTCTCCCAGTAGTCTTCTGCCTTGACTAAGAGATGGAGTCTTCCTAGTTTGTGCCTCAGTGCTCAGCATACCAGCATCCTCCATAAATGTTTGCTGAATGAAGAACAGAACAGGGTGGGAGGCTCTGCTGTTGATTGGTCCAGCTTGATTTTTTTTTTTTTAAAGAGCATCTGACTCACTGGGCACCCTCTGTTCTTCTCCACTAACCTCTCTCCTACCTCATAGCTCTGCAGTGCCCGGCCCACACCGAGTACACCAGCTGCCTTCCCTCCTGCCTGCCTTCCTGCTTGGACCCAGAAGGCCTTTGCAAAGACATCAGCCCTAAAGCCCCCTCTACCTGCAAGGAGGGCTGCGTCTGCCAGTCTGGCTACGTGCTGAACAGTGACAAGTGTGTCCTCAGAGTTGAGTGTGGCTGCAAAGACACCCAGGGTGCTCTCATCCCGGTGAGTGGGTACCCACTGGGGGGCTGCTGAGGGCTGCAGAGATGAGTCACTGGGCAAAACATTTGTGGAGCAAGGCTGATGGCCTGAGTTTGAATCCGCACAACCCTTGTAAACTGGCCCTGGTAACCTGGGTTTTTAAATCCCAAGGACTCGGCCTGGGAGTCCTGAGAAGATAGAAGAATCCCCAGAAACTTGTGAGACAGTAGTGGACATCAAGGAACTGAGGGGAGGAAGAAGAAGGGGAAAGTGGGGGCAGGAGAGAGACAGAGACAGAGATGCAGAGACACTCTGTGTCAGTACATGGGGAAAAATGAGAATCAACACCCAAGACTGGGCATTTAAGTGAGCCTACACACACACACACACACACACATGTACACACACACACACACGCACACACACACACGCACATACACAGAGGCAGACGTTGGGCGGCAGGCAGACAGACAGACAGACATGGGGAGACAGACAGACAGACAGATAGACAAACATGGGGAGACAGACAGACAGACAAACATGGGAGCGGGGAGCGGCAGGCAGAGAATGGTTTGAAAAACCGACATAGGATGAAGAAGGTCACATTGTCACGCCAGTCTCACCTGGAGTGCTCCCGACTGTGTGGCTGCCTCTGGAGACTGAGTGTGAAGGTCATGTCCTGCCACAGGGTAGGCGAGTGCTCTACCACTGAGCCTCCATCTCCAGCCCTCACTGAGGGGAGATAGGCAAGTGTATGCAAGCCACACCAGTCCCCTGATAACTGGGGGAGCTGATCAGGTGCCCTATAGCTGAGCTGTGTTCCCAGGTTCCCGTTATAACTCTGAGCGACTCCCCACAGCCCCAGTGGAAGATTCTAGGCGGGTGCTCCTGCGGATCTATGCACACAGCAACAGAAGCCGTCTTTCCTTAAAACACCTTTGACACAGATAGGTAGTCCTGGTTGCTGTGGATAGATGGCAAACCTAAGTCCCTGAAACAGGAAGTGACTCTCTAACCAGTCCCTCTGTCCTGATATTCTACCTCTTCCCATGACTTCTGCAGGTAGGCAAGACCTGGACCTCCCCAGGCTGTACCCAGAGCTGTACCTGCATGGGAGGGGCTGTTCAGTGCCAGAATTTCCAGTGTCCCTCAGGGACTTACTGCAAGGACAGCAGTGATGGCAGCAGTACCTGTGTCAAAATAAGTAAGGGAGCCATGGGCGAGGGCGGAGAAGGTGTGTGTGTGTGTGTGTGTGTGTGTGTGTGTGCTCATGGCTGGGTGATCTGGAGGCAGGGCGAATGGTCGCTTAGTTCTCTGCCCTAAGAGGTCAGGATACTGAGGTCCCTCAGCAGAGAGAGGTTCTGTAATCCATAGCTCTGCTGAGACGCTTCTCTGGCTTAGTGTCTCAGTGGTATCTGACAATGACTTGGGTCATCCATTCTAAGTTTCTTCTCTCAGGGCTTGGCACACAGGCCATGCCCAATAAATATAAATGTTCAATGAATGAATAACAAAAAACGGGGAGAACCCCAAGATCTCTTGGTTATTCTAGTTTCTGCAACCTCTGCTTTTTCAGGCCCCCTCTGGACCTCTCCACTAACCCCATTCTTTTTACCCCATAGCTCTGCAATGCCCAGCCTACAGCTTATTCACTGACTGCCTTCCCTCCTGTCTGCCTTCCTGCACGGACCCAGATGGCCTCTGTAAGGGAGCCAGTCCCAAAGTCCCCTCCACTTGCAAGGAGGGCTGCATCTGTCAGTCTGGCTACGTGCTGAGTAACAACAAGTGTATACTCAGAAATCAGTGTGGCTGCAAAGATGCCCACGGTACCCTCATCCCAGTGAGTGGGGGCAGATGGTAGGATTGGTGGAGGCTGGGGAAATAACTCCATTAGGAAGTATTCGACCTGCAAGTGTCTAGACCTAGGTTAGAGTTCCCACAACCCATGTAAGATGGACAGAGCCTGTGTCTAACACCCCACTGCTTCTACTGCGATACGGGAAAGGAAGACAGCAGCATCTCAGGAACTTGAAAGCTAATCTTGTGTGTGCCGAGATGGTCAACAACAGAAAGGATAGAGAAAGAGAGACAGGGAATTATCCTCTGACCTCCATGTCTGTGTGTGCATCTGCGCACACACACATATACACACACATACACACAGACACACACACTCACACAGACACACAATTCATTCACACAGTCAGACACACTCACACAGACACACTCTTACACACAGACACACACTCACATAGACACACTTGCACAAACACATACACTCACAGACACACATACAGACACACTCACATAGACACAGACATACTCACACACACACAGACACACAGACTCACACAGACACACACTCTCACACAGACACAGACACATACACACAGGAGGGAGGGAGGGAGGTGGCTGATTCTTTAATCCCAGTACTTGGAAAGCAGAGTCACGTGGCTCCCTAAAGTTCAAGACTAGCCTGCTCTACATGGCAAGTTTAGACTCTCTAGGACTCCATAGGGAGAACCTGTCTCAAAACCAGACAAACAAACCAGTACCTGAAAAGAAACCCCACGTAGATTGGAACCACTAGCTCATTTCTTCTGCCTCTGTCCTGCTGGGACGCTCCAGCCTGTATGGCTGATGCTAGACTGTGAAGGTTGTTCATGTCCAGGTACAGGGGAGAGGCAAGTGCTTAACCCCTGAGCCACTCCCCAGCCCTTCACTGGGGGGTGCTAGTTTATTTGAGAGCCACACACCATCCATCCCTGAGGATTCTAGTCAGATGCTCTGCAACCTGAGCTATGCACCTCAGTCCCTGCTATAGGATTTGGAGCCACCGCTCTACAACTGGCCCATCCCCCCAGTGCCCTGACCTAGGATTTCAGGCAGAAGTCCTGCTGATGACCCAAGGCCCCACCTCCTCACTGGGAGATTCTAGGCAGGTGCCATTCTGCTGAGTTGTGCCTATAGCAACAGATGGAAACTTTTTTTTCAAATGTTTTCTGCCTACCATTGGTTGATGCAGTAAATGTGCAATAGGGTGTCCCTTCAGACAGATGAGGTTGTCTCTAGTTAGCTCCTTCCTCCACTTCCTGTGTCTTTCTGTGCTTTCTGCAGGAAGGCAAGACCTGGGTCTCCAGAGATTGTACCCAGAGCTGTGTCTGTACAGGAGAAACCGTCCAGTGCCTGAGTTTCCAGTGTCCCCCAGGCACTTACTGCAAGGACACTGAAGATGGCAGCAGTAACTGTGCCAAAATCAGTAAGGGGGCCATGGGGGGGGTGGGGACGGTGTCCTGATGGCTGGAGGGATCAGAGGCAGGGCAAGGTGGAGCTTAGTCCCCTGGGCTTTAGACGTTGGGGATGGAAGGTACCACAGTAAAGACACTTGGGAGCCATGGGTGGGTTGAGTCCCTTCTCAATGTTAGTCTCGACAGAGACTTGTGAGAGCACCCACACACACTTTTTTTTCTTACTCTTGGATTGGCAGACAGGGCATGCTCGGTGAATGCTTGCTGAATGAATAGTAAACACGAGTGGGGTGGAGCAGCATCTCTTGAGCATTCCATGAAGCCTGCTTTCTGCAGGGAAGCCTCTGCTTCCGTGGGCTTCCTCTGATCCGCTCCGTTAACCCGACTTTCCCTCTACTCCATAGGTCTGCAGTGTCCAGCCAACAGCCACTATACGGACTGCTTTCCTCCCTGTCCACCTTCTTGCTTGGACCCAGAGGGCCACTGTGAAGGCACTGGCCCCAGAGTCCCCTCCACTTGCAAGGAAGGCTGCCTCTGCCACCCTGGCTTTGTGCTTGATAGGGACAAGTGTGTGCCCAGAATTGACTGTGGCTGCAAAGATGCGCAGGGTGATCTCATCCCAGTGAGTGGAAGCGGGGGAATGGCTTACTTTTTATTCTGCATATCTTAGTCTGTGATGCTCACTTGAGATGCTCATGTCTGTATAGCTGGCCTTGGAATGTGAAGGAAGGTCTGTCCTGGCATAGGCTAGGCAAGCGCTCTTTCCCTGAGACCCATTCCTAGCCCCTTGTTGTAGAATTCCTGTTGTACCACTCAAGCGTGCCCTAGGCCCTTACTGGTATTCTAGACAGATGCTGTCTGTTCAAACAGTCGCCAGATTCTAGTCAAGTACCCTACTGCTGAGCTAACCCCTAATCACAGACTCGCAGTATCTTAAAACATATTTTCCATGTACTAATGGTTGACCCAATAGATGTGGTCCCAAAGAATGGAAGGGAAAATGAAAACCTAGTAGGCTGGCATAAGGTTGTCTTCCTTTAGCCAGCCCCTCTGTTCCCTTTGTCTCCCCATGGCTTCCACAGGCAGGCAAGACCTGGACCTCCCCAGGCTGTACCCAGACCTGTGCCTGCATGGGAGGGGCTGTTCAGTGCCAGAATTCCCAGTGTCCCCCAGGGACTTACTGCAAGGACAATGAAGATGGCAGCAGTAACTGTGCCAAAATAAGTAAGGGGGCCATGAGGAGGGTGGGGTGCTCACGGCTGAGAGCAGAGCAAGAAGCTTAACCCCCAACTTAAGAGGTTGAGGATAAGGAGGGAGGGATTTGGACGTCACGGGGCGTGGCTGAGTCCCTCTCAGTGGTAAGTCTCCCGCACTAGGTTAGAAAGAACTGTTATTCTTCCCTTCTGTCCTCCCTGTTGGAGACATAGAACATCCTCAGAAAATGTTTACTATTTGAACAATTAAGAAGAATGGAAAAGCCCCAGACTTCGTTGTTCATTCTGCCTAGTCTGATATTCACAGCCTGTTTCCTTGTGCCTTCTCCACTAACCTCATAGCTCTGCAGTGCCCCGCCCACAGCAACTACACTGACTGCCTTCCCGCCTGTCTCCCTTCCTGCGTGGACCCCAGTGCCCTCTGTGGGGAGACCAGCCCTAAAGTCCCCTCTACTTGCAAGGAGGGCTGCATCTGTCAACCTGGCTATGTGCTGGATAAAGACAAGTGTGTTCTTAAAATTGAGTGTGGCTGCCGAGACCCCCAGGGTGCCGTCATTCCGGTGAGTGAGCATGGGACTCAGCATGGTGGAGGGAGACAGCCAGTGGACTCAACCAGTGTGAAATCTATAGACTATGAGGGCAGATGTAAGTACCCCAGACATTAGGGGACACTGAAACGGCCCGGTGCTTAAGCGCACATGCCAGTCTATCAAGAGGCTTGGAGTCTGGATTCTAGCACTATGTAAGGCTACTCACAAACACCTAAAACTTCAGCCTCAAGGGACTGATGTGTCTTCTGGTCTCCATGGACAATCATATGCATTCACTCACATGGACACACACACACACACACACACACAAATAAATAGCCACCCTCAGACTTTCCTTCCTTCCATTTCCTGTGACTTCTGCAGGCTGGGAAGACCTGGCTGTCCCCAGGCTGTACCCAGAGCTGTGCCTGCGTGGAAGGGGGCATTCAGTGCCAGAATTTCCAGTGTCCCTCCGGAACATACTGCAACAGTAGCAATAACTGTGCCAACAAAATACGTAAGAGAGCCATGGGGGGGGGGTTGTGGGGGAGGCAGGTATGCTCGTGGTTGGAGAATCCAGAGCAAGGCAACAAGGACCTTCTTCCTCTGAGCCTGTAGTAGGGGTGGGTTCTGTGGTACTGCAACTGAATCCTTCTGAGTGTTAGTCTCCCACTGGGTGGCCTCCCATATTGACTTGGGAGGTTGATTCTTTATTTTTTTCTTCTATACGTCCTTGTCACAAGAGCCATGCTCGGCAAATGGTTTTAGAATGAACAATAAAAGTGTGGTGGTGGGAGCCCCAAGTCTTCCTTCATTCTACCTAACCTGGCTCCGCCCATCTTCTCCACTGACACCCCCCCTTTTTGCACCTCACAGCTCTGCAGTGCCCCGCCCACAGCCGCTTCACCAGCTGCATCCCCTCCTGCCCACCTTCCTGTTCCAACCTGGCTGGCCACTGTGAGCAGACCAGCCCCAAAGTCCCCTCCACCTGCAAGGAGGGCTGCCTCTGTCAACCTGGCTACTTCCTGAATAATGGCAATTGTGTTCTCCAAATTCACTGTGACTGCAAAGATGCTGAGGGTGGCCTCATTCCGGTGAGTGGGCGTGGGAAGTGGAGCGTGGGAAGTGGGATTGGGGCAGCAGGTAAGATGGCCTGGTGAGCTAAGTGCTTGCTGTGCAAGGGCAAGGATCTGAGTTTAAATTCTGTGTACCCACGTTAAGCAGGGCTTGGAATCCCCAGAAGCTTACAAGCTAACTGGCCAGGGGTTCACTGTGAAGAATAGCGAGGATGAAATGAGAGAAAAGGAGACCCTATCGTAACTAGAGGTGGAGAAAGTGAGACCCAGTCAATACTCTGACTGCTTCTCCTGTATTTAAACTGCTCTATCTTCTGGTGGATGCGTGCAGGGCTCCGCACCCACCCAAGGGCTCTGGATTCACGAATGAAACACACACACACACACACACACACACGCCAGATTGTTTTTAATATGCCTTAACTAGCTCAATGGTTGGGCACTTCCAAACCTCCCCACAGTTAATAGACTGCCCTCTGATATTCCTGCATTAACACTTTATAAATCTATATTTTGTCTTTGCTGCCCTGGTTCCCTCTGGGCAGCCCTCCCATGGGGCTGCTTTCCCTTTGCACCTACATTTTGGCTGTCTTGCCTTACTGCTTTTTCATGGCATGGTCTGTATGCCCCTCTCATGGCCGACCCTCGTCCCCACTCCTGCCTTTTGACTTGGAATCCTAAAAGTCTCACCTCTGTCTCTCTGCTCAGCTATTGGCCGATGGCAACTTTATTTCCCCATCAGACCAAACTAGGGACAAGCTTCCTTTAGCCTAAATGCAGTACACTGCAAACAGGTCTTTGGGTAACATAATTGGCATAGGAACACAACCCGCTACATAATTAATTTTTAAGTAAAGATTACTTTTTACAAAGCTAGGGGCCAGGGAATGGCTCCAAAATGACACTTGCTCTCAAGCCTGAACACCCAGCTTTGATCACCAAGCCCCACACGCTGAAAGGAAAGAACTGACTCACACAAGTTGTCCTCTGACCTCCACATGTGTACTTGTGTCTCTGGCTGGCCCTTGAGTTTGAAACTTGGTCAGGGCCTGGCACTTGCTGGGCAAGAACTCTACAACTGAGCCATGTACCTGGACTCTCAGTGATGACTGTGTGTGCAAGTGAGCTATGTGACAGAGCCTTGATCAGAGTCCCGAGGATTGTAGGCAGGGGCTCTACCACTGAGCCACACCCCCAGCCCCTCACTGGGGGGTTCTAGGCAGGGGCTCTACCACTGAGCCACGCCCCCAGCCCCTCACTGGGGGATTCTAGGCAGGGGCTCTACCACTGAGCCACGCCCCCAGCCCCTCACTGGGGGATTCTAGGCAGGGGCTCTACCACTGAGCCACGCCCCCAGCCCCTCACTGGGGGATT
Source organism: Grammomys surdaster (assembly GCF_004785775.1). Taxonomy (NCBI): domain Eukaryota; kingdom Metazoa; phylum Chordata; class Mammalia; order Rodentia; family Muridae; genus Grammomys; species Grammomys surdaster. Next base: position 195,593 of record NW_021604735.1, on the reverse strand, counting down.
CTACATGGGTACTCTACCACAGAGCCACAGAGCTAACCTACTTGCCCTAGATATAATCTTCTTTTTCAATATTTTCCATGTCTAGCTGTTTGACTCAATTGTGAAACCTGTAGACAGAGGGCAAATGCAGATACTTCAGACAGGAGGTGAGTCTGTCTCTCTAGGACAAGCTCCTCCACCCTCCCTGTCTTTTCCTGTGACTTCTGCAGGCTGGCAAGACCTGGACCTCCAAGGACTGTACCCAGACCTGTGCCTGCACAGGAGGGGCTGTTCAGTGCCAGAATTTCCAGTGTCCCTCAGGGACTTACTGCAAAGACAGTGGTGATGGCAGCAGTAACTGCACCAAAATCCATAAGGGAGCCATGGCGGAAGGGAAGGACAGTGCGCTCGTGGCTGGAGGGATCACAGGTAGGGCATGAAGGAGCTTAGTCCTCTGACCTCAGAGGTTGGAGATAGGAGGTCCCACAGTGGGGAGGAATTCTGGACACCCAGCTCTGGGCTGGACTGGGCTGGGCTGGGCTGGGCTGGGCCGGGCTGGGCTGGGCTCTTCCCTACTTTAAGTCTCCCATGCTGACTTGAGAGATCCATCATTTTTAGTCTCCCCCACTTACCAAAAAAATCAGTCTTCTTACCTTCTTCCCCAGGGCTTGGCAAAAAGCCCACACTCAATAAATGTTTCCTAAATGAGTAACAAACGGAAAACAAGGCCCAAAGGTCTGTTCTCGTCTTGCCGTGTTTGGTTTCTATAACTTGTGCTCGCTTGGGTCCCCTCACTGACTCCACCCTCCCCACCCCACAGCTCTGCAGTGCCCTGCTCACAGTCACTTCACCAGCTGCCTCCCCTCCTGCCCACCTTCCTGTTCCAATTTGGATGGCAGCTGTGTGGAATCCAACTTCAAAGCCCCCTCTGTCTGCAAGGAGGGCTGTATCTGTCAACCCGGCTACTTGTTAAATAACAATAAGTGTGTGCTCCGAATTCAGTGTGGCTGCAAGGACGCCCAGGGTGGCCTCATTCCCGTGAGTAGGCGTGGGGACGGGATTGGAGGGTGGCTGAGGAGATGGCTCACTGGGTAACATGTTTGCCTTGCAAGTGTGGGGACCTGAGTTTGAATCTCCAGAACCTATGTAAGCTGGACATGGTAGCCTCTAGCTTCTGCTTGGAGACAAGAGAATCCCCAGACTAACTAGCTAGTTTTGTGATTAGACAGAGACAAAACCAGACACCCTCGGGCTGGAGAGATGGCTTAGTGGTTAAGAGTACTGACTGCTCTTCCAGAGGTCCTAAGTTCAATTCCCAGCAACCACATGGTAGCTCAAAACCATCTGTAATGGGATCTGATACCCTCTTCTGCTGTGTCTGAAGACAGTGAAAGTGTACTCATGTTATAAAATAAGTAAATCTTTAAAAAACAAACAAACAAACAAACAAACAAAAACAGACACCCTCACAATACAAGACACAGGTGAAGACCAGCATTCCAGGTTATATTCTGCCTTCACACATACATGTACAAATGCTCCCACACACGTGAACATACATGAGAAGACGCATACACTAAGATTTAAAATAAAACACCACTTCTTCTCTTCCCTCAACTTTTGTTAGCCCTGGGTGCGACTGTATTGTTTTTGTTTTGTTTCTGTTTTTTTGAGACAGGGTCTCTCTACATAGCCCCGTTGGTTGTAATTTTAAGAAATTGTGCTTGCTCCTAGCCTGGTGCTGGAAACAGCTGTCTCACCCAGCCCCCACGGCTAGCTTCGCCAAGCCACTCCACTCTCACTTAGCTCCACCAGACCACTCGGGCTGTGCCTTTTCTCCTGCCCACCTGAGTCCCAGCGGATGGAAAACTCCCGACAGTTCTGACGCTAACGCCAGCCAGCTAGCAAGCTGTTGGGCGCTGCTGTCTTGCTCTAAACTCATCAGCTACCCTATGTTAGAATTCTGCCGGTGGCAGGGGCTACCACCGGTTCAGTCGCCCCAGGCCTTACGGGGTTCATGCTCCTCCCTCCGAAGCCCCTCTCTGTCTTTTTTCCTCCTCTTCCTCCTGGGATCTGGAAATCCCACCTTTTTCTCTTCACCCAGCGATTGGCTTCTGCCGTCTTTATTGACATAATCAAGAAACAATTAGGGAACCAGATTTTAGTATCAGTTCCTTCCCCTATGTAGCCCCGACTGTCCTGGAACTCACTATGTACACAGGGAGGACTGGTCTTGAACCCACAGAGCTCTTTGTCTCCTGAGTGCTAGGATTAAAGGGGTGCTCTGCCACATGGATGCATCTGTCTTTAGGACTGACCCTGGAGTATGAAGGATGCTCAAGGCCTGGCACAGGACAGACAAGTGCTCTGCCACTGAGCCATGCCCCTGCAACCCATCAGGGAGAGTGCTAGGCAGGCTGTCCATAACTGAACTGTAGCCCCAATTCCTAACTGCAGGGTTCCAGGCAGGTGTTATGCCTCTAAGATTCACCACAGCCCCAAATGCAATTATTTCTTCAAATATTTTCCACTCATAGTTTTTTTTTTTAACTCTTTATTGACTCTGTGAGTTTGACATCACACACCCCGTCCTGCTCACCTCCCTGTCCCTGCAAAGCCACCTCAGCCCCTAGAGCCTCCTCACCAGAAAAAATTAAAATAAAAATAAACAAAACATAGAAAGCATCTCAGCGTAAAGCCGTAGTCATCCCAGTGTGTCTGTCCTACAGTGTGCTCCTCTCTGTCCCCACATCTTTGCTAGCAAATGTTCATTACAGTAAGTCACTGGTCTGGTTTGAGTCCTATGGCTTCTGCTATTGGATCCTCACCGGGACTTTCCTTGGTTATCCTGTTGTTACCCTGTATCACGGAGATCTTGCAGCTTTGGGTCAGCGATCGGCCCTTTCACAGGCTCCAGCCGTTCCTGATGAGGTAGAGTTTGAGGCGGGTCAACTCAAAGCCCTGGATCCAAAGTCCACTCATAGTTTTTTGACTCAATAGATGTGAAACCTGCAAATAGTGAGGCCAAACCTACAAACCCCGGAACAACGAGGCTGCCTCCTTAGTGCAGGCTTCTTTCTTACTTCCTTTCTCTTCCCATGGCTTCTGCAGGCAGGCAGGACCTGGATCTCCGGTGGTTGTACTCGGAGCTGTACCTGCATGGGAGGGGACATCCAGTGCAGGAATTTCCAGTGTCCCCCAGGGACTTACTGCCAGGAGAGCAGTGACAGCAGCAGTACCTGTGCCAAAATCAGTAAGGGGCCACGGGCAGGGTGGGGGGCGTGGCTGTAGGGATCAAAGGCAGGACAAGAAGGAGCTTAGTCCCTGGGCTCAGAGGTCAGGATACTAGGTACCACAGTGGGGAGAGATTGTGCTGGGACAGTTCTCAGCGCTGGTTCTCACTGGTTGGTCTTCTTCATTTAGCTGGGAGATCATTCTTATTACTTTGCTAAGAGCTTGACACACATCCCGTGCTCAGTAAGTTTTCTCAAAATAAGTAACAACAGGGACAAAAACCTCAAGCTCTGTGTGTCACTAGGCCCCATCCAGTAATCCTAATGTCCTTCCACCCCACAGCTCTGCAATGTCCCGCCCACAGCCACTACACAAACTGCCTCCCCGCTTGTCCACCTTCCTGTACTGATCTGGATGGCCACTGTGAGGGCACCAGTCCCACAGTCCCGTCGCCCTGCAAGGAGGGCTGCCTCTGTCAACCTGGCTATGTGGTGCATAATCACAAGTGTGTGCTCCAGATTCACTGTGGCTGCAAGGACACCCAGGGTGGCTTCATCCCGGTGAGTGGGTGAGAAGATAGGGTTTCGGTTACCAGGCCAATGGGTCAGTTGCTTTTTTGTACAAGTATGAGGACCTGTATCTGAATCTCCACAGCCCTCTGTACATAGGCATGTTACCTGTGGGCCAGCACTCACACACATGAGCACGATACCACACACACACACACACGTATGTTGTGCTATCTTTATAAAGATTTCTTTTGATGCGTGTGAGTGCTAGCATATATTCTATTCGTGTGTATCACTTGAGAACCTGGTGCCCACAGAGGCTAAAAGAGAGCACTGGAACCCCAGGAACTGGAGTTACAGGAATTGTAAGTTGCTGTATGGGTGCTGAGAATTGAACCCTGGTCATCTATAAGGCAGCACGTACTCTTAACAGCTAAATCATCCCTGTCGTCCTATGAAACATTTTAAAAGTTGATCTGTGGTTCACTTTCTCCTTGCTCTCTTCTCATTCTCTCTGCCTGGGATGCTCCTGTCTATCTGTCTGTCTGTCTGTCTGTCTGGCCCTTGAGTTTGAAAGCTGGTCAGGATCTGGAACAGGCTAGGCAAATGTTCTACCACTAAGCCACACCTTCAGTCCATCCATGGAAGAGTCTATCACCAAGGCGCACTCCAGACCTCAGTGCAGGAATCTAGGCGGGTGAGCTGTGTGACTGAGGCTCTAAGAGCACAAGCTGATAAGTCCCCTACAACTCCTTTCCCAATAGTCTCCACCTGCGCTTGGCTAACTCAGCACGTGTAGAGCCTGTGGACGGATAGGGAGGACAGACCGGAGGTGACCCTGGACCCCTCGAACACCCTCTCTGTCCTCATTTCCTTTCACTTCCCACGTCTTCTGCAGGCAGGCAAGACCTGGATCTCCAGTGACTGCACCCAGAGCTGTACCTGCATGGGCGGGGCTGTCCAGTGTCACAACTTCACCTGCCCCCCAGGGACTCAGTGCCGGAACAGTAACTGTTCCAAAATCAGTAAGAGGGCAGTGGGGGAGGGTGGGGAAGTGTGCTTATGGCTGAAGGGATCAGACAGGGCAAGAAAGCACTTAGCCCCCTGGCTTTGGTGGTTGAGAATACTACCAACACAGGGAAATTTGGGGCCCCACTCTGGACTGTGTCCCTTTTCAGTACTACTTTCTCAATGGCTAGGTTCCCATTGACTTGGGAGACACACCCCTTTGTTCTCTATTTAGGGCTGGTATCCAGCCCGTGCCCCGTAAATGATTGCTGAATGACTAACAGAAAGAAAGACAAAAAAGCAAAAAACAAAAAAAAAAAGGAAAGGCAAGTTGTGTTGGTCATTCACCCCAGTTAGATTTCTTTGTTGTCTGTGTCTTTGGGCCCCTCTGTGCGGTCTGCTGACACTACTGTCTCTTCCCTCATAGCTGTACTGTGCCCAGCCCACAGCCACTATACCTCCTGCCTTCCTTCATGTCTACCGTCCTGCTTTGACCCAGAGGGCCTCTGTGGGAGCACCAGCCCAACGGCCCCCTCCACCTGCAGGGAGGGCTGTGTCTGTCAGTCTGGCTACTTGCTGAATAAGGACAAGTGTGTGCTCAGAGTTCAGTGTGGCTGCAAGGACGCCCAGGGTGACCTCATCCCGGTGAGTGTGTTTAAGATGGTGGGCCTAGGCAGATGGCTCAGTGAGTGAGGACCTGATTCAGCACACATATGAGGACATGTTTGGAATCTCCACTGTTCCAGGAACTGTTTGCAAGAAGCCTTTATGACATCCCAGGCTTCTATGTGAGACGGGAGGCAGAGATGGGTAATCCCCCAAAAGTTAGGGGCTTGATAGTCTGGTGCTGTCAAAATGTCTGAATATCAGGTGAAGTGTAGTACCAACACCCAAGACTTGTCCTCTACCTCCACATATATGTGTGGCATGATTAAACACAGAACGCAAACACACACTCACACACACGCACACACGCACACACTCACACACACATGCACACACTCACACACTCACACACACACTCACACACACACACTCACACACACACACTAGTTTAAAAAGAAGTAGCATGTCTGAAACATGGCTCAGTAGGTAAAGGCATTTACCTAAAGGCCAAGAGAATTTCTGGAACTCATGTGGTTGAAGGAGAGAATTGATTCCCACGAGTTGTCCTCTGCCCACCACACATGTGCCATGGCCTATGTACATGTAGGTGTGTGCACATGCACACACACACACACACAAAATTTAAAAAATTTCAAATCTGATTTGGCAGGCGTTTCTCCTTTCCTCTGCTCTTGTTCATCTGAGGTCCCCACCCCCCACCTGTCTGTATCACTAGCCTGGCAGTATGAAGCCTGGTCCTAGGCAAGTGCTCTACCACCTAATTGCACATCTCCCTCACATGCTTATCACTTGGGAATTCAAGGCAAGTGCCAAGCAGCTTTGCTTTGTAACTAAGATATGTTCACAGGCAGACCCCTACAGGAAATTTCTAAGCCACAGTTTTACCACTGAGACACAACCCTCATTAAGGATTCTAGGCAGGAGCTCTACCACTGAGCCACGCCCCCAGCCCCTCACTAGGGGATTCTAGGCAGGGGCTCTACCACTGAGCCACGCCCCCAGCCCCTCACTAGGGGATTCTAGGCAGGGACTCTACCACTGAGCCACGCCCCCAGCCCCTCCCTGGGGGATTCTAGGCAGGGGCACTACCACTGAGCCATGCCCCCAGCCCCTCACTGGGGGATTCTAGACAGGGGCTCTACCACTGAGCCATGCCCCCAGCCCCTCACTGGGGGATTCTAGGCAGGGGCTCTACCACTGAGCCACGACCCCAGCCCTTCACGAGGGTTGGGGGGCGAGGGGACGGGATTCTAGGTATGCACAATCCTACTGAGATATACCAAAACTCCTAGTTGTAATAGTTTTTCCAGTTTTTTCCACCTGTGATTGGTTGGTTCTCTAGAGTTGACAGAGAGGACAGTGTGAGTCCTTCAGACAGGGCATGAAGCTGTCTCCCTAGAACTGCCGTCTCTGTCTACTTCTTTTCTGTCTCCATGATTTCTGTATCTGTAGGCAAACAAGACTTGGCTCACCAGAGGCTGTACCCAAAAGTGTACCTGCAAAGGAGGGGACATTCATTGCTGGAATTTCAAGTGTCCCTTGGGGACTGAATGCAAGGACAATGTTGGTGGCAGCAGTCACTGTGCCAAAATTGGTAAGGAAGCCATGGGAAAATGGAGAGAGTGCGCTCGTGGATGGATTTATCAGAAACAGGGCAGGAAGGAGCTTAGTCTTCTGGGCCTACGACGTCAGGATACTGGGTACCACAGTGAGGAGGGGTCTGGGGACCTGCAGCAGGGTCTTGTCTCAGTGGTTATCTCCCAATGGTTTGGCTCCCTCGTTGATTTTGGAGACGCATTCTTCTTTCTTCCTTCTCTCAGGACTTAGCACACAGTTTGTGCCCACTACATGAATAAACTTATCATTCTGCCCAGCCTAGATTCTTTATCCCCTACTTCCTTAGGCTCTCCCAAGCCCTATGCATTAATGCCATATCCCTGTACCCCACAGCTCTGAAATGCCCAGCCCACAGCCACCACACCAACTGCCTTCCCTCCTGTATCCCATCCTGCTCCAACGTAAATGACCGCTGTGAGGCTACCAGCCTCACAAGGCCCTCTACCTGCATCGAAGGCTGCCTTTGCCACTCTGGCTTTGTGTTCAGTAAGGACAAGTGTATCCTCAGAACTCACTGTGGCTGCAAAGACTCCCAGGGGACCCTCATTCCTGTGAGTGGCATAGCATATGGGATGGGAGGTAGGAGGGGGCCTTCCTTCTTCCCTCTGTCCCGTGACGTGAGCCTGGGATGTACACCACGCCATCATGGGCCCTGGAGTTGCTTAGATCCTGAGCAGGCTAGGGACATACTCTGTTGCCCAGCCACATTCAGCTCAGTGCTGGGGGATTGGAGAGATCCTCTAAGGCAGAGGTCTGCTACCATCTTCTTCCCAGTGGAGTCTGTGTAGGCCCTCTGCCACCCAAAGGCTCTGGATACAACCCTTTCCCCATGTTTCTCGCTGTGTATGTAGTTGACTCAATAGATAAGGAACCTTCAGACAGGAGGCTAAGCCTGCCTCTTTATAGCTGCCCCGCTTTGTCCTTACTTCCTGCATCTTCCTGTGGCTTCTAGGCAGGTAAGAACTGGATTACCACGGGCTGTTCCCAGAGATGTACCTGCACGGGAGGACTTGTTCAGTGCCACAACTTCGAGTGCCCCTCAGGGACGGAGTGCCAGGACATCGAGGACGGCAACAGTGACTGTGTTGAAATCAGTAAGAGAGCCATAGGGGGAGGTGGAGAGACTGTCCCTACAGAAGAGTCAGGGGCAGGGCATGAAGGAGCTCAGTCCCCTGGGCCTAAGAGGTCAGGGATAGGGAGGTAACATAGTGGGAAGGGATTCTGGGGACCTTCCCTAGGCTGTGTCCCTTCACAGTGTCAGTCTCTCCGTGGTCAGCATCTTAGTTCATTTCCGTGGCTGTGATAAAAATACTGTGACAAAAAGCAACTTGGGGACCAAGGGCTTCTGTCAGCTCACAGTTGCAGTACCAGACTGTCACTGGTGGGGGGGGCCAGGGGGGAAGTCGAGTTGTCAGGAACTTAGAGAGCTTCACAGGCACAGGAGAGCAATGAGCAACGCACTCTTAGAAGAACTTGGCCTGCTTTCTCTACTGTATAGAGTCCTGGGCCAAACCCAGGGCATTTGTCATCCACAGTGTACCGGATCTGCCAATTAAAGTAGTCAAGACAGTTCCCCACCGACATTTCCATGGACCAATCTGACCTAGACAATCCCTGATTAAGACTCTCTTCCTAGATGATTCTACAAGGCATCAAGTTGAGAGTTAAGGCTAACCATGAGAATCAGGGTCCCCATCTTATCTTGGCAGGTCCACATTTTCTCCCTTTCTTCTCTCCGGGGTTCCCACACAGACCTTGTCAGGAAAAGCCAAACAATCGCTTAAGGTGTCCGTTTCTCACAATGAGTTGAGAAAAGCCATTCTTTTTTCCCTCCGGCTTGGCACTCAGGTGATGTTCAGTCAATGTTTGCTGAATGAATGACACGAGAAGGAAATCTCTCTTTCTTTTCTGTTAGCTCTTCTACCCTGTCTTGTTTCCGAAGTCCCTATGTCCTCGGGCACCCTCTAGACCTCTCCACTTACCTTGCTTTCCCTCCATGCCATAGCTGTGGAGTGCCCGGCCCACAGTCACTACTCCAAATGCCTTCCCTCATGCCTGCCTTCCTGCTCGGACCCAGACGGCCTCTGTAGGGGCACCAGCCCCAAAGCCCCCTCTACCTGCAAGGAGGGCTGTGTCTGTGAACCTGACTACGTGCTGAGTGATGACAAGTGTGTGCCCAGAATTGAGTGTGGCTGCAAAGACGCCCATGGTGTTCTCATCCCGGTGAGTGGGCATGGAGAGCGGGGTTGTCGAGGGCTGAGGAGATGGCTCAGTGTGTGAGGACCTCAGGTCAAGTCACTGTAATCCATTTAAGCTAGGCGTGATATTCCGTGTCTATCATTCCAGAACTCCTACTGAAATACAGGAGGTGCAAACAGGACAACCCTCAGAAACTTACAGGCTAGACATTCTGCTGTACGTCATAGTGGTGAATATCACCAGAACCAAGATGAGAGAGAGAGGGAAGGAGGGAGGGAGGAAGGGACAGAGATAGCAACAGAGACAGAGACAGACAGACAGGCAGGCAGACACAGAGACAGAGAGAGAAAGAGAGACTGTTTCAGTGCAAGGTGGAATGCAAGAACTAACATCTGAAAATGTTCTCTGACCTCCAGGAGTGTGCACATTCACACACGTACTCAAACACAAATGTGTGTTTTTTAACAAGTAGGCTTGGGAACCATGTTCTCCTTTTCTCTGTCTAGCCACGTTACTTCTTCCTATCTGTATGGCTTGCCCTGCAGCTGAAGGTTGGTCAGTTCTTGGCATACGCTAGACCAGTGACGCACTGCTGAGCTGTCCTCCCATCCCCTCGCTTAGAGATTCAGGGCAATTGCTGTCTCCCTGAGCCACATCCTCAGCCTCCTCTAGAGGCTTCTAGGCAAGTGCTTTATGGCAAAGCCATGCCTTTTGCTACGTGCATGCCTTCTGCTACACGTTGGGCATTGTAGTCAAGCTAAGGTGTGCCCACAGCTAGAGCAGCAACTGTTTTAAAAATATTCCCACCCATCGTTGCTTGACTCAATAGACACGGAGCCTGCAGACAGGAATCGCAAACGTAAGTCCATCAGACAGCCACTCCGCACAGTGCCGTGGTCCTCACTTCGTTCTCGTCTTGTTGCTTCTACAGGAAGGCAAGATGTGGATCTCCAGGGGCTGTACCAAGAACTGCTCCTGCAAGGGAGGGACCGTTCGGTGTCACGACTTCAGATGCCCAACAGGGTCTCGTTGCAAGGACAATAAAGATGGCCACAGTAACTGTGCCTCCTACGGTAAGGAAACTGTAGGGGAAGGCTAGGGATATGTGCTCATGGATGGAAGAACCAGGATAAGGGAAAGAAGGAAATTAGTTCTCTGGGGACACACAGACAGACACCCACACAGACACCCATACAGACAGACACACAGACACACAGACACACAGACACACAGACAAATAAACAGACAGACAAATACACACACAGACATGCACACACACAGACACACACACAAACAAATACACAGACACAGACACATAGACACACAGATACACACAGATACACACAGAGACACACACACAGACACACACACACAGACACACACACAGACACACACACACAGACAAATACACACAGAGACACACACACACAGACACACACACAGACACACACACACACAAATACACACATAGATAGCTACACACACACACAGACAGACACACACACAGACACACACACAGACACAGACACATAGACACACACACACACACAGACACACAGACAGACACACACACACACAAATACACACATAGATAGCTACACACACACACACACACAGACAGACACACACACACAAACAGAGTCGATGCTCAGTAAACATTTGCTGGATGAATAACAAAAGGGGCAGGGGAAACCCTAACTCATCTTAGTTGTTCTGCCCACCCTGTTTCATGTGGCTTCTGCTTCCTTAGGCCTCTGGTTCTCCACACTAATGCCATTACACTCTTTCCATCCCAAAGCTCTGAAGTGCCCAGCCCACAGCCTCTACACTGACTGCCTTCCCTCCTGCCTGCCTTCCTGCTCGGACCCTGAGGGCCTCTGTGGGGGCACCAGCCCTGAAGTTCCCTCCACCTGCAAGGAAGGCTGCTTCTGTCGATCTGGCTACGTGCTGCATAAAAACAAATGCATGCTTAGAATTCACTGTGACTGCAAAGACTTCCAGGGTAGCCTTATCCGGGTGAGCAGGCGTGGAGACCACAACGAGGGCTGGGAGCTGGCTCAGTGGATAAAATGCTTGCTGCACAAATGTAAAGACCTGAGTTTGGATCCCCATGACCCTTAGAAGCTGACAGAGCTGGCTGTGACACCAGTTTCCCTACTATGCTATAGGAGATGAAGCTAGGAAAAATCACACGAAATGTGGGCACCAATTCTGGTGATATACACGAACAAGCAGTGAGTAACAGCACAGAGACAGAGGAAGAGGGAATGAATCTTGTCTGAGTACAAAGTGGAAGGCAAGGACCAATACCTAAGATCTACCCTCAATGTGTGCATGCATGCACACACACACACACACACACACACACACACACACACACACTGGACATTCTAATAAGGCCAAATCATGCCCACAGTCCCAGTAACAATTTTAAAAACTCTTCCATCTGTAGTCGGCTGACTAAATAGATATAGAACCTACGGATATGCCGGGCAAATGTAAGATCCTTGAACAGGAACTGCCAACCATGGAGCCTGCAATGGAACTAACCTAGGCCCTCTGCACATAGGTTACAGTTCTGTAGCTTGGTCTTCCTGTGGGACTCCTGACAGTGAGAACAGGAGCTGTCTCTGACTCTGTTGCCTGCCTTTGGGACCCTTTCCCCCTGCTGGGCTGCCTTATCTAGCCTGAATAGAAGAGGAGGTGCCCAGTCTTAAAGCAACTTGATTTTTGATGACTGTTTGATATCAATTCATGAAGGCTGGCCCTTTTCTGAAGTGAAACGGCCACGAGGGTGAGGGTGGTTGGGAGGAGAGAAAGGAAGGAAAACGGGTTGGGATGTAAAATAAGTAAAAATAAATAAATAAATAGACAAATAAATAAAAATAAAAAGACCCTGGGACAGAACACTAAGCTTGTCTCCTAGAACCACCCCTTCTGTTCTCTCTTTCTTCCCTTCCTGTGGCTTCTGCAGACCGGCCAGACATGGATCTCCTCTGGGTGTTCCAAGATTTGTACATGCAAGGGAGGGTTCTTTCAGTGCCAAAGTTACAAGTGCCCCTCAGGGACCCAGTGCGAGGAGAGCGAAGATGGCAGCAGTAACTGTGTCTCCAGCAGTAAGGGAGCCCGTGGGACGGGAGGGACAGAGCCAGCTCACTGCTGGAGGGATCTGACACATGGCATGAGCCCTCCTCTCCCTCCACCCCACAGCTCTGAAGTGCCCGGCCAACAGCCTCTACACCCAGTGCCTTCCCTCCTGTCTACCTTCCTGCTCCAACCCCGATGGCCACTGTGGGGGCACCAGCCACAAAGCCCCCTCCACCTGCAGGGAGGGCTGTGTCTGTCGACCTGGCTACCTGCTCGATAAAGACACGTGTGTGCACAAAGACCAGTGCGGCTGTAAAGATATCAAGGGTGACATCATCCCGGTGAGTTGGTGTGGGGCATGGGGGCTGTGGGGCCACACTCTGCCTTTCTCAGCCTTGAATGCTCCTGTTTGTAAGGCTGACCCTGGAGGACAAAGGCTGCTAGGATGTAGACCGGATTTTTTTTTCCTTTTTAAAGACAAGGACTCATGCACTGACTGCATAGCCAAAGATGACTTTTGAGTTCCTGATCCTCCTTCTTTTGCTTCCTGAGTGCTGGGATGACAGGCTGTTCCACCTCTGCTGAGTTATGTAGTACTCAGGGCTTTGCACATCATAGACAAGCACCCTACCAGTCCAGCAACACTCCCAGCCCTCATAGACTGGGAATCACGTCAGAGAATCCCACAGCTGACGCACCAAGGCAGAGGTGCACAAAACAGGAAGAACTCTGCTCCTTCATCTCCTCATCTGAAAATGAGTCCACCAGCCCCTCCTGAGCAATGCATTTAAGACACTGAGAACAAGTCGCATGACATAGTGACACCTCGGGTCCTGCTGCTTGGGAGGTGGGAGCAGGTCAGAAGTGGAAGGCAACGCTCAGATACATAGTGACTTTGAGACTGGCCTGAGCTACTTAAGACCTTATCTCAACTACGCCCAGCAAAAGGCTAAGAACAATGTCTTGAGAAGGAATACATGGTCCCAAGATTCAGTTGGCACTGGCAGCTGTCTTCTGAAGAAAGCCTGTTCCATCAGTTCCTGGGCATCCATGGGAATGGATGCCCTTGATTCCAGGACACTCAAGATACCCAAATACAAAGATGTTCAAGCCCTTGTATAAAATGACGTAGTAGTCCTGGGAGTGTAGCACAGTGGGTAGAGGATTGGTCTAGCACACAGAGAGCCCTGGGTCCCATCCCCCACACTGAGCATTGCATACAGGAGGTGTGATGGCACACACCTGTGACCCTAGTGCCGGGGAGGTAGATGAAGAAGGATCAGAAGTTCAAAGCCCTCTCTGACTACACAGGCAATTGGAGGTCAGCCTCTATAAGAGACTCCATTTCAAAAGATAAGAAGGAATGGGAAGGCCATCTGGCATCTGTTAGCCTTTGGTCTCCGGGTTGTTTTGGATGATGTGCCTGGCTAGGCAGGTATCTCCTTCCTCTCTTGTCACCATATGTGTCCCTCCAAAGCTGCCCAGTTGGTTGAGAAGCACTATTTTTTGGTCGAGGGTATACTGTAGCTGGGCTTCCCTGCTAAGAACCTCCAAGCAAATTCTCTAACCACACAAACACAATTGGACAGATAGCTCAGTCAGTAATTGTTTGCCCCTGCAAGCAGGAGGGCGTTTGTTTGATTCCTAGAACCCCTGTAGAAAAAGCCAGGCATGGGCCAAGGGGATGTCTCAGCAGATAAATGCATATCTCACCAAGCCCTTTGACTCCAGAAACCCACCTAGTGGGAGACAAAATGGACTCCTGAAGGAGATGTCCCTGCCTTCCATGCACATGCTGTGGCATCCACACGCACAAAATAAATGCGTGGGCTTTTTCTTTTTTTAAAGTCAGATATAGTAGTATTTACTTGTAATCCCAGAACTGAAGAGATGGAGACCGGCAGATCCTCAGCCAAGCCTCAGAAATTAATGAGAGACCCTAGCTCAAGGAACAAGGTGTGACTCCTGAGGAAAAGCTTGTCCTTAGGCCTCCACAACATGCATATGCATATATATGAAAGTGCACACACATGACACATGCAGACATACATCCACATACTATAACATAGTAATGTATATCTTCCTATATGTTTTAAATAATTCTACATGAATTGTAATGACTAAGACTGTGTGAATCTTATACAATTGCTCTACTGTATTATTTGGGGGAATAATGACAGAAAATACAGATAGGTTTGTCTTTCTGGAACTTAGGGCCTAATCCATTCTAGATACTAATTTTACCACTGAGCCATACTCTCATCCCCTTCCTGGCGGAGTCTAGGCAGGGGCTCTACCATTGAGTCACGCCCCCAGCCCCTCACTGGAGGATTCTAGGCAGGGGCTCTACCACTGAGCCACGCCCCCAGCCCCTC
>NW_021604735.1:158178-180948 GCF_004785775.1 Grammomys surdaster | reverse complement strand
CAGCCTTTTCCATTCCTTTTATCCTCTGGTCCTCAGCACAGAGGCACCTTCTGTCACGTGGTCTACTTACTGACCATTGGGAACAGCTGCTCGTTGGAAATACCCATGGTGCCCTTGTCCTTCCCTCTGCCTTTCTCTGGACTTGTTCTTTCTCCTTCCTGAGCCTCATGTTGGCCCTTGCTATCTCTACCTCAGGGCCCTACCAGAAGAAGAGGGAAGAGACGAAGAGCCTGACTTTCTCCAACCAGAGTGCAGCCCAGAGCGTACTGCGCTCATCAGTAGCACCCAGGCCTGTAGGGTGCTTGTGGACCCCCGGGGCCCCTTTGCTGCTTGTCACCAGATTATAGCCCCAGGACCCTTCGAGCAGTGAGTCACAGGCCCAGTACTTACAAGAATGTTCCAGATTCCTGCTGTGGTTTTCGTTTCTGACCCCCAATAGCTCCGCTGGCTTGGTTCTTTTCTCTCGTGACCTCGTGACCTCATTTCCTACTGACTCCCTGCATTCTATCTGCTGTCTTTCTGCCATCACATGCCTTACCCCCACCCCCACCCCAGCTACACCTCTAGCCCACCAACTTTCTATGTGAGACTCCAGCCTCCTCTTCGATATTTTAATCTGTTTTATTCTGATTTATTTGGATCTCATGTAGCCTAGGCTAATACATGTCTAAAGATGACCTTGAACTTCTGATCTTTCTGCCTCCACCTCCCAAGTGCTGAGATGATAGGTGAGCACCACCATGCCTGGTTTATGTGGTACAGGTGATCGAATCCAGAGCTTCATGCATGCTAAGCAAATATTCTACTAACTAAGCTGCAGCTCCATCTTGCCTGCTTCCATCCATCCATCCATCCATCCATCCATCCATCCATGTAGGGAGATTTGTGGGAGGACAGTATGTTCATTCAGTGTACATACCATGTATATTTATGCAGGTCACAGATAAACTTCAAATGTCCTTCCATAGCCTCGGTTTTTATCTTTTGCTCTCTTTCCTTTAGTGTGAGTGTGGATGTGGATATGTGTTGCCAGGGAACCAGAGTTGAAAATCGGGTGTCCTACCCTGTCACACTCTGCCTTATTCCTTTGAGACCGAACGTCTCTCACTTTTTTTTTGGACAGACTGTGGGAGAGTGAGCCCCATTGATCCTTCTGTCTTCACTGTCCACAGAGCAGGGGTTCTAGGCATGTACATGTGGATTCGAACCCAGATTCGCATCTTGAACAGCAGGTGTTTTTACCCAGTGAGCATTTCCCCAGCTCCTACTGCTGGGGACCTTCCTGACATCACAGGCAGTGACGGGGACATTGGCAGTTGCGGTGGTAAAAGTACCTTCCTTTTGCTACTTTTTTTTCCTTTCTTAACTCTTTGCTATTTTAAGGTCTAATGCAGCTGACTTCTGGCCATTAACTCCTGGTGTCCAGCAGCAGGGGATTAAGGAAAAAAGGCTTAATTGCTGAGACTCTCTTCTTTCTGGTTCAGGAGCCCCTCATGGTCAGGCAAGAGGCTTGGAGTTTGTTTTCTCTTCCTGAGCCAGAGAGAAAAGAAGAGGAAGAAAGAAAGAGAGAAAGGAAAGTCACCCACGCAGAAAACACACACACCCTGATGTACAGGAAATGGCTATACTCCAATTTGAATTATTGCTTTAGCCTTTTATAGCTTTTAGATAGAAAGTTCTCTGTGTAAGAATTACCTGCTTCATAGATAAAATGTTACATAAAAAGGGAGTTACAGAAGGATGCCAATAGTAAGTTCAAAGCAGGGTTTCATTCTATAAGCTCAATATAAGTTCAAAGCAACAGTTTCACACGGCCATGCTTTATCATAGTGCACACCTGTGGCTTCATCCTTGGACCTGACCTAGAATGAATGTTTTTCCTTGATCACAAATCTGTCCCAAGCCTATTTCTCTTCTTAGTGTAATGGTGAAGGCTCATTGTGTTCCTTATCATGCAGTCTTTACTTAGTATTCTATGAGGACAGACCACATCCTATTCTTGATTCTAACTTATTATATCTTTCTGGCAAAACAACTAAAACCACCTCCTTAAACTTTTTTTTCTTAAAAATACTTTAATCAAATTAGAAATTCTATAGTCATTAATTCATCTAAACAGCACCAATTTATAAAAGTTTATCTTCATGTTGATCTGTAGGACATTTGCTGATGTCCAGGAATTGTTAGGCTATGCAATAGTGACAGGAAAGGTATCTCAGCAGCAAGAAACAATCCTGGATGAAGTCTCTAAGGACCCTGTATCCCAGAGCTCACCCATCGCAGGTCATGCAAAATGGTGGGCTATCTCCAGAAAACTCATGTACATGCCTTGGTCCTTCCTAGATGGCTTCTAACATTCTACCTTGTTTTCTGACTCAAACCCAAGGCTTATCGATTAGGCTAAGCTGCCTGGCCGGTGAGCCTTGGGAACCCTCCTGTCTCCCTTTCCCAGCACTACAAACACATCACCACACCCTGCTTGCTAACATGGATACCGGTAATCGAACAGTAAGCAAGGCAAGCACTCTGTCAGCTGAGCCATCTCCCCAGCTCCCAGCCTCTCCCCCGACTGGACCCTTTTTCAGCAAGGCCAGATCTCATTGGCCTAACACCACACCCACTCCACCCATCATCCCCTTCCTCCCCTCCACAGGCGCTGTATGTCGGATATGTGCACTGGCTGGAAGACCAATGAAGAAGAGGAACTTCGATGCCGGGTCCTCAGTGGCTATGCCATCATTTGCCAAGAGGCAGGGGCCAACATGACTGGTTGGCGGGACCACACACACTGCGGTGAGGCTCTGTCCCTGCCCAGCGGCTGGCTGACTTCTTAGCCACTCTACCCTCAGCTGCCACCACCACCCTCACCATGGCCTTTGGGCCTTGGCCTTGGTTCTTCCATCCTCAGGTTCAAGGCAGCAAGTGACTGCGGACAGACCCCTCTCCCGCCCACACTCCTCCACTGTCTAATCCCAGTCCTCCTCCTCTCTGTCTCATATTTTGTTGTGTTTTCTCTTTAATTTGTTTTGTGTGTGTGTGTGTGTTGTGTTATGTGTTTTTGGGTGTATGCATGCATATGTGTGGAAACCAGAGAACAGGAGCCATTTACCTTGTTCTTTTGTTTAGGGGGGTCAATTACATGTATTTAGTGTGTGTGCTCGTTCGTGTGCGTGTGCGTGTGTGCTCTTCCACCATGTGGGAGGGATCCAATTCAGGTTACCTTTACCAGAGCTCTCACTAACCCACCTTGGTTTTTTGAGACAGGGATTCTCACTGGGACCCAGAGCCTAGTGATTAGGTTAGGCTGGCTGCCTAGTGAGCCCCAAATACCCTCAGGTCTCCACCTCCCCAGAACTAGAATTACCAGCACATGGCACACACCTGTCTAGGAACTGACCTCAGGTCCTCATGCTTGAGCAGAAGTACTTTTACGGGATCAGCTATCTCTTGACTCCATGCTTATGTTTTGGGGTGGCTTTTAAAAACAGATTTTGCTCATTTTTATTTGATGTATATGTACGAGTGCTTTGTCTGCATACCTTCTGTGTGCCATGTGCATGCTGATACCCACAGAGACTAGAAGATGCCCTGGAGCTAGAGTTACAGACGGTTGTGCCCTGCTATGTGGGAGCAAGCGCTCTAAACTGCGGAGCCACCTCTCGAGCTCCTGTTTTTGGCTTTTGGAGACAGAATCTCACTCTGTAACCCAAGCTGTCCTTAGAATCATGGTGATCTTTCTACCTCAGCTCTTGAGTGCTGGGATTACAAGACAGTATGCCCAGTGTTCATCTCTTTCCATCGCGTCTGTGTCCCAGACCTGGCCTGCTTGTCCTGGGCTCCCTGTCTGCAGGGATCTCTGTTGGGTGACCTTATCCGCCTCTTTCTTTTTCTTGCCCACCAGTCCCTTTATCTGTTTGGACCCAAGGCCAGCCTGCTCCTAACTATGCTTCTGTCCCCTCAGCCATGACATGTCCTGCCAATACTGTGTACCAGCGCTGCATGACACCCTGCCCAGCATCCTGTGCCAAATTTGTGACCCCCAAGGTCTGCGAAGGCCCCTGCGTGGAAGGCTGTGCCAGCCTCCCAGGCTACATTTACAGTGACACGCAGAGCCTCCCAGTGACACACTGTGGCTGCACCACCAGTGGCATCTATTACAAGGTCCGGGTGGCATAGAGGCCTGGGAGCCCAGGTACAGAGAAGGGGATTGTGGGTGAATCTAGACCAGCTCCTGTTTTCACCTTCTCTCTTCCAGCTTGGTGACAGCTTTATAACTAGCGACTGTTCCCAGCACTGTACCTGTGCAAGCCCCGGGATCCTGCTGTGTGAGCCCTATGGCTGCAGAGCTGGAGAGTCCTGCATGGTGGCCAACTTTACTCGAGGCTGCTTCCAGGGTGAGCCTGGATCCTTCTGCAATCTAAAACCAGGGATACCCTCCCTCTCTCCCCATCCCCTGCTAGGTGGGATTCCTGCTTGGTCCCGGGAAGACTGCACCTTCCTTTGTAGGGAGGGGTGAAGGAAAAACGCTCTCTCTTACCAGATATGTATCACCTGACATGCAGTGCTTGCCCCAAATCAACTTTAACCCTTACCTAGTGGGAAGTATGGCACCCCACTCTATGAGCAATGAAAAATAAGGTTCCGTCCAAGCATGGCAGTGGACACACCTTTAATCCTAGCACTCAGGAGACAGAGGCAGGTGGGTCTCTGTGAGTGTGGTCTGGTCTGCATAGAAGTTCCAGGCCAGACAAGAGTACATAGTGAGACTCTGTCTGTCTCTGTTTCTCAAGAGGGAAAGGATTCCAAGGCTAGCACTGCAGTTTGTAAAGTGCTTCCTGCACAAATGTGAGGGACCCGAGCTGGGTCTCTAAAACCATGTCTAAAGAGCTAAGTGTGGCTGAGGGATGTCTCCGTGCTTAGGTACACATCCCACTACCCACCTGGTAGTTGCCAACTGCCTGTAACTCCAGTTCTGGCCTCTGGGGGCACCAGATACACACGTGGTCCACATACATACAGCAGGCGCTCACATACACACTCCCGTGTACACATGAAATGGATCTCTGGGGCTTGCCAGGCTTTCAGCCGAGACGTATTAGTGATCAGTGAGCTCCAGGTTTATGACAGTCCCTGTCTCTAAAAAGGGCAAAGCAGATAGCAACTGAGGAATGACCTTCACACACACACACACACACACACAAAGTAACTGGGGGTTCCAGGAAGTTAAGCAAAGTCTCTAAACCCAGGGTAGCAGGGTTAAAGTGTAGATTGCCGAGCGAACCCCAGGTCAGGCTCCAGTGACTGCTGCCTTCTCCCCTGGGGCCTGTCCCACGGCCAGCCTTCTCCTGCACTGAGTATCCTCTTGGGACCCTCTCACACCTTTCTGCCCTTGCAGACAGCCCGTGTCTGCAGAACCCCTGTCACAATGATGGCCGGTGTGAGGAGCAGGGGGCCACCTTCATCTGCCACTGTGACTTTGGTTATGGAGGAGAATTCTGCACAGAGCCTCAAGATATCACAACCAGAAAAAAGCTAGGTAACAGCCACATCCTCATGTCATAATGTCAATTACATATCATAGGTGTCTGATAGAGACGACACTGATAGGTATAATATACAACAGTATTGATCTATCATAACATATAGCAAGCAAGATATCATAGGCAGTATTGTATATTACATATCATGTATGATATGTAGAATATATAATTGCATATCACATATATAGTTTATGGTTATATATAAATATTTTGGGTGCATTACACTAATATCTGTTAAGTGTATAATATATAAATTATGTTAATATGCTATATATTTTAGATAACATGAGTCATTATACTATTAGTTATATAACATATGCCATGTAATATTATATTTTACATATTTGAGAGATTTTATTTATTTGTTTGTTGTGGAGGTCAGAGAACAGCCCAAGGACATCCCCTCTTTCCTTCCACTATGTGAAACCCTGAATCCAAGTCAGGTCTCTAGCCTGGTGCCCAGACCTCAACCTGTGCCTCTGCCTCACCAGGTCATGTATTTTACACTATATAACATATGTGTAATATTCAGGGACACGGCCACTGGTGTGTAATACTAGTATGTTGGAGGTGAAGATAAGAAGGTTGGGAGTTCAAGGTCATCCTCCGCTTTATAGCAAGTTTGAGGTTAGCCCGGTATCTCAGTTAAAACCCTCTAAAATATGAATTATAGAACAATGTATTACATAGGAAGTATAATAGACATCATGTCGCTGTGACCCCCAAATCAGCAGGACAACAGTCCTCAATGGTCTTTTGCACATCTCCTAGTGCAGCAGTCTGGGATCTGCTCTTTGAACCCTAGCACTCCTTTTGTGTTGTTGTTGTTGTTGTTGTTGGTGGTGGTGTGTGTGTGTGTGTGTGTGTGTGTGTGTGTGTGAAGGGAGGGAGAGACAGAGGGGGAGAGGTCAATGAGGCAGGAGGGTAGATCACCCTGAGTTCAAGGCCAGTCTGCCTAGGCTACATAGTGAGTTCCAGGATAGCCTGGACATGGACAGACAGCCCTTGTAAAGTCCTGTGGGGGCTGGGACTAGAAAAAGTAAGGGCTACTGGGTGAGAGCGTTCCACTCTTCAAGTCCCTGAGCCTCCTGGAGGGAGAACTAGACACCAAGAGACTTAGGAGGACAAGATGCCTTAATCAGACAGCTAAGTACCAAAAGAAAGTGCTTCTTCCAGTATCCCCCAGTCTCCCACCCTCTCACCTGTCCCTGTTGAGCATGGGGGGAGGGGGGAGTATGCACAGGCACCGTATGCATGTAGAGGACAGAGGACAGCCTTGGGTGTGGGTGCTGAGATGTCTTATTTAAGACACGGGCTCTTGGGCCTGACAAGCTGGCTCAGGGGGTAAAGGTGGTTATCTCCAAGCCTGATGACCTGAATTTGATCCCAGGTCCCCACAGAACTCCTGCAGGCTATCCTCTGACCTCCACAGGAACATGCTTATAAACACACGCGCGTGCGCGCGCGCACACACACACACACACACACACACACACACACACACACACACACACAGTCTTCACCTCACATCTTGCTCTTGCTGGGACCACAGGCATGCATTTCCACAGCTGGCTGTGGGAGCTGTGCTTGTAAGATAACTTTACCCACTGAGCCAACGCCCCAAGGCCGTTGCTGTTTCCTTTCAGAAGCATCCAGTTTAGTGGCCATCCTGCCAGGAGTGCTTGTGATGGTGTTAGTCCCTGTCTTACTGCCCAGAGTGGCGAGGAGGAGGAGGAGGGGGTAAGTCCCGGTCTGGGGGCGGGGGAGTCGATGGGTGGGGCCTAACACACACAAAAGCCTTGCTCCCCATCTGTTCCCTACTCCCTCTAGGGAGAAACTGTTGAGAGGAAGCACACTTAGGCTGGAGGACACAGGTGAGAACCAGCCCTGGGCATGTGTGTGTCCTAGCCAAGAGTTGAGTCCTCCTGCAACGTGAGTGTTCTTGCTTTCTCCTCAGATGTTCCAGAGCCTACCTTCAAAGCCACTGAGTTCTGAGTTGTCCTCAAACAGAGAAAAAATATTTTATTTTTTTAAGTACTTTTGCTCTATGACTGTTATTGTGGGGGGACGGGCGTGCGCATGTCCAGAGGTGAGAAGACAATTTGTGTGAGTCACTTCCTTTACTTTGTGGGACATGGGGATCGAACTCAGGTCCTTAGGCTTCACAGCAGGCGCCTTCTTCACCGAGATATCTGAGATACCTC
Source organism: Grammomys surdaster (assembly GCF_004785775.1). Lineage (NCBI taxonomy): Eukaryota > Metazoa > Chordata > Mammalia > Rodentia > Muridae > Grammomys > Grammomys surdaster. The sequence continues at coordinate 173,204 of NW_021604735.1, read as the reverse complement.
AGTAGGCCCAGGCTTAATGTTTTTAGATATGAATTTCTCCCTGATTGTGGTGGAGGCAGCCAGTCTGGGAGCTGAAGAGAAATAGGAAAGGGAGTCAGGTGTGTGTGGATCCCCAACGGCTGAGTGCTGTGCAGGGAATGTCCCCGGGGAGAGAACCTCAGGTCTCAGGAAGGAGAATGTCACTCATTGAAAGTCACAGTCAGATGGCCTGTTCAGCCCTGGTAGGGCACCAGCAATGGAAGACAAGAGGCAGGCAGGGAAAGTTCTGGAAGGAAGAATGAGCTATAGCCCTAGACGTCTCATGTCAGGAGGAAAGACTCTTCCTGTGAACGTCTTTTTTTTTGTTTTGTTTTAAAGACAAGTTATTATGTCGCTGAGAATGGCTCTGAACTCCTGATCCTCCTGCCTCTGCCTGTTGAAATTACAGGTTTACATCTCTGTACCATTGATGCTGGGGCAGATCCCTCCCAGGGTTCTGTGCATGCCAGGCAGACATTCCACACCTGAGCCACTTCTCTAGCTCCTTTGACATCGCCTTTACTCCAAGAACCCCCATTTTAAAATACATACATATGTGTTCATGTGTGTACATGTGTGTACAGATGTGACACCGTTCCTGCAAAGTCATGAACAAACATGCTCCCCGCAGACAGGGAACCAATGATGAACCAGAGTAGTGACACCCCTGCAGTCCAGAGTGCTGAGCTGATGAGTTTGCTGGGATCACTTGCAGGAATATAGGTGAACGGCTACCTACAGCAGCAGAAATGGCCCAAAGGTAGCTGTGATGGTCCCTAAAAGCTGGGGCCCTGGTCTCACCGCACAGCCTGCAGGCAGCTTGGTGGGTTAGAGGGTCTTCCGGGCAGCTTTGCCTGTCTGAGAGCGTTTCTCGGCAGTCCTTGCTGTTCAGGGAAGGAGCCAGGGCATTCTGTCAGTTTTAAGACAGAATCATTTACTTCCTGGGCCTTAGGGAGCTTCCCTTTAGGGCATTCTGAGTCATAACTTTGTTTCACTTATTTTATGTGTATGTATATAAAAGGAGTGTCTGCTATGTATGTGCACATGGGCATAGAAGCCAGAAGGGAATACTGAATTCCCTGGAACTGGAGTCACTGGCAGTTGTCAGCCAGCTGATGTGGGTGCTGGGAACCAAACTCAGGTCCTCTGGGAGAGCAGGAGTGCTCTTACCCATGGAGCCATCTCTTCTGCTCAAGATCCTGAGCAAGCGGCTCTCCAAGACAGGATGTGCCCACTAGGAAGAACTATCGTTCCGCAGGCACACGCTTCTCTGTGCACACTCGTGATGGAGTGGTCAGAGGACAGCCAGGCCCCTTCTGCCTTTTGTTTGAGAGAGTCTCTCATTAGACTTTGACACGGAGTTAGGCACCCAGCCAGCCAGTTCCCACGGATCCACTTCCCTTCTGTAGCTGCCCCACTGTCTTTACGGTGTGCATCACTACATCTGCCATTTACATGGCTTCTGGGGACAAACCCAGGTCCGCATTTATGTGACAAGCACTTTACCAACAGAGCCATCTCACCATCACCCCGGTGGGTTTTATTGTTTTTATCTTTACTAATGCTCACATATACAGGTAGAGGTCAGAAGATAGACAGCAAGCGGGAGCCAGTTCTCCTTTTACCACGCAGGGCTTAGGGACCAAGTTCAGGTTATGTGTGGTCTCAAGCTTGCTACGTAAGCCTTGCTGGTCTGACGCTCACTGAGCTCTGAGAGGACTTAGCTATGAGCTCCTCCACTAGGGGGAAGCAAGGGCATTCTGGGCTTCGTGTTTCCGGTTGGGATTTTCCCAGAGGGTATCCCTTACTCTTCATTCTTCCCTAAAGAGCCCTTCAGGAGGTTACTATAGGAACTGTGGGTGGAGTTAAAGGCTTTGGGAGCCATTCTGACAAGGTAGAAGTAACCCCTGGTTTAGCCAAAGGAGGCCAAGGTGTAGAATCTACAATCTACACTCTTGACAGTCTGTGTCTCCTGGGTTACTCCTTGCTTGGGGTAATGAAGGAGAAATTACGATTGGAATGAAGACAACCAGGCATGGATTAGACCGTAAGGACCTCAAGAAACAGACTTGGTCTGAGTGTGTTGAGACAGGGAGATCAGAGGCCCAGGGAGATATTATTAACCTGTCTGTGTGACAACCATATCTTTGGAGACCTTTCCAGAAGCCAGATATACCCAGTATGAGTATGGAAAGGGCCCAGGACAGGAGTGGGACCTGTCCTACACGGGCCTGATTTCCCTCACTAGGAAAGTGTAATCTCCTTCCACAGGAAGGCACAGTGTCCCTTTGCAGGTTAGCCTCCTGCCTGGAGCCCAGTCTCTCCACCTGGCCTCCCCATCTTTGTACTGCTCGGATGCCTTGGCCTTCATCTTTGTTCTTCCCCATAGCAGCTCTCCGAAGGTCACTCTATCTAGCCAGGATGTCTGCTTGGCAGCAAAAGGCAGTTGGCTGGATTAGTGTCCCCTGGGACACTCCCCTTCCTGGTAATAGTGAGCCTCTCCCACTCTCCAGAGATATTAAATGTCACCCAGGGAGAGGAGACAAAGGATTTAGTGTGATTCATACCATAATCCCAGCATTCCAGAGGCTGAGGCAGGAGGATAGTAAAGTTCCAGGCTGGCCTGAGCTATATAGCAAGCCCTGGTTTACAAAAGACAGGAAGGGGTAGGGGGTTCTGGAGGCTAGTTCAGTCAGCAAGTAAGCTCTAGCATTAGGGTTCTGTTTGCAGTGGAGCAGGGGCCAATGGGAGTGGTGCTATGGGCTTACTTTTCTAGAACTGTGGAGGGAAGAACAGAATTCCTAGTCCGTGCTGGCTGACTAGGCTAGCCCACTTGGCCAGTTGCAGGGCAATGAGAGAACCTGCAGAGTCTCAGTCTGTCTCACTCTGTGCACGCGCATGTGCACGCACACGTGTGGAACTGGAGAGACGGCTCGGTGGCACTTGTTGCTCTTATGGAGGACCAGAGTTTTGTTCCCAACACTCATGTCAGACAGCTCATGACAGCTTAAAACTCCAGCTCCAGGGGATCTCACATACTCTTCTAGCGTCTGTGGGAACCTAGGTTCACATGGACATACCCCTCCTCCCAACACACAGCCCCACCCATGCATGCACAAGCACACACAGGGAAATGACAGGAACATTGCCTTGGGACACTGCTATGAGGTTCTGCTCTCCCTCCACATCAACGGTGCTGCTTCAGAAAGGCTGCAGCTCCATCAGGCTAGCCTGCACTGACCTGCCCTTGCAGGTGTTTCGATGGGAAGGCATACCCAGGAGCAGAGGGGGCTGAGAAAACACCACAGTGGGGAAGTGGAGAGGCTGGAATGGGGTATGGATCCCATCCTCCTTTTCCTCTCTGGAGGGAAAAGTTAGTAGCAGACACATTCGAGCAGCTCCCCCTCCCCTTCCCAGGAGGCCAGGAAAACCTGCCTGGGCAGCATCTTGAATGGGGGAATTGTCCTGAGTGCTCCCTGGCATATGTACACACATGTGAGGGCCCCCCTTTCAACCACTCCCCACCTTCCACCACAGCCCATGCTGGCTCTCCCATTACCATGAAACCAACCTGAGCTATGGACATCCAGCCCAAGTCTGTGGACACCTAACTGGACCCCCCACTGTCACCTGTGCCCCTTCATCCTTTTAAAGTAGTTCTAGGGTGGGGCTATGGGCTACAAGCTTGGCTTCCCTCACACAGCCCCCTGCCAGAGCTGAGGAGACAGAGGAGGGGCAGGAGGTGGCAGCCCCACCCCGGAGGTGCCTGAGGCTCTTGGCAGGGGCAGCTGGAGCAGTTAGCACCAGCTGCCAGTGACTCACCTCCCACCAACCCAAACAAAACACCTTGGGGCTGGGAACCAACACCCAGCACCTCCTCACACCGTAATCCCACCACCTGACCTGACTCTTCAAATCCAGACCTCTAGAGGTCCCCTATTCTCAGAAATCTGGTCTATCCCAGCTCCCAGTCACCCTCAGGACTGAGACATATCCCATTTTCTTTTATTTATACAAAAAAAGTTTCTTTTTAAATATAATTTAAGAACCCCCTTCCAAGCACTGTTGTCTGCCTCTTGACTGCCACCACCCTCCTGTCCCTTTTACAACATCAGCCCCTCCCCTCCACTCACAACACAGCTTGGGGGCACTTGGGGGGAGGGAAGGAGGAAGAACTGTCGAAAGCACTGTTTCTAGAACATACACCAATGGGTCCTTATTCCCAACAGGAGATAGTGGAACCAGGTACCCTTCAATGCACAAAATCTGGACAAGGAGGGGGGGAAAAGGAGGGAAAAAAATAACCAAATAAAAAATAGTAAAACTTCAGAACCTTCAATATGAAGGCCGATGAGGGGAGGGGCATTTACAAGGGAAAAATGATTGCCTTTGGTGGTGACAGCAAGTTGGGACATCAAAATCCAATGATTACATCACCGGGTCCTGACAGACCCTTCCTGCCTCCTGGGATGGCATTTTCCACTCCCAAGTTGGCAGGCTGGTCACCCTTTCTCTTTGGTCTGCAGGGACATGCCCGTTAAGGTAGAAGGCGCTTGGGGAGAGAGCCCTCTGGGAAGATGGGAGATTAGAGATGTAGGGATGTTTCTTTGCCCAGTCTTGAGGAAAAGATTCACTCTTGAGTTTGGGGTTCCCCGCCAAGGCACACGTGTGATTCTTCTCACTCCATATGGCACAGTTCCCCAAATCCTGGGTCTCCAGGATTAACAGCTCCGACCTCCTCTGTTCAAAGTGCAATCCAGTGGGAAGCTGTGGTGAGGGAGACGGGCTCATCGTGTGAGTCCCCACCCAACTCTGCCCCTGGAAAGAAGACTTGGCCACAGCCCCGGGGCGGTGAGTCCTTGGAGGTCAGAACTGCTGGGCTGGTCCTCCTGTCCCACCAGGGGCTCCTGGCTTAACTTGGGACTTCATATGCTGCACACTGGCTAAGATTTTTTTCTGGTGTCCTGCCAGAGTGACTCCAATTCGGAGAAGGTCCCTGTGGAAAAATAGAAGGCTGGATGAGTCCAGGGACCAGTCAATCAGGAAGCCCATAGGAGAGGATGTCAAGAGTAATCACTAAACCTTTACTGAGCAGCCTCAGTAGAGGAAGGAAAGAGAAAGTCCTCAAAGAAAACTTAGGGGAAAGAAACTGCAGAGACTAACTGGTAATTTGAGATAAAGTATTGATATGTATCCCATGCTATCCTCAATTGAAAACTCCTGCCTTAGCCTCCCAGGAGCTGGGAGCACAGTGGTGTACTAACACAGTTACGTCCTCCTGACGTAAGTCTGTGCCTTCCCTCCCCCTCCCCCCATATCCAAAGCTGGGGTAAGCAAAGGCCTTGGGAGAGAACCAGAGAAGGGAGGAAGGAGGCACACCAAGTACAGACAGGCAAGAGAACAGTTATTTGGGAGTTGATAGAATCATAAAACCATTTAACATCAAAGCTGGGAAGGGATATCCAAATCTCAGCCCTGTCCTCTCCTTTTATGGGTGGGAAAAGAGAGCCAGAGTTGACACATTACCGAGAGAGCCTCGTTTGGAATGTAGATAGAAGCAAAGACAGATACAGGCTGGAAAGGGAAGGGAGATGACCCAGGCTCAAGGAGGCTCCAGAACAAACACGAGCAGGCCGCTGCTGGTCTGGGAAGATCCAGGGGCTTAGCCTCAGTCATGATTTGTTTGGTGGGCAGCTCTGAGCATAGCGTTGGGCCACCAATATAACAGCCCTTGAAGATGAACTCAGAGACCCCTACTGAACCTGAGGGTCTGACTCAGCCTCCTATACCTGACGTTCCCAGGCACTGTCTAAGTTCTGTGCCCGCACTGTGGTCCCTTGCACTTACTCTGCAGAGATCTGGCTGACCACCTCAAAGGAGCCGAATCCAGCCGCTGCAAAACTTTCTTCGTATCTTCCCATCTTGATGGCTCGAAGCCACTCGCCCACAGACCCAAAAGCAGAGTAGTGAGGCTGCCGTTGGTCCAAGAGTGGATGTGAGGCCCTGAGAGGTGTGGAGGATAAAGATAGAGAGAAATGCTAAGTCAGACAGCTATTGTATCAGAGGGCTTTGGGAAGATCAACACGGACCAACCCATATACAGTCAAAGGGACGGATACTCCAGGGTCACTTAGAAGGGCTCTTGGGTTGTTCTTTCGGATCCTTACCCGCCATTCTCCCTGGCCACGATTTTGAGGCTAGCGGGATTCCGGATCATCTTGTCCAGAGCGCTGACCACTTGAGGGAAGCGGGGCCGGGCATTCCGGTCCTTCTGCCAACAGTCCAGCATGAGCTGGTGGAGGGAGGTGGGGCAGTCTGGAGGAGGGGGCAACCGGTAGTCCTGTTCAATAGCATTGATCACCTGCAGCGACAAGGAAGACTGGGTGAAGCTAGCTTGAGAGAACCACTCATCAAAGGCACCATGGGCACCCCAAAACATAGACCCCTGAGTCCCAGAAGGACGGAAATTGCCTTGGCTGGCCACACTCCCCCACCCCACCCCTGAAGCTCTTGAGCTTCAGTTTAGAGCGTAAGCTCCCAACCCTGCCCTCCACCCATCCCCAACTCCAACACGGCTACATCCAACTCCCTGTGTGTTCATGTGTCCACGTGCATGTGGAGTCAATGGAGGGCATCTTCCTACATCGCTCTCCACCTTATTTTTAAACTGCATGTATCTGTTTACTTGCGGAAGCTTGTGTAGAGGACTGTTTGAAGCAATCAGTTCTTTCCTTCCACTGTGTCCATTCTGGGGACTGAACTCAAGCCATCAGGACCACTGAATTACCCTCCAGTTCTTCACTTTCCTTTGCCTTCACATGTAATGCGCATGGATGGCTGTGTGTGTGTGTGCGCGTGTGTGCACGAGTGTGTGTGTATGTGTGCGGGCGTGCGCGTGCATGCGCGCCTGTGTGCATGCATGCGTGCGTCAGAGGTTAGTATCAGGTGTCTTCTCATCAGTCACTCTCCACCTTCTTCACTGAGGCAGGGTCTCTCTCTTGAACCCAGAGCTTACTGAGTCCTAGTCTAGCTTGATCCAGATCTCCTATCTCTACCGTCCAAGTGTTGGAATTACAGACAAGCTCCGGCAGCTCCCTGAGGTTTACCCGAGGGCTCGGGATCTGAATTCCAGGCCTCATCCTTGGATTACAAGCACGTCACCTACGGGTCTGGCTTCCCAGCCCCTCCACCTTGGCTTTTGAGACAATGTCTCTCACTGAAGCTGGAGCTGACTGCCTGGCTATGCTGGTGGGCCAGTTAAGTTCCCCGGATATGTCTGTCTCCGACACCCCCAGCAATGGGGCTATGGAGGCCCTCATCCTTGCATGGCAAGGAATGTACTCACTGAGTTATCTGCCCCGTAGTCCCTGCAGCCAAGTCTTGGATGCAAACATCACCCCTCTATGCCCACACACACGGATGGGGAAGAGTCTGGGAACCCTATCCCCTACTCCTGTATCCAGGATACACAATAGACTGTCCTGACAGAATACCCAGCAGGATACACGATAGACTGTACTGACAGAATACCCAGAGAGTCTTGGTATGATCTTGGAACACTTACGTCCTGGTTGCTCATGTCCCAGTAAGGCCGTTCTCCAAAAGACATCACCTCCCACATGACGATCCCATAGCTCCAGGCATCACTGGCAGAAGTGAATTTCCTGAAGGCAATGGCCTCAGGGGCGGTCCATCGGATGGGAATCTTTCCTCCCTGTGGAAGAAGCCACCGGAAAAGGTGAACCCAAGGCAGCATCAGGAGCCAGGAACATCATCCATGAGGGATACTTCAGTCAACCTGACAGAATCTAGACTCTTAGAGGACCAGCTGGTGGCAGTGCCTGAGAGGGGTTATCTTAAACGAGGATACCTGGGCTTGGACCCCTGCACTGAATCAAGAGGACAAAATGAGTTGGGCACAGGCATTCATTAATTGTTCTGTTTCTTGACTGTGGTGCAATGTGACCAACCACCTGCTTCTAGTTCCTGCTGCCTTGGCTTTGTCACCGTGTACTGTGAGCTCAAAATAAACGTATCTTAAGTTACCTTTGTTGGGGTATTCTATCACAGCCATAGGGAAAGAAATGAAGACACGCCCCCTGCCCCTCCACCCCACCATCACCAGCTCTGCATTTCTCCCTGACTTCCAGCCCCACACTCGTCCTTCTCTCATCTTGTTTTGTGATGTTTTCTAGAAACAGTCAGGTGCCGCCCTACGCGCCTCCAGCTCCCTGGCTCCCTCTGTAGCCACAGATGAACTTCTCCCATCCTCTAGCCTTCACCTTCTCTGTGGTGGGGTGACAGGCACACACCACTGCATCTGGTTTCCTTTTCTTTCTAGCGCAGATCCACCTAGATAGCCCAGGCTAGCTACCATCACACAACATCCCTCTCTCAACCTCCTTTGTTGTTGGAATGACAGGTGTCATCCCAGATGGTCTCGTTTTTTTCCTGGCTCCAAGCTCCCATCTCCACGGCTGTTTCCTCACACATCAGAAGCTAGTTCTCCTTCAGCCCGCACCTGTATCCTCCCCCAGGAGCAAAGCTGCCAATACTGTTCTGCCTGTGCTTTCTCCAACCAACCCACCTCCCCATGTGAACTCTTATCCCTGGCCCCAGGCTCACCAGGGAGCTTGTGTAGGTGGGATCAGAGGAGTTCTCCTCCAAGAATCTGGAGAGGCCAAAGTCGGACACCTTGCAGACCAGGTTGCTGTTGACCAGGATGTTACGAGCAGCCAGGTCTCGATGGACGTAGCTCATTTCGGCCAGGTACCGCATGCCCGAGGCGATGCCCCGCAGCATGCCCACCAGCTGGATGGCCGTAAACTGCCCATCATTCAGCTGCAGAGGAGACAGGAGAGAAAGGCTGGCTGAGGATGGATCACCCGTGGCTTACCCTCCTCGCCTTTCCCTTCACCACAGCCATCATGCATCTGCCCATCTTCCTAAATTCCCCCGGCTATAGCAACACCTGGGCGCAGTTTCTCATCATACCTCATACTTTGGTTTTTGCTTTTGAGATAGTCTTGCTTATAGCCCTGGGTGGCCCAGAACTTACGGCAGTCCTCCCACACCCATCTCCCAACCGCTGGGGATACAGGCATGAACCAATCATGCCTCCCGGTTTTCTTTCATTTTAAAGATGTATGCTCATCACTTCCATATTATGAAGAGCTGCTTTTAAAGCCCACCTCCTACGTCTCAGACTGCCCCATTCTTGACAAGATCACCCTATATATCTCCAGCTGGTTAACTGGGAATTTACCATGTGGCCCAGGCTGGCCTGGAAATGTTCATTCTCCTGCCTCAGCTTACAGGCACGCACCACCATGTTCTGCTTCTAATCACCACATCTAATTAATTGTTTACTTTGATTTTTTTTTTTTGAGACAGGCTCTCAATATGTATCCCAAAGCAGCCCAAAGTTGTGGCAATCCTCCTGGCTCAGCTTCTCAAGTTCTGGGATTATACATGCAAGCCATCACTAATGGCTTCAGCTAACATTTTTATTCTAACGAAGTCCTTAGATTTGATAGGCAGGGCTGGGCCAGGTAGGCGTGTACTCTGAGCTGCCTGTCAACGGGGAAAAGGCCTCAGATTAACTGTGTGTGAACACAAGGGAACTGTAGGAAACAGAGGTCTGGTGCCTCCCTGACCTTGCTGTGTTTTCATTTTGCCCTCACAGCAACATCAACCAGAATAACAAAACTAAACGGAACCCATCAGGGTTAACTCAGGATGCCGGGACCCACCCGCTACATCTCTGGAGGGAAGGACAAGGAGGCTGCATCCAAAATCTGCATTCTTTTTTCAGTGATGACAACTGAACCTAAAACCTCACAAGCACTATCCCACTGAGCCCACTCACTCACCCCAACCCCTCACTGCGGGATTCTGTATAGGCAATCTACCATGAAACTACATCATGGTCCTTTCCCCACCCCAATTGTTTTGAGACAAATTCTCTTTAACTTGCCCAGGCTGGCCATGAACTTGTGATCGATCCTGTGCCTCACTCTCCCAAGTAGACAGGCAGCATACTGGTTATTTGCGTGTATCTCCCTAAATCCTAGAAAGTCCTTCAGAGAGACTAACAAACTGAAAAACTGTCACATTTGTCCCTCGGATCCATGGCTTCTTCCCTATAGGGTCATTTAGCTTGCTTTCCTGTATTTCCTGTAACCAACTCTCTTTCTCCCATGTCCTGATAAATTGGAAATTAGACGTCTGTAGCTGGATCACACAGGGGAGCTGTGCTCCACACTGCAAAGGTCCCAGCGAGGAGACCCACCCAGGCTCCTGTGGATGCTGAGGCAGATCCATAGAGGGCAGTGTGACCCCTCAACACTGACACAGGAGTCTGTGTTGTGAAGGTCCTGTTGCAGAGTAAGGAAGATGCGTTTGAGAAAAGACTGCAGAAGAGAAAGTTAAATCGAGATATAAGGGAAAGCATATTCAGGACCTAGAATAGAAAGCCAATGTAGATAGACACTCAGAATGACGAATAAACAGAAAGGTAGGGTGGGAATGCAGTTCAGATAGTAGAAGGCTGTCTAGAATCCCTCAGTGAGGGGCTGGGGGCGTGGCTCAATGGTAGAGCCCCTGCCTAGAATCCCCCAGTGAGGGGCTGGGGGCGTGGTAGAGCCCCTGCCTAGAATCCCCCAGTGAGGGGCTGGGGGCGTGGCTCAGTGGTAGAGCTCCTGCTTAGAATCCCCCAGGGAAGGGCTGGGGGCGTGGCTCTGCAATAGAGAGGTTGTGGAGCCTATATATGAGACCCTGGTTTGACTCTCCTGTAATGTACAACAATAAATCAATCAAATAATTCAGTCACTGTTCAAGATCTGGTTTGATTTTTTTCCATGTCTGAAACTAGCTTTTTTTTTTTTCCTTTCTGAAGGTAGAGTCTTGCTATGCAATACAGTCTAAGCTGGCCTAGAACTGGCTTTGTATCCCTAGGCTGACGTAAACTCACAAGCTTCCTGCCTCTGCAATACTAGGATTGCAGGCATGAATTCTGCTTTACTCTGTTTTCTAAGCCCAGCTCTCCCTGCTTCCTCACCCCCAGGAATATACTGTGGTTGTGAAGGTGGGGGTGGGGTGGGGGGTGGCTCACCCGGAGGAAGGAGTCCAGGGCTCCGTTCTCCATGAATTCCGTGAGGATCATGACCGGCACGCTGTTGGTGACCACACCCTCAAGGCGGATGATGTTGGGATGCTCAAACTGACCCATGATGGAGGCTTCGCTCAGGAACTCACGCCTCTGGCGCTCCGTGTAGCCACCCTTGAGGGTCTTGATGGCCACACAGCTCTCCTTTTTCCCTGGTGCCTTCAGCCGACCCCGGCAAACTTCACCGAACTCACCTTCGGTCACAATGCAGAGGGTCAGTCTTTCTCCTGTTACGACCCATTTGTTTTCTTCCCACCGCCCAGGCTTCTACTTTTGTGGTGCGTGTGCATGCACTTGTGTGTGTGTCCGTGTGCATATACACGCATATTGAACACGTGAACATATACATTGTATGTACATGTTCCTGTGGATGTGTGTATGAATGTGATAGCGGCCACACGTCAACATCTGGTGTTTTCTTTCACTTTTTTTCTTACTTTCATAATTATATTTAATGGTTATGCAGGGAGAATGAACATGTGACGTTCGGAGGACAATTTTCAGTAATTAGTTCTCTCCTCCTGGCATGTGGGTCCCTCACAGGTCATCAGCCTTGGCTGCAGTCACCTTTATCCTCTGAGCCATCCTGTAGCCCTTGGCCAGCCTGGAACTTGCTATGTAGACCAGGTTAGCCTCAAACTAAGAGTGCCCTGCCTCTTCTCCTGAGTGCTGGAATTAAAGATGTGGCCACCACATCCAGCAATACACTGACTTTTCGAGAGAGGGTTTCTCACTGAACCCAGATCTCATCAGTCTGGCTAGGCTGACGGGCTAACCAATGAGGACCACAGACCCTCTGCGTGTCCCTTCAGGCCCCCCCACACTGGCCCCAACCCCCGCCCCAGTGCTGGGATTACAGGCATGTACTGCGGTCCTCAGCTTTTCCACATGGGTCTGGGGATTGAACTCAGTTCCTCACGTTTGTACGGCAGATGCTCTACTGACTGAGCCACCTCCAAAACTCTCCGGCTTGTTCCTCTTACCTGCACCAATTACCTCTTCAATCTTGACATAGGAGACATCGATCTCTTTGGCAAATTCCCTCACTGCCTCATTAGGGTCTTCATAAGTAAAGGGATCAATGTAGACCTTGGTACCTAAAGAGTCACACAGGAGCCCATCAACCAGGAAGTAAATTCCTCTGGACCAAGGCGTCCCGTTAGCCCACAGCTCCTTTCCCCCTGTCTGTGTCCCACATACCGTGCCCAATGAGATACTGCCCATGTTTATCCGAGTATTCAACTTCCCTTCCATTGCTCTGCTTCCTGTAGCCGTGAGAAAAGAAATAAAAAAGTAAACTGAGTCATATGTCTCTATGCCCACAGAGAATGAAGGAGTCGGGGGCCAGAAAAATTTCCATTGAGAACTGACCAGTGGGAAAGACAGGAAGATTTGCTGTAGGACGGTGGTTCTCAACCTGTGGGTCGAGACCCTGAGGGGTGGGGGTCAAACGACCCTTTCTCGGGGATCTTATATCAGATATTCTGGATATCAGACATTTACACCACGATTCATAACAGTAGCAAAATTACACTTATAAAAGAAGCAACGAAAGTAGTTAATGGTTGGGTGTCAGCACAACAGGAGGAACTGTATTAAAGGGTTGCATCATTGGGCAGGTTGAGAACCACTGCCCTAGGGTGTGTGAGCAGGTGGCTATCCGAGGGAGTCTGCAGGCCAGAGTCTTTACCTGAGGCAGAGAACTGCAATGACAACGACCACCAGGACCAGGACCACGCCCACAACTGCAGTGCCTGCAATCAGGGCCAGCTGCTCCCGCCAGCTCTCGCTCTCTGGAGGAGAAGAGGTCAGGTAAAGATGAGAGCTCCTGATTCCCCCTAACTCCACCGGCAAGCAACGATCTGAGGTCTACTGAGCCGACTCGAATCTCAGCCCAGTGCGAGCCGAGCGACGAATGAGCTCAGGTTGAGGACAATGGAGTCAGCGCCCGCACTTTGATATAGTGAGTGAAGTTGGAGGAATTTTGTATGTTGGTGTGTGTATGTGTGTGGATACACACTTGGAGGTGCTCACACACAACTTTTATGTGTGTGCCACAGATCCTATCTTAAGCCCACATGCTTGCTGGACAAACACTTTATTAGCTGAGCCAGCGCCCCTCCAAGGGACATTTTGATTTTGTTCTATGATATGTTTTGGCGTCTTTAACAAAGAAAACCTTATTTGAGTGAGAGTCCGAAGGTGATAGAATACACCTGTAATCCTGTTCAGGAGGCTGAGGCAGGAGGACAGAGAGTTCAATACCAGCCTGGGCTACAATAGCAGGTTCTGCCTCAGCATAGACAACTTAGCAAAACCCTATCTCAAAATAAAAATAAAGGCAGGGATATAGCTCAGTGGTAGAGTGCTGGACTAGCATACACAAGGTCCATCAGCACTGAGAAAAATAAGACAAAGGTGATGGCCTGTGTCTGTAACCACAGCATTTAAGAGGCTGAGGCAGGAAGATTGCCAAGTTAAAGCCCAGCCTGTGTCACACAATGAGATCCTATCTCTAGTTCATCAGCTAGCGCCTCTTCCAGGGCACCTGGGTTCCCTTCCCAGCATCCACAGGGGGGAAGCTCAAATACTCCAGTTCCAAGATCCACTTCTGGCCTTCGCGGGCACTCCGTCTGCACAGGGCACAGACACACATGCAGGCAAAACAATCATATGCATAAACTAAAATCCTTAAAAAAGCATAAAAGATATGAAAAAGAAAAGTAATGGAAGAAAAGAGAAGATTAAGAAACAGAGAGAGAGAGAGAGGAAGAGAGAGAGAGAGAGAGAGAGAGAGAGAGAGAGAGAGAGAGAGAGAGAGAGAGAGAGAGACAGGCCAAGTGTGGTGGGATACTCCTGTACTCTTGGGAGGCAGAGGCAGGAGGGTTGCTGCAACTCTGAGTCCAGCCTTGCAAATTCCAGAACATCACCGTGGCTACATAGTAAGGCCCTGTCTCAAAAATCACAGAGCTTTTCAAAAATTATGGAGTTAAGCCGGGCAGTGCTGAAGTGTGCTTTGAATTCCAGCACTTGAGAGGCAGAAGGTAGGTAGATCTCTGTGATTTGGGGGCCAGCCTGATCTACAGAGCAAGTTCCAGAACAGCCAGGGCTACACAGAGAAACTCTGTCTCGAAAAACCAAACGAAAACAAAAAAAGCGTGGGCTACCTCACTTTACTTCAGAACTCTGTGACAGAGGGTGGATGATTTTTCTCATCTTACAGGAGGAAGGAATAGGAGCTAGTGGCTCAACTTCTGCTAAGGATGAAGAGCCCAGCAGGCTTCACAGCCAAAGCACGGATTTAGTTTCTCTATTCTAGGTTCTATGCTGTCTTTGATGGCTTGGGCTTATCATTGAAGGATAAAAGCAAGGTAGATGGCTGCCGATACTAAAGCAAGCCATGTTTGGTGGGGGCCAACCCTCCCAAATTCCACTGGAAACCCCAAACTCACCATCCAGCTGAGTCTGACTGTGATGCTCCTGGCCAAAGGGTCCGTAGCCAGCCTCGGACCGTGCGCGAACCTGGACCAGGTAGCTGGCTCCCCGCTTCAGGCCCCGGAGCTCAGCTCGGTTTTCTGATGTCTTTAGGAAACGTACACTGCTGGGGCCCTCTGCTCCCTGTGCAGGAGGAAGGAAAGGGTCGTAAGATAGTCCCCCTTCTCTGCTGCTTTTCTTCCCCCCTCATACCACTTTATCCTACCACGTGGCATCATTGAATCTTTGTAGCAGCTTTAGTGTCTCTTTATGATACTAGAACTCAAACCTAAACATCTCACATGCCAAGCAAGCACTATACCACTGAGCCACGCCCCCAGCCCCTCACTGGGGGATTCTAGGCAGG
>NW_021604735.1:116963-158168 GCF_004785775.1 Grammomys surdaster | reverse complement strand
CTGAGCCACGCCCCCAGCCCCTCACTGGGGGATTCTAGGCAGGGGCTTTACCACTGAGCTATTCTGACAACCCTTTACAGTGGTTCTATGTGCCTGGTATATAACTATATTTATTTATGTACATATATTTATTGATTTTCTTTATTTAAAATAAAAATTTATATTTATACATTTATTTTACTGTTTACATACTTATCTATTTATATTATATTTTATAACTATTTTACAGATAAATGTAGCTGAGGCTTAGAGAGGCCAAAGGCTGGCCTGTGGTTGTAGAGTTACGCAGTCAACCTGAAACTGCAAGGCTCGCCAGATGTCTTCAAAACCCCAGCTCTGGTTCAGTGTCTACCAGTCCGCCTACCTGAGACAGAGCCTTAGTCTTACCTTCTCATGATACTTGACCTCATAGTCCAGCACAGCCCCACTGGGTGCTCTGGGAATAGCCCATGACAGGATCAAGCTGCTGGGTGACGACCGAGTCACTCGGATGTCAGACACTGCGGGAGGCACTGCAGGAGAAAGAAACCCAATGCGCCCTGCTGCAAAGTCTAGCAATTAACCATTTCCAATTCTTGTACTACCCGCACCCCCACAGTGCTGGGGATGCGGTCAGGGCCCTACATATGCTAGACCACTGAGCCAGACCACAAACCCTAGGGTTTGTTCCCCCAGTTTTCCTCCATAGGCTATACCCAGCATCCTCCTCTAATACCTGTATGAATTCGTCCTGAGGAGCTGGAGACGGCTCTGCGGTTAAGAGCACTTACTGCTCTTGCAGAGGACTCAGGTCTGGTTCCCAGCACCCACGTCCAGTAGCTCACCACAGCCTGTAACTGCAGTTCCGGGGGATCTAATACCGTCTTTTGGCCTCCCTGGGCACCTCCACACATATGGTTTACACAAACGTATGCAGGCACACACATATAAATTAATACATCTTTGAAAATAATAATTCCCTCTGAATACTCTGAAAGTAGAGACAAGAGAATGCTGAGTTTGAAGCTAGCCTGAGCTACACAGCAAGGTGCTGTCTCCACAAAAAATAAAAATAAAAATAAAAAATAAAAGAACTAATCTGGGTCTGGGATGATGGCTCAGTAAACAAATTGCCTGGTGCTCAAGAGTCTGGATCTCCAGCACCCAGGTAGACGCTGGGCAGCCATCTCAGTCACTTGTAATCCCAGTGTGCAGGAGGCAGAGTCAGTAACTAAGACCTACTTTCTCTCTGTGAGGCAGAGTCTCAAGTAGTAGCTCAGGCTAGCCTTGAACTTCTGATCATTCCGCCTCTGACTCCCAAATACTGAAATTATGATTTTAAGTGTCGCTTTTTTCTTTCTTTTTCTCCTTCTTTTAAAATTTATTAAAGCATAGTAGCTGCGCAGAGGCTTTATTATAACATTCCCACGTGAACACGCATCCACTTTGGTCACATTACCCCCTCTATTACTTTTAATAATCATTATTTTCTGTCCCCTAGTCTTACCCTCACGGTCAGTGGTGACGTTGACAGGCTCAAAAGGAGGTGGCCCGGTGGCTAAGGTGGACACACCATTCAAAGCAGCAACTTCAAAGGTATAGGTAACATCAGGACGCAGCCCTCGGATCGACACCCAGGGCTCAACGAGGTCTCGAGGACCAGGGTCGAAGGTCAGGTCGCCCCCACAGGGCAAGCAGGAACCCCCAGGACGGCACTCTCGGCAGCGTACGGCATAAGTGAGGTCCTCTCGGCCTCCGGACTCAAGGGGAGCACTCCATTCCAGACGCAGGGAGGAGCCATTCAGTTGGGGAACCACACTTCTTGGAGCAGAGGGTGGGGCTATGGGAAAAGAGAATCAAGTAGAGGGTAGGAGGGGACTACTCTAAAAGACAGACAGTCACACTAATCTTCTCAAGTGTTGGAGGTGAGTCTAAAGCTGAGAAACATGAGGGCTGTGATGGGTTATCTTCAGCAACTTGACACAACCTAAAACCACTTATGAAAAGGCTTGATGAGATATTGTCTATGTTACATTGGCCTATAGGCATGTATGTATAGGATTCTCTTGATTAAGTTAAGTAGAACCCAGCCCACTGTGAGTGGCACCATTCCCTACGAAGTGGGTCCTGAACTATGTGAGAACAGAGAAATCGAACTGAGCACAAGCAAGCAAACAGTCGAGCAAACATGGGCACATTCATTTCTCTGTTCATGACTGATATGACTGGCTGTTCCTGCCTTGACTTCCCCATGCCAATGGACTACAACTTGAAGTTAAGTTAAAATAAATTTCTTCCTTCCTTAATGTTTTTTTTTTTTTATCAATTATTTTACCACAGCAACAGAAAACTGTATCAGGGACAGTGTGGGAAGTCCATACACTCTCCCACAATGAACCACACACAGGACAACATCAGATGTCTTTCAATTCTGGGCAACAGAAACTTACTGGTGCAAGGTGAACTCCGGGGGTCTGAGCGGGCTCGGTAATACCCAATCCGACACAGGCAGACGGGAGACCCAACGTTATTTGTGTGGCTGTTGGCTGGGCATGGCAGGCAGGAGTCTTCTCCTATTTGAGGCTTGAAGGTTCCCTGGCCACAGGCTGAGGGAGAGAACAAAGATGTCTATCAAAAAAAACAAAACTGAAGACCAGAGAGATGGTTCGGAGGTTATGAGCACTGGCTGCTCTTCCAGAGGACCTGGGTTCAGTTCCCAGGACCCATGAGGTGTCTTACAGACATCATTCCAGGGGATCCAGTGCCCCTTACAACCTCAGGCACAAACATAGCACATATATTCATACATGCAGGCAAAACACACACACACAAGTTTAAAAAAAAAATTAACTTTAAAAAGAATCTTCCAACTCCAAAACAAAAAAAACAAAACCTGCATGCAGATCTTAGGAGTGAATTTAAGACTAGACAGTTCGAGGAAGGGGGGGGGTCATCCCTCACTCTGCCTAACCCTGACCACGGCAGGCTGGTGAAAGCCTCTCATTAAGACTTTATTAATTAATTGACTTATAGACAGCATTTTCTATATCCTGATCTCAAATTCCATATATAGCTAGGGAGAACCTCGAACTCCTGATTTATCTGTCTCTGCCTCCCAAGAGCTAGTATTACAGGTGTGCACCACCACATCCAATTTATAAGGTGGAGAGGACGGAGCCCAGGGCTTTGTGCGCACCAGGCAAGCTCTCTACTGCATTCCCAGCCATCAGAATAATTTTCAACACACACTGACAAAAATATAGAATTACCAAAAAAAAGCAGGCTAGCTAACACATGACGAAGCATTATGAAAGCACACATGAGAGGTAGAAGTCGGACATTTTTTCCCATCCTGTAATTACACACAGCACTTGGAAGCCAGAGGCAAGTTCAAGGCCAGCCTAAGCTACATAGTGAGACTGTGCTTCTCAGAAACAAAACTAAGGGCTGGAGAGCTGGATCCGAGGTTAAGAGCAATGGCTGCTCTTGCAGAGGACCAGAGTTCAGCTCCTAGCACCCATATTGGGTGGCTCATGGCAGCAGCCTGTAATTCCAGCTCCAGGGGAGATACGATGCCTCATGTACACATAACCTCATGTATACAAATAATTTGAAATATATATCTTTTTAAATTATAAAAACCAAACCAACAATACCAAAAACAAACAAACAAA
This sequence comes from Grammomys surdaster, assembly GCF_004785775.1. Taxonomy (NCBI): domain Eukaryota; kingdom Metazoa; phylum Chordata; class Mammalia; order Rodentia; family Muridae; genus Grammomys; species Grammomys surdaster. Next base: position 154,515 of record NW_021604735.1, on the reverse strand, counting down.
CAAACACAAAAAACAAACAAACAACCCAAAGAAGATACAAGCCTAGTGGGGTAGCTCACAAGCTGGACAGCAGCCTGCACTATAAGTCAAGACTTAATCCTAGTACGAAAACAAAAACCGCAAACAAAATACCAAGAGATGCAGCGGATGGCCTTAGGACCTCCGGGACAGCGAAGTCATGAGCAAACATGATGTTTTAGCTTGCTGCAGCACCCAGAATGGGCTCTGTAAAGTCCCGTGTTTAGGATGGTATGTAAAACCTCAGATCCCAATCCAAAGGCACGGATGTTGCCAACATTCCAAAAGTAATGACTGACTAATTTTAGGCGGCATTTGTGAAAATGGAGTCATTTACGGGACAGCAAGCTGGTTCAAGGGGTAAAAGTGCTTGCCACCAAGTCTAATGACTTGACTGAGTGCCTGCAAGCTGACCTCTGACCTCTGACCACACAAGGGCCTTGACAGCACAGGCCACGCCCCCTAACAAACACACACAAAATAAGCAAATCTCTAAACAAATCAGACAAATGAAAATACAAATCTGAAGACCTGAGTTTGAATTACCGGCACCTGTATTTAAAAGACAATAATGAATATATAACAACAAAACCCAAACACAAAGCACCCCACCAAAAGGCTGAGGATATAATTCAACTCCTACAGGGAAAAAAAAAAAGCAAGCTGAATTCCAGGGACAGAGGGGCAAATTCATACCAGCAAATGAGAGGAAATTCACAACAAATAAAGTAAAATGGAGATCATAAAGTCCTTTTCCACCACCCAACAAGGTATCTCAGCGGCTCAGTCACCATCAACTTAAAGTAGCGAGGCTCCAGGGCTGGATAGAGGTGCCCATGAGTCCCGTCCCTGGGAGCCACTTGGTAGAAGATCCAATGGGCTTCCGAATGCTGTGCTCTGGCGTCTAGAGCCAGTCAGTCAATCAACGGAATTAACAGAATTCTAAATACTACTTTCTACTATACTAAAAATAAAATCTGGAGGGAAAAAAAAGGCCCAAATCCTAAGGGATGAGAGCAGGAGGAAATGCGGGCTGGCCCCACCTGAGACAGGAAAGCTTCCGGAGCGGTTCTCACCTCGGCATACTTTGTTTCCTTCCGCGGCCTCGTACCCTGGTGCGCAGCTGCAGCCGGTGACCTGCTGCTCAGCCCACTGACCGTCTTCCCGGCAATAGAGGCTGGGGCTGGGGTTGGCGGTAGGGACCGCATTGGCCACACAGCTACCTGCCACCGGCACCACGAGCTCCCGAGGCACCGTCTCCGGGAAGTAGGTCAAGTTCGTGATCAGCCGGGAGCACTTCTTGTAGAAGAGATGCAAGGAGAGCAGGGCCATGCAGGCTCCTTGGTCCTGGAAAGCCAGGTAGAAGCCCGCCTTGCTGAGAGGACCCAGGCGCAGTGTCTTGATGTTAACTTTTCCTGTGGCTTCAGCTCCAGGGCGCTTCCGAGTCAGGTGTTCTGCGGCCACCGTGTCCACCTGCCAGGAGAACCCAGGCTCACCACCACTGCCCCAGGTCCTCTGGGATGTCTGGTGGACAACCTTCTTCATAGATCCCTTCAACAACCTCAGCTCCTGTGGAGAACCTTCTTTCTACCTTCCATGATACATAGTGAGTGTGTGTGTGTGTGTGTGTTTGTGTAGAGAGGATAGAGACATATATACATATATATGTGTGTATATATATATAACTAATATATATGTATGTGTGTACACATGCATGTATATAAAGTATGTGTATATTTATACATATACACATGTGTATATACACGTGTGCATGTATATATTTACACATGCATGTATACACACACATATGTGTATATATACACATATCATGTATACACATATCATGTATACACATTCATATGTGTATTTCACATACATAAATATATGTATATAAAGCTATGCACATACATATATACATAACAATATACAATATATTCATATATATGTGTACATGTATATTGTGTATGTACATACATTTACACACACACACATACACACACACACATAGATATATGGTCTCCTGTAGTCCAAGCTGGTCTCAAACTTGCTAGGTAGCCAAGGTTTTTCCAAGACAGGGTTTCTGTAGTCTTGGCAGTCCTTGGCACAACTCTATAGACTAAGCAGAAATCCTCCTGCCTCCACCTCTCAAGTGCTGGGATGACAGGCAGGCACCACTGTACTTATTTAGGGAATGCTCAGTCCAGCCCAGGGCTTTGTGACTGCTAAGCCAGCACTCAGTACTGAGCGACTTGCCCAGCGCGGTCTGCGCCTCTTGTCCACTGCTGCTGAGCTACTCTTCTTCCTTCTCTGTGTCAGTTTCCCAGTGATTCACTTGTTCTAGGGATATCCGTAGATACCTGTGCCTCGACCTCAGAGCCAAGGAGAAATGAGAGAATCATAGATGACCATGAAGGCAGGAGCCAGGGTGAGGGCAGCCACACGATCTGAAGGCTAAGATTCTCACCTCAGACGCTGACAGTCCATGGGAAATCAATAACCAGTTCTGGGTGAAGAGTTGTAAAATATACACATAAATAAATAAACAAATAAATTCATCTTTTAGGGGTGGAGATGTAGATAAGTTAGCTCATGCGGAGGCCCTGGGCTCAATCTCTAACACACGCCTGTAATCCCCAGCACTGGGGATGTGCGAGCAGGAGGAACAGGAGTTTATGGTCACCCTTGGCTATGTAAGAGGATTTGAAATCAGCCCGAACTATATGTGAGATCTTGTCTCAAAAACCAAACACGACCTAGAGAGACAGCTCAGCAGTTAAAGGCATTTGCTGCTTTTGCAGAAGCCCAGGGTTCAATTCCTAGCACCCACATGGTAGCTCATAACTCTCTGTAACTCCAGTTCCAGGAGCTCTGACGTCCTCTTCTGGCCTCTGTGGGTACCAGGCATGTACATGGCACACAGGCTCACACATGCAGGCAAACATTCAGACACAGAAAATAAAAACAAGTAAGTTTTAGGATGTATATATGAACAAAAGCCAAAACAAAAACCTGAGCACAGTGGCACACGCCTTTGACCCCAGCATTCAAGAGGCAGGCAGACAGATCTCTGAGTTCAAGTCCAGCTTGATCTACACAGTGAGAGACGCTATCTCAAGAAAGAAAAGAAAGAGAAAAATTTAAAAAACAAAAAAGAAGGAAGGAATGGAAAGAGAAAGAAAAACCATGAAGGTTGGAAAGCTAGCTCAGCAGTCAAGAGCACGGTCCTCTTACAGAGGACCTGATGCCCAGCACCCATAATGTGGCCCACAACCATCTTTAACTCCAGTTCCAGGCGATCCAACACCCTCTTCTGCCCTCCTTGGGCACCAAGCCTGCACGTGGGGTGCACATAAATGCATGAATGCATGCAAAACATCCACATATAAAATAATTTATAAACCTAAAAAAAATTACAACAACAACAGCAAAAAAACAGGGCTGGTAAGACAGCCGGGGAGGTAAAGGGTGCTTGTCACCAAGCGTAAGGATCTGAGTTCCGTGCCCAGAACCCAAGTGAGAGGAGACAGCCAACTCTTGATAGTTGTCTCTGACTGACCTCCAGACTATCACTGTGGCATAGTCATGCATGCACACAATACATATGTACGTACATACACATACATACATACATACTTACATACACACACACATATAGACACATAAAAAATGTTGGAAAGATGTCAGATATGATGTTATACTCCCGTAACCCCAACACTCTGGAGGTGGGGGCAGGAGGATCAGGTGTTCCAGGCTAACTCGGGGTTCCTTCTGCCCTCAAAGCCCAGGCTTTGGTACCCTTTCTGGGTGAACAAAGTGGAGGACATGGACCCAAGGATTATTTTGAGTCAAGATGTTTCAAAGACAGTATGGGCAGTGCAGCAATAGCTCAACTTTTAGGGAGGCAAGGTGTGGCTGGCACTGGAAACTGAAATTTAAAAGACAGAGCTGGAACGATGGCTCAGTAGTTAACAGCACTTGATCTTACAGAGGACATGGGTTCGATTCCCAGAACTTATGTGGCAGTACTTACAACTATCAGTAATTCCAATTCCAGGATGCCTATGCTACACAAACATACACTGGAACAAAACGGTCATATGCAGAAAAATAAATCAAATAAATAAATAAGACATGGCAGTTCACACCTTTAATCCCAGTGCTTGGGAGACAGACGCTGGTAGATCTCTGTAAGTTTAAAGCCAGCCTGATCTACAGAGTGAGTTCCAGGATAGCCAGGGTTAACATAGGTAGACTTTGTCTCAAAATACAACAAAGAAATGAATTAAAAAGATAGCCAGGAGCCAAGCACCATGGCACCCACCCATAAGCCCAGCACTCAGGAGGTAGAGGCAAGAGGATTGGGAATTCAAGGCCAGCCTTAGTGAATTTGAGGCTAGCCTGGGTTACACAAGCCCCTGTCCCAAGAACAAAGCAAACAAATAAAAAGACACAGCTTTGTGTGAAGGAACCAGAAAGAAGATAGTGAGCAAGTACAACACAGATCTGGGGGTGTAGGAGGACCTGATAGTGACAGACATGAAAAGGGGTACAGAAGGGTGGGTGGCTCAATAGGTAGGTCTGCAGAGACGTCGTGAGAGCAGCTTGAGGCTGGACCTCCCTACACAGAAGAGGCGGTTCACCTGTATTCTTCCCTTCTATCCACACACACCTCCACCTCTTCCCTCCCTAGACTTAACTGCTTGTAGCTCCATCAACCCCCTAGAAAGGCTGATGAATCCCACTGTGGTACCTTGATGTAGGGGTTCTCCATCCAGGCCGGCGTATGGGCCGTAGCAGTATCAGCTTCGCTCTCATAATAGAAGACAGTGAATGTCTCCTTGCAGGAGCGACTGGCCCTCGGCAGGGACAGGCATTCCATCATGGTGAAGCGTATCGTGGCATACACGTGGACAGCACCTCGCCTTGCGACCCAGCCAGTGCGCAGCCAGTGTGCCTGGCCCCCTGGACGCTTCATGTCGCACACCTCATAGGTGCGCACGCTGTGCTGTTCCTCATCCAGGCCGCTTAGCTCCTCCCACTGTGCAGAGACGGGAAGCTGTCAGTCAGGACCTCTAGCTAGGGTCACAGTGGCTACAGGAAACAAGTATCTCGGAGTGTTTCTGTGCAACTTCTGCCTCAGTTCCCCTCCAGCTCTTACCTGGCCCTCCGCCTGAGGGTAAGTCACCCATTTCAGATCCGCCGTTTCCAGTTTTGTGTTCAGCAGGGTCTCTAAGACAGAGAGACAAAGTCAGCCCCTTGGGGAGGTGTGCATGAGAAGTAGGGCCAACAGCTTGCTGAGAACAAACGGGACGAGAGGGAGTGGTGGGTTGTCTTTCTAGTTCCAGGAAGTAGCAAAATGTATTCTCTTGGACCAAGGAGATGAAGACACGAGCCTCCAAGCCTGCAGACCTGAGTTTCATCCTTGGGATCACATGACTGAAGGAGAGAGCCAACCCTCATAAGTTGTCCTCTGAGTATGACCCAAGTACCACTGCACAAGAGAACTCTTCTTCCTTTTGTCTCCCACCTCACATAAAGAAAATCGTGTGTGTGTGTGTGTGTGTGTGTGTGTGTGTGTGTTGAGAACTGAAAGCAGGCCACCAGGCTTGGAGGTAGCATTCCCTAGTGAACACTCTCACCAGCTCACTGTCCTTAGATTTGTCACCCCCATTCCTAACGGCGACTCGCTCATCAGCAGCAGGCGGACACTGCACAGCTTCTAGGTTTCCCCGAGGGGTTGTACCCAGAAAAATGAGGGAAATCCATGCTGGAAGTTAAAAGTGCACACAACTCAGGAAGCCCGAAGAAGAAGGTTGCTCTTGGGTTGAATCTCAGAATTTGCCAGAGTCAGGGAAGGCAGGGGATGGCTCAGCTATAGGGCTTGCTTTGTGTGGTCAGTCTAGGCTTCACCCCTAACGTCGCAAAAGAAAAGGAAAGAAAAGGAAAGGAAAAAGAAAAAGTTCTGGACCTGGTAGCACATTCCTGTAATCCCAGCACTTGGGAGGTAGAGACAGAAAGATCAAGAGTTCAAGACCAGACGCCACCACATAGTGAGTTTGTGCCTAGTCTGAATTACATGAGACCTTGTATAGAAACAAAAAAAAACACCAGGACAAACCCTGGTCCTGGCCTTGTCCCTTGGGGCTGAGAACTGCTGGTACAGACTAAGGTTTCCTACAGGCCCATCTTGGGCTCTACACTCCCTCCCTTCCCTAAGTGCCAAACTTGGCTTCTATCCCAACTGTATTCCTCATCCCAGTCCCACCCCCTTTTCACACCAGACACCCCAATCCTTCTTCAAGGTGGTGCCCTGGCTGGAGGCAGAGCACCTCCCCCATTTGCTACCACCAGAGAAATAAGTTCTAGAAGCCTGGACTCTTGGGTTCCCTCGCCTCTCGGCTCCGGCAGAGGCCTCACCACATCTGGACTTGGTTAGCAGAAAGAAAAAAGGAGAGTTTAGGGGTGGGAGGGTTGTGTGTGAACACACCTGGCAGGGTTCTGGGATCATCTGAGGGGAGCGGACATGGTGCTGACCCAGTAAGGAATTAGGAGAAACACAAAGACCTCTGGCAATACAAAGGGGAGGGAGGGTGGGGAATCCCCTGGTGAGGTTAGGGCAATCTGGGAGGGGGGCAAGAGTCTGGGAACCACATGCGTATGGAGAGTGGGCCTCCAGGGGAGACAGCAGAACACCTGGGACCAGGTCCCGCCCTTCCCTTTGGTGCTTTGGGAGAGGAGTGCCAGAGACAGGGCATCGCCTCAAAGTTCCCAGTGATGTCTCTGGGCGTAGGGGGCAGGCAGGGACCTGACCAGCTGGAGGCAAAGCCTAGGGGCCCCTCTCCTGGGTGGCAGAAGACAGTGGAGCACATTTCGGACAGGATGCCCATGGTTCTGGGAAGGGGGTGGATAGAGGCTGCTGTCCCCACCCTCCATTGTTCCAGCCTGGATACCGTTTTCCTGTCTCCAATTTACACACTGTCTGTGCAACAGGCTGCTCTTCAGCCAGCTAAACTGAACTCACCCTCACTTTCCCTGCACCTAGATCACACCTGTTTGCCTCCAGCTCACTTCAGTTCCCAGACCCACCGCTCACCTCCAATCCCTCCAGGGCTCCATTTCCTGGTCGTTGTCCCCTCCCCCCAACCCCATCTCTCAGTTTACACCTTCTTTAGGGCCAGTGGCCTTGGATAAACTAATTAACATTTCTAAAGCCTCGGGTTGTCACCTGTAAAAATAGGGAAACAAAAGCTGGCTTTTTTGCAGGGCAAAATAACAGTAAAATAAACACGCTTGCTACAGGTGTAAGGAGGGGCTTGAGAACCACCCAGGTAATGCGCACGAGGGAAGGGGCATTTCCTGTTGGCATCAGTCTTTCCCTCCAAACACACTTCAGGGGTTCTATGCCCATTTGACTTCTTCCTCTCCAGGAGTCCAAAGCCGTTCCTCACCCCCACCCCATTCCCACACTTTGATCAGCCCAGAACAGCACTGCCCAGCCTAGAGGGAGCAGGATTTTCAAAACTCCTTTGATTCCACTGCTTCAGCAAGAGATCCCCCCCCCCCACTCCCATGGCCCACTCCCCAGATACTCCTTTGATTCTAAGCAGCAAGGGAGGTGGAGGGGGGGGATTCATTGAAAAGAGATTAGGGAGGCAGGGAAGCGGGGTTTACGGGTTCCGTGCAGCCCCAAGAGGGACTGTGGAGTTAGGGGCTCACAGATCTGAAGAGGGAGGCATTTGGAGAGGAATACAGAAGGAAAAAAAAAACAACACAGAAATCTGAGGCGGACTTGGAGGTGGCCAGCTGGGGTGAATTAGGGCGACACAGGCCGGTGTTAGGCACTGTCTGCAAGCTTGCATGGCTGGAAGAAAGCCGCAGCCTTGGGGAAATTTGAGGTCTAAATGGCATTTAAAAGGTTGGGGTACAGCCTTGACAAACAAGAGAGTCTGCACGAGGCCAGTCGCCTGGCCAGCCATTTGGGAGTTGGGGCTGCAGATGGGGCCATCCTGACTGGGGTGTCCGGTTATGGAGCCCAGGTGTGAGTGCTAGAGAATTGGTGGGGATCGTTTTATGGCCTAGCTGGGGTCTGCCTCGCCTACAAGTGCCCCTTCAGGAACTTGCCCCTGGACTTTAGCCAGAGGTGGAGAGGGGATAAAAACTTTGGGGGATAGTTTTGAACACTGGGGTGGACAGGAAAAGGATGGCTGTCAAGGGCCTTTGGCATCAGGACTGAGAGTTTAGAAGGCTGGGTAAGGGAAGGTCCCGGGTCTGAGCCCTCGACTCCATCTCTTTCCCAAACAAAAGAAAAACCCCACTCCCCGCCAGGCCGCCTCCTCCCCGCCCCCTCCCGTTCTAGTGCTATTGGTCCGAAGTGTTTAAGGGGTGCCAGAGTTGGAATTGGGAGAGACCAGCTTCTGCACTCTGAGGCACAACTTTGGGGACCCCAAGAACAGGGGGCACCCCGAAGGAAACTCACCTTCTAAAGCAGTGGCGAGGGAAGCCCAGCACAGCAGCGCTCTGAGCTCCATGGCGCCGCCTCACTTTGGCTGAATACGATCCGAGTTTGGGGGGCCCTGGCCCCCCCAGGTCTGACCCTCCCCTGGGCGGGTGCGCACCGACTCTGCTCCTGGGACTTTCCGTCGAGGGCCTCTCAGCGATGGCCCATGCAGGCGCGCCGGGCACCCGCGCTCAGGTGCGGCCCCCACGTCCCCGCCGCAGCGCGCGCGCGCGGGGAGGCCAGCCTTGAGGGGGGACGTCCTGGCAGTGGCCGTCGCTGGGCGGGCGGAGATCGGGACGTGGCTGAGAGTTAGGGGTCCCTTCGGGGCTTCGGGGGTCCCGCCCTGGCTGGCTGGGGTGGGCCGATTGCTCGCGGTCTCCCTCGCTCCCTGGAGTGGTTGGTGGCTCTCGCGCCGCCAGGCTGAGTGCGCCGGTCGCAGTCAAGAAGGGTGAAAGCCAAAGTGGGAACCGAGCAGGAGGGAGGGAGACAGGCTGGGCCAGGGCTGGGCCGAGCCGAGACTGAGTCGGGCGGCGCCTAGCCTGGGAGGGAGGGGCGCGCAGGAGGCGGAGACAGTCCCAAGTCAGAGTTTCCCCCCGCCCCATCTCCCAACACCCTGGAGCCCGGGCTTCTCTGGGAGGTGGGTGGGCAGGGGAGCTGATTGGTTCCTATGCTACTGAATAATTCATTGGTGGGGGGTGCCCGAACTGAGCCTGTCGGGAAGTTAGGAGAAAGTTTGCAAGAGGGGGAGGGGCGGCATGTGTGGAACTTAGGGACTGTCCAGGGGTGCTGGGTGTCTCGTGCCTACCCCTGATTGTGCACGTTGGGGCAGTAGCCCAGGAGCCCTCCGGACTGGCTTGAACCTATCAGGCCTCATAGATCTGTGCGTAAATGCGCACGCCCCACACAAAAAGCCTGCTTTTACCCTGCTGCGGGACCTGAGATTCCACATCTGGATGCGCCCCCTGCCATCTAGTTGAAGCTGAGGATTGCATTTGGCAGGAGAAGGTTAAAGCTTTGCTTTTGGGTAAGGAGAGCTTCCCAACGGACCTCCATACCTTAAGCAATAATCCCAGCTTGGATATCTCCGGAGCGAGCGTTCACACAACCGTTGCGTGCACGTTAAGTACTGGAGATCCACTCTGCGAGCAGCCCAACCCTGGAGAAAGTGCTTTGAAACCCAAAGAAGTATAGAAAATGTAAATAAAAGGCAGGCGTGTCAGAGAGGGCGAGGAATCTCCGTAACACCTCATTTCATTTTTTTTAGGAGGGGGACACTTCCCCACTGCCTGCAGCCTTGACCTCCAGGGCGGGGGTAGGGAACGCTGTGGCTCTTTCCTGAGGCTGTTTCCTGTCTGGCTCCCGGGGGCCCTCGGGATGGCTGGGAGGGCCCTTCCTCTCATTTGCTAGCACCCTCTCTCATCCATCAGTTTGAGGGGAGGGTCCAGGAAAGATGGTCTCCCAACTACATAGGGGCACCGGTAGTGCGGGGCGCAGGATGGGTGGATGAGAGAGGTGGCGCTACCGAAGTCGGTCCCTTAAGGTCTGCGGTAAGGAGACTTTAATTTAAGGTAATTAGTACAGGGTCTGGAAACTCTGAGGTAGGAGTCTGGGGCACCTGGGAGTCTGCCAAATACCCTAAGCACACACACACACCCCAGCGGACGCGGGAGACCAGTGATGACCTCTTGTCCCTGTGCACTTATCTTCCTGAGGCAAGTAGTGCTCCCCACCCCCCTGCCCTTCCTCACTGCCCTGCCTGGGTCCCGCTCCGGGGTGGGGGGTCAGCCAGGGCAGGAAACAGCCGGCCTGGCTGGAGCCAGGCTGACCGGCTAGATCTGGGAGTCCCCTCCTCCTTCCCCATGCAGACTCAGGCTCCCCTTCTCTTATCCAAAGACACCCTCTTTTTGCAGCTATCATTCTGCATCCGGGTCCCCCCAAGTCTTTCTGAGTCGTGGCTCGTTCTCACCCTAGGAGCCACCATCAGCAGCCGGATTCAAGCCTTTGATTGCTTAAAAGTTTCTCATTTAGTGGGATAAGCAATTCATTAGTACGCAGACAGGATTAACGCCTCGATAGTGGAGAGACAAGCCTCGTGGAGAAAGGTGCTGCACCCGGCCGGAGATGAAAGAGCCCGCCAGACTAGCCCACAAGCCTAAGATAGTGTATCAATAGGAATGAGTCCTGGGCTGGCCTCTCTGCTGCTATCAGTAGAGAGTTTGGAAAACAGCTTCTCTAGTACCCAGAAAGCCCTGAGTTCCACCCCCATTCCCTGCATAGATCCAATGTGGTCATACTCCCACAACATGGAAGGAAAGGGGGACCAAGCTGCAGACTGGACTACATTGCAAGACTTACACACACACACACACACACACACACACACACACACACACACAGAGCTGGTGAAAATCCCGTGATTTCCCTTTCCCATGCAAGTGACGCCCCAGGTCTTTACTCCCCTGGTCAGGAAGCACCCTCCATTTACCCTGTGTGTATGAGGTCATTCCTTCCACTCTCTGGACCACCAGAGGCTCCTGCTGCCAGCACCAAGTTGCTCAGCTGTCTGCTGCAGGTGAGAACTCCCGTTAGCCCAGAAGCAATGTTTGTCCCAAAGAGACCCAACCAAATCCTTAAACCTTTTTTATTTTCCCTTCTCAGTAGTAGGGCACTTGGAGGAACAGAGAGATGGCTCTGTGGTAAAAATGCCAGCTGCCAAAGCGGACAACTTGAGTTTGAATTCCAGGATAAACATAGTAGAAGGAGAAACCTGATTCCCAGAAGTTGTCTGTCATCTGACCACCACGAGAACACTGTAGCATTCACCAGCTCCCAGCTAACGCAATAAATATATGAATAAAAAATATAATTATGAAAATTCTGAAGGCACTGGAGAGACAGCTCAGCAGTGAAGGGCACCTGTTGCTTTCTGTCGAGGATGTCTGGGTTTGGTTCCTAGCACCCACGTGCTGGCTCACAAGCATCCGTAACTCCAGTTCCAGAGGATCCAATGCCGTCTTTGGACCTCTGTGGGCTCTAGGCACATATGTGGCGCATAGATACATGCAGGTAAAACACTCATGCACGTAAGACAAAATGGAATAATCTAAAAAAATGAGAACAAAACAAACTATGGAGCCCTTCACTGATTTCACACTGCCAGTGTTAGCAGTCACCTACGTTTCCAGCTGACAACAGTAGGGAATTCTCCCACACCGACAGGCCAAACAGTCTCCCTGAGTAGAAATAACATTAGGAGTCTTTTTTTTTCTTCTAGCTCAAACAAACCTCAATATTTTTTTATACAGTTGAGCATGACCTTCAACATTTGATCCTCCTGCCTTCAAGGCCTGAGTGCCAGAGTTACAGACATGTACCATCCCACCAGATTTATGAGGTGCTCAGGATTAACCATCCCCCCAAGCCCCCCAGCTTCAGGTATGCTAGTCTCTCTCTCTCTCTCTCTCTCTCTCTCTCTCTCTCTCTCTCTCTCTCTCCACTGAGCCACAACCCTGTTCTAAGAGTCCCACTCCCATTGTGACAGTTTGTTGTGAGCCCTCACAGAGATAAGGCTTTTCCAATATGTCAACTGGGCTTAGTGGGACAGGCCTGTAATCCCCAACACTCTGGAGGCAGAAGAGAATGCTGGGATTTTGAGACCAGTTTGCCCTGCCTAGTGAGTTCTAGGCCTGTCAGTAAAATCTTGTCTCAAAAAAAAAAAAAAAAAGATAAGGGGGGGGGGGGGGGGGGGAGGAGGCATGAATAAGAATGAAAAATATAATGACAAATGTATACATATGGAAATGTCATAACAAAACACTTTACTTTATAGACTAAAGTGAAGCTGGCAAAATGGCTCAAGGGGTAAAAGGGCTTGTTTGCTTCCACACCTGATGACCTGCGTTGGAGCCCCAGGACCCACCACACAGTAGGAGAGAGTCTCACAAACTTGTCCTCTGATCTCCATACACACGTGTGAGTACACACCCATAGACACACACATACACACCCCAAACGTAATAAGAACGAAACCCAAAAATCGATAAGAACAAAGCAGGGGAAACGTTCCTGCACATTTGAAATCACAGAGAACAGACTAGCTGTTAAACGTTAAATGGTGTCCCCACGTCCGTGCAGCCTAGCCACTCCTCTCTTGGCTCACTTAACCCGTGGAGTCCAAAGTTCCCTGCGGCTTAAACTACAGCACCCCTCACCTGTCTGCTGCTTCCCTTGTTAATGAATACCACCACTTTAAACGGATTTTTCTTGGTGGTGGTTTTCAGTGTGTGTGTGTGTGTGTGTGTGTGTGTTGCACTCATGTGTGCTCTTCTCTGCATGCAGAGGCCAGAAGCTGATCACAAGATCACAGGTGTTTTGCTCTATTGCTGTTAACCCTGTTTTTCCTGACAGAACTTCTCACTGAGCCTAGGGCTCCCTATTAAGGCTGCACTGGCTGGTCTGAGAGCCTTAGGGACTCTGTCCATGCTCCCTCCCCTTCCCCATCGTGCTAAGGTCACAGGTATGTGCCACCATGGCTTTTACACCTGGCGCAAAGCATGAAAACTCAGGTCCTCATGTTTGCATGGCAAATGCTTCACCCACTGAGCCATACCCCCAAACTCCTCACCCCACCCCACCCCCCTTTTGCTCCCGTTGAGGCTGCCTCACATATCCCAGGGTAGCTAGAAACCAATGTAGCTGAAAATGGCTTTTAACTCCTGGTCTCAGTGGCGCTATTACAGGCATGCGCCACCTCACCCGGTTTATGTGGAGCTGGGGATTGGGAGATTGAACCAGGGCTTTGTGCACAGTGGGCAAACACTACCAACTGAGCTACGTCCTCAGCCCGGAACGGTTCTTCGGTGAGTCATGGTAGGTAGGACAATACTTGCAGTTAACTGGAATGGGACAGCCCTCTTTTTTAGCATCATTTTTCGTTGTTAAGTACCAAGACAGCGGCTCACATGTCCCAGGCTTGAACTCTTGGTGTAGGCAAGGGTGACTCTGAAAACCTGATCCTTTTGTTTATACCTTCCACAGCGCGCGCGCGCGTGCGTGCGCGCGCGCGCGCGCACACACACACACACACACACACACACACACACACACGAATTTGATAGGGCCAGGCATGGAGCACTTGGAAGGCAGAGGTAGGCATTAGTTCTGTGAATTCAAAGCAACCTAGTCTACAGAGTGAGTTCCAGGACAGCCAGGGATATGTATAGATCCCCTGTCTCAAAAAAGCAAAAACCCCACAAACATAAAAAAGAGTTGGGTAGAGATATTGACATTGCTAAAATGAATTGTAAATCTCAAAGAATTTTTCCTGTTTTTGAGACAAAGTCTTGATATGGAGTCTGGGCTAATCTTGAACTCATGATTCTCCTGCCTCCACATCCACTGAGTAGTGGCATTGCAGGTATGTGGCATGCCCTCTCAAGTCCTTTTTCAAAGCATTTGTCTGATGTCTAGTGAAAGCATGTGCATGCACACACACAGGGGACAGCAAGATATGAAGATCAGATATGACTTGCAAGAGTTAGTTCTCAGGGCTGTGGAGATGGCTCCCTGGTTAAGAGCAACTGTTGCTCTCACAGAGGACCTGGGTTCAGTTCTCAGCACTCACATGATAGCTGAAAACCATCCTTAACTACAGTTTGTGGGATTCTGCTTCCTTTACTTATCTTCATGGCCACCAGGCATATCTGTGATGCACACACACACACACACACACACACACACCTTGCATATATATATATATATATACATATATATATATATATATATATATGCAAGATGTTCTCCTCCTCTCCTTCAACCATGTAAGTCCCAAGGATCAGATTCAGGTCATCAGGTCACGCAGCTTGGTGGCAAGCACCTTTACTGGCTAAGCCATCTCAGTGGCTCTTTATGTTTGTTTGAGAAAAGGTCTCATGTGGCCCTGCCTGGCTGGCTTCAAACTCTGTATATAGCAGAAGCTGGCTTTAAACACCTGCTTTCTGCCTTCCAGATGTTAGACTCATAAGCTATGAGCCACCACACCCAGCAAACAGTACATATCTCACAGGAAAACAAAAAGAATACAAAATAGAAATAACATAGAGGCAGCTGGTGACGTGGCTCAGTAGCAGGTCGAAGGCCTAGCCTGTACAGTCCTGTGTTCTATGGCCAGCACAACCAATAGCAAAACCAAACCACCACCAAAGCATCTCACACGAGGAATGTTTACAATAAATACTGTTTTTCTAGATAGTATAATATGTATGTCAGAGATTATCACTTAGATGTTTATAGGGGCTGGAGAGATCACTCAGCGGTTAGAAACTCTTGCTACTCTTGGCAAGGACCTGGGAGTTTGGTTCCCTACACCCACATTCGGCACAGCTCACTACCACCTGTAACTCCAGCTCTGGGAGATCCAATGCCCTCTTCTGGCCTCCTCAGACACCTGTACACACATGGGAATACACATGCATGCATGCACGCACGTGCACACACCAAAAATAAAAATTAAGTTAAATTATGAATCATTTGCAGGGTCAGAGAGAGGGCACAGTAATTAAGAGCACTGGCTTCTCTTCAGAGAACCTAGGTTTGATTCCCAGCACCCATTCAGTGACTCATAACTGTCAATAATTTCAGCTCCAGGGGTCTGCTGCCCCCTTCTGGCCTCCTGGGGCATTGCATGCACATGGTGCACAGGCATACATGCAGACAAAACTCTCATAGCATATAAAATAAAAATAAATACCTACCTTCCTTCCTTCTTTCCTTCCTTCTTTCCTTCCTTCCTTCCTCCCTCCCTTCCTTCCTTCCTTCCATTTTTGTTTGGTTGAGTTTTTTTGGTTTTGTTTTTTTGTTTTTTGTTTTTTTTTTTTGAGAAAGAGAGAGAGAGAGAGAGAGAGAGAGAGAGAGAGTGTGTGTGTGTGTGTGTGTGTGTGTGTGTGTGTGTTCTGTGTAGCCCTGGCTGGCCTGGAACTCACTCTGTAGACCAGGCTGGCTTGGAACTCAGAGATCCACCTGCCTCTGCCTCCCAAGGTGGGGAGGGCGGGAGGGAGCAAAGAGACTGAGTCCTGTGTGGTCCCAGTGCCACTGCTGAGGACCATGGAAGGACACAGTCTCAAAGAGGTAGGAGATGCTTCGACAGACATTAGACCAGTGTATAAACAGATTAAAAGAAAACAAACCAAACAGTGGACGCTCTGGTTTCACTAGGAGGCAAAACAAACAAACAAACAAACAAACAAACAAAGCCCTGCCAGGTACAGTTGGTTTCTTCTGTATTCCCAGGGGGACGTAGGTCTCTGGGAATAGGAGCCTTCCCGGCCACTTTCCTAATGGAGTGTCCAGGAACAACTTCAGCTAAGGACCATGCACTGGAACTGAAAAACCGCACATAAAATTGTGGAGATATTGGTCTTCCAATGTTAAAAAAAAAATCTATGGGCTTGAGCGAGTGTTGGAGGGAGGTGTGTCTGGTTCCTGGTGGCCTCCAGAGTATAAGAGGCAATTGAACTTCAGTTGGCGGATAGAGATAGAACACAAGACAGGTTAAAGGGATTAAATTTAAGCTAGGAGTGGGCAGGCGTCCCAAGTGTACTATGTACACGTCTTCCAGGGGGCAGAGTTTGAGATTGTTTGCCTATGGGAAGACACTGGCTATACCTGTAATGTTGTTAAGCTAAGAATCTACAGCTTAAAAGAGGTGGACATTCATGTAGCCCTAAGGAATACGGTTTACCCTAAGAAAACAAATGCTGGTCGACCTTTGGCCCTAAGCCAAACTAAGCATCCTTTAGCTCACCCCTTCAAGCCCATCAGAGGCCCTGTGAGAACACCCCAAGTTTAAAATAACAGCTGTTGCATGTTGGTTGTGGTGCACGCCTTTAATCCCAGCACTTGGGAGGCAGAGGGAGGCGGATTTCTGAGTTCGAGGCCAGCCTGGTCTACAGAGTGAGTTCCAGGACAGCCAGGGCTACACAGAGAAACCCTGTCTCAAAAAAAAAAAAAAAAAAAAAAGAAAAGAAAAAAAGAAAAACCAAAATCCAAAAGGAAGAAAAAAAAAAAGAAAGAAAAACAAAAGTTGTAGAACTCAGACAGAAATGCCCCGTTAGGACCCCAACTATGCTGCTGGTACCGTGCTGGGATTGAGACCCAGGACAAGCAGCTGAGGCACATATTTTACATACCAAAGTGGACCTGGCCTTCAGGTTTCCCAGCATCCCTCAGTCCCTATCTGGCATATTCAACCCTCGACCCTGAACTCTCCATTTATATACACATATATAACATTTTATATAACATAATAAATATGAATAAACATGTAGATAATTAGAAAAAATATTTATGAGGCTGGGCTCAGTGGCTAAGACCACTTACTGATTTTGCAGAGGACCCATGTTTGGTTCCTAGCACCTACACAGTGGCCCACCATCCCCCGCAACTCCAGTTCCAGACCTAACACCTTCTTCTAACCTCCAAGAGCCTTCATATATACCTGCAGGCCCACATGCATGCCTGTTTCCTGTAGCAGCCAGGAGATTTCGATGGATCCCCTGGAACTGGAGTTAGGAATGGTTCTGAGCTACCATATGCATGCTGAGAACTGAAGTCAGATTCTCTATGAAGCAGCAAGCCCTCTTAACCACTGCACCATCACCCCAGCTCCTACTTCTTAGTTTCTCATCTGTGTTTGTTTGTTTGTTTGTTTGTTTGTTTGTTTGAGACAGGGTCTCTCAGTGTAGCCCTGGTTGTCCCAGAACTTGCTCTGTAGACCAGGCTGGCCTCGAACTTAGAGACCTGCCTCTGTCTCCAGAGTACCGGGCTTAAAGGCATGTGCCTTTCTAATTTCTATGATCGCTTGACCCTTGCTTAAAGCAGAGGGTTCACGATGGTTATCTCTCTAATCCTACTTTTCACTGTGGGATGGTGGCTCAGGACTTTGCATGGTTGTTGTGTTCATGTTCACCCTATGTTAAAAGGTTCCATTAGCCGGGCGGTGGTGGTGCACGCCTTTAATCCCAGCACTTGGGAGGCAGAGGCAGGCAGATTTCTGAGTTTGAGGCCAGCCTGGTCTACAGAGTGAGTTCCAGGACAGCCAGGGCTATACAGAGAAACCTTGTCTTGAAAAACAACAACAAAAAAAAGGTTCCATTATACCTGGATAACATAATGCTAACCTAGTGGTTTACAGGCTTAGAGACCCATTGGAGACACTTGTGAGTATACTTTCAGCTAGAGAGATGGCTCAGTGGTTAAGAGCACTGGCTGCTTTTCCAGAACACCTGAGTTCAATTCCCAGAACCCACGTGGGAGTTCACAACTGTCTGTAACTCCAGTTCCATGGAATCCAATATCCTCACACTGACACAAATGCATGTAAAACACCAAAGCACGTGAAAATTTAAAAGTCATAGGAGAAAAAAAAATGAGAAATCAGTTCACAAAGGAATGCAAGTGCCAGGTGCAACTGAGAAGCACTAGGTTGAAACACCAGCGCCCCACATATCAGCCTGAGATGCTTGAGACTTGAGATCTTGAGACCAAAGAGAAGCCCGGAGGAGTGGCTCCAGTCGTTAATGGCAGCATTTGGGAGGCTGAAGCAAGAGGACTGTGGAGAGTTCAAGGGCAGCCAAGCTAAAGAGTGAAACTCTGTCTCAATAAACAAACAAACAAACAAACAAACAGACTCCTGTAATCCCAGCAATGGGAGGTGGAGGCAGGAAGATCAAGTTCAAGACCACCCTTGAGTATATATTGAGTTCAAGGACAATCTGACCTCCGTGAGACCCTGTGTCAGGACATGAAATAAATCCAAAAGTAAGAAAGGACTTGGAGACAGGTTAGTGGACAAAGTGCCCACTATACAACTGTGAGGACCTGAGTTCAAATCCACAGAACCCATGTAAACAGTCAGATATGGTAGTCCACATCTGTATAGCTCTACCGGGAGATGACATCTAAAGACAGAAAATGTTCCAGAAGCTTGAGGGCCAGCTATCCTGGTGTGTACATTAGTGAATGACAAGGGAGACCCTGTGTGAAACAGGGTAGAAGGTGAGGACAAAAGCCAGAAACTGTCCTCTTACCTCCACATGAACACCATAGTGCTTACATATCCATATTCATACACACAAACATGCATATACACGTAAACACCCCCCCACACACGTGCACACACGCGACACACACACACACACACACACACACACACACACACACACACGGCTGGAGAGATGGCTCAGCACGCTGGATCCCCAGGCCCCACATGGTGGACGGAGAGAACCAACTCCCACAAATTCTCCTATTACCTTTACTCACAAGCCACAGCACAGGCTCAAGGCTGCATTTGAGCGTGCTCAAGCACACACATAAAGTAAATAACATTTAAAAAAGAGACACATGACCTATCAAAGGCACTGAGACCAGCTGACCCACTGTTTCTTCTGTTGGTGTCAGCATGGAGATGGGTATCCTGTCCCTCAGCCCTGTCTCACTGCCAGGAGTCCAGCCTAAGTTGGGGTACCATTCTTTGGCAAGGCAACACTTTTTCTTTTACTATTCCCCCATCTCTGTCTGTCTGTCTCCCCTTCCCCTTTCTTTCTTTCCTTCTTTCTTTCCTTCTTTCTTTCTTTCTTTCTTTTTTTTTTTTTTTTGAGACAGGGTTTCTCTGTGTAGCTCCTGGCTGTCCTGGAACTCTCTCTATAGATCAGATTGATCTTGAACTCCAGTGATCTGTCTGCCTCTACATCCTGAGTGCTGGGATCAAAGGCCTGTGCCACCACACTGGTGCATGCAGCCTAAGCTAAAAGGGGCTGGTTCACTGCCTACCACTGCAGAGAAGCCTCTCCACCTTGCCTTCAACCTTGTCAGGGAGAAGGGACCTAGATGCTGTTGGGTTATCAGAGTAGGGAGAACCTATTGGAACCTGATGGAGGCAGAGCTATCTGGTGTGTGTGTGTGTGTGTGTGTGTGTGTGTGTGTGTGAGAGAGAAAAACACTGGAGTTCAAGAACAATCAGAGAGAGAGAGAGAGAGAGAGAGAGAGCGCATAGTGTAGAAGAGGAGGGAGGCTGAGAGACTAGGGCCAGAGTTTAAGGTGGTAGAGGATTGGAAAGGTGGAGTAAAGGGAGGGTGGAGGAGAGTTAGTGGGAGGCTCATTGTCCCGGTAGGGAAGTCTTTTGTTTCCTCTCTTCCCTTGGCAGCCTGTCAGGATGTGAGGCCAAGCCCCCCCCCCATGCCAATATCTCCGGCCCCAACCATTAGACTGCTCTTTCCTTTACTATTGTGTTCCTGGTGGGAAAGGGGGCGGGGGCAGGGGCCGGCTGGAGACTAGCTCTGGTATGACTATGAGAACTATTAGTGGTTAGGGGCTAGGTTACCCGGAGTTCTAGAAAGACCTAAAGAACCAGAGCTGGCCAGGTCAGCTTGGCCGGGTAAGATCTGTGTTGGGGAGGGGCAGGAAGCCAGGCCCGGGGTGGGGCCACCACAGAGGGTAGCAGGTCGGGCCAGGGGGAGGTAGGCTGGGTCCCAGAGGAGATGACGCAGGGCTTCAGGCGTCTCCCAGCCCCCACTATTCTTGCCTGGGAGCCAAACAGCACACCTGAACCCCAAGATTGCCCCCACCCCCTCCATTCCCTGAGGTTGACATCACCCCACCAAGCTTGCAAATTCAGGTGTCCTGGGCTCTCTAAGGTCCAGTTCCCTTGATGAACTCCCTCCTCCCCGGGATCTAGTAGGATCCATGGAAGAACCCTGGAATGTCATCCCTCCCCTCTGCTCCCTCCTGAACCTTTTTTTTTTTTTTTTTTTTTGCTCCATCAGCTGTCCTGCAGGAAGGGCGCCCTGCTCGGCTTCGCCTCCCTTCCCGAGCCTTTTGTTTGCTGGGTTTTCAGGAAATTGAAGGGGTGGTGGCCAAGGGCTCATCTGCCCTAGGGACCTGGACATGGTTGTGGGTACGGACAGAATCACCAGACTCTGGGGAACTCACGGTGGGAGGGAGGAAGGATTCGGGGCATCGCCAGGAAATTAGTATATGAGGTCTCGTTCGGAGTTCCCGAGTTGATTGGACTTCCTGATCGGACATGGAAAGGACAGATTGTGTGTGTGTGTGTGTGTGTGTGTGTGTGTGTGTGTGTGTGTGTGTGAATGAGAGGCTGGGCTGACATGAAGTCACTTTAAAAAGTTGGCAAAGTGTTGACACAAAGGGGGAAGAACAGTTACTGAATGCCGCAAGTTCATCCTCCTGCCTTGGGTCCTGGGACTCCGGAGAAGGCGGAGGTAGCCAGTAGTCAGACCATGCCACCCCTGAGGTTTAGGTGGTTGGTTTTTTGTTTTGTTTGTTTGTTTTTGTTTTGCTTTCTTGCTTGCTTTTCCTCTTTTTAAAAAACTAGGGAGACGGACATCCAGCACGTAGACCCAGAATTCCCGCCTTCCCAGCATACAACCGCAGAAACCACGCCGGTGTGGACGCTCTAGCCCTTCAGCGCCTTCTCGTTGATTGTCCTCTCTGAAGCTACCCAGGGCGCCGCCACATTCCCTTCCTTGAGGGCGGAGCCTGTGCAGTCACGTGAAGAGTAAGACTGGCTTCGGCTTACAGTGGAGTGGGGGAGTCAGAGTTTCTACCACTGCAGTCTAAAGGAATGACTATTGTTTGTTTGTTTGTTTATTTGAGACAGGTCTGGAGACGCAGTCCAGACTGTCCTTGAACTTGAGGTCCACCAGCCTCTGTTTTGTCAGTGCGGCGATGAGCCAGCCACCATGCCCAGTTTGAGGTTGGTGTGCGTCTTAATTATGAAAAGGGAAAAGAGAGACTAAATATCTAGATTAATTCTGTGTTGTGGTCTTGGACAAAGCGTTTCTCTTTTAAAAATTCTTTATGTATTTGAGTGTTTTGCCTGCACATGTGTGCCCCATGTGCACACACCCTAAAGAGTTCAGGAGAAGGCGTCAGCTCCCCTAGAACTGGAGTCATAGATGTTTGTGAGCCACCATGTGGGTCCTGGGAACCAAAGTTGGGTCCTTAGTAAACACAAGGAGTGCCCTTAACTGCTGAGCTATCTCCCCAGCCCCAGGCAAAATATTTCGCAACTGACCTATGTCAGTATCTGAAGTCGAACAGAATTTGACCCAAAGGTTAAGGCAGCAAAGGGTACAATGCAGGACAGGGGCAGCTGCTCCGACAGCTAATCTTCAATGTCAGCTTGACAAGATCTAGTATCACCAACGAAGCAAACCTCAGGGTAGGTTTGTGAGGGATTTTCCAGATAGCTTCACTATCTGGTGGGGAGACACACCCTCACTGTCACCTGGCATCTATGGGGACTGAATGAAAAGAACTGAGCTGAGGACCAGCATTCATCTCTCTCTGCTTCCTGACTGGATCCAGTGTGACCCTGCGTCCTCCATGCTCCAACTGTGACGAGCCTTGGGTGCTTTTGTTATGGTAATGTGAAAGGAATACAGAGATCAAGACTCCTCTTGCAGTTCCAGCCACCCTGAGGACATTTGCTAGCCCAAGAGAAGCACAGTCTTCTTTGTTTGTAACAAAAGCAGCCCTTACATCTGAACAGCCACCTCCACGGCTGTTATCATAACCCATCAAGGCGTTATCTTTACCAAGGCAGACTAGTCAGATTTTGACCCAAAGGTTAGGAAGGCAGCAAGGCACGCAGATGCAGAACAGGGAACTTGGTTCCCAGGACACACATGGTGGCTCACAAGCATCTGTGACTCCAGATCTAGGTGACCTGTTGCCTTTGCCTGAACTCCTTGGGCACCGTGTGTGCATACGGGGCACATACATGCAACTGTGTGGCTTTGGGAGGCTCAGAGTGTTAATTAAAGTGAAGCTAATTGGGATGGATATGCTCTGCCATGCTTTTAAGCCCAGCATTCAGGAGGCAGAGGCAGGACAGAGACCAGGACAGCCTGGTCTACAGAGTGAGTTCCAAGACAACAGAGACCCTGTCTTTAAAACAAGAAAAGAAAGGGCCGGGCAGTGGTGGTGCACGCCTTTAATCTCAGCACTTGGGAGGCAGAGGCAGGCGGATTTCTGAGTTCGAGGCCAGCCTGGTCTACAGAGTGAGTTCCAGGACAGCCAGGGCTACACAGAGAAACCCTGTCTCAAAAAAACAAAAAACAAAAAAAAAGAAAGAAAAGAAAAAAAAAGAAAAGAGAAGAAAAAGCCAGAGGGTGGCAGCTCCTCTCTCTTCTTTCTCAGTGCTCTGAGATAGGTTCTAATGTAGCCCATGCTGGCCTCAAACTCTCTATGTGGACAAGGATGCCCTTGAACCCTCACTCCTCCTGTCCCAGCCTTCTGAGTGAATGGTGAGATTACAAGCATGAACTACCATGACCAGTATAGTTTTTTTTGTTTTTCCTCTCTTCCAGGGAGAGAGGCTCATTATGAAAGGAATGCGACCCTGCCCTGGTAGGCTGACACTGGAGTCGATTCTGGGTTGCTTACTGAAGACATTTCGCTGGATGAAGTTTTCCCGTGGTAACAGTCAGAGGATATGCCCTAGTGCTATAATAATACAGGTGTATTTATGCCTCTGAGTGCCAGCAGGAGGGTCAGAAGTTCAAGACCTACCTGGGCTACATAAAACCCAGTCTCAAAAATAACAAAAAACCACACTTGAACATAAACAAGAACAGCCAGATGTGGTAGACCTTGCCTTTCATCTCAGCCCTTGGGAGGCAGAGGGAGGTAGATCTGTGAGTTTGAAGCCAGCTAGATCTACAAAACAAGTTCCAGGATAGCCAGGGCTACATAGAGAAATCTTTTGTCTTGAAAAAGTCAACAAACAAACAAATAAACAAACCATAACCAAGAAGGCACAGGACAGGAATGGTGGGGAGATACTTATAATTCAGCCCTTGGGAAGCAGAGGGCAAGAAGCCCAGGCGTTCAGTCATCCTCAGCTGTGCAGCCTGGGTTACCAAGAGCCTGTCTCACACAGACACACTGGGGACCAGAGCACAGCTATGCAGCCTGGGTTACCAAGAGCCTGTCTCAGACAATCACAGACACACTGGGGACCAGAGCACAGTTTGTATTGGCATGGTCAGCGTGGAGGGAGCCACATCCGAGCTTTTAGAAATTTCAAAGAAAAATCGCCAAATATTGTCTGAAACATGGGTAGCAAGGATGCCAAATGTAACCTTGGTGGAGCCACAGCGGGTGTGCCCGTCTGTGTCCGAATATGTTGATACGCATGAGAAGGCTAGGTCAAACGTCCTTCCCAGTAACTTTTTACTTCATTTCTCTTACTGAGCCTGGAGCTCGCCAGCAGCTAAGCTGAGCCCCAGGGATCCTCTTGTCTGCCTCCCCAGCATCTGGCCTTTTAAAATTCTTTTACATGAGTTCTGGGGATCAGAACTCAGGTCTTTGTGCTTGTATGACAAGCCCTTTTGGTAAGTCTGAGCTCCAGCGTCTCCTATGGGAATGTGAGACTCTGTAACTGTGTTCATTTCTGGAGGACCAAATACCAGGGTGACCATGAATCTCTACATAATGTGTCTTCAAGGGGGACCAGTGAGATGGTTCAGTGAGTAAAAGTCTTTGCTGTTCTTGCAGAGTACTCAGATTCCGTTCCCACCACCTATGTGGTGGTTCACAGCCATCTGTACCTCCAATCCCCTGGGATCCAGCACCCTCTTCTGACCTCTGTGGGCACCAAGTATGGATGCAGCGCACATACATACATGCAGACAAAATACTCACAACATTAAAAAAAAACTAAAAAAAAAACCCCAAACCGTAAGCTTCCCACCTTCAGTTCCCTAATCTAATAAAATCACAATGGTAGCAGCATGCACTCATAGAAGGGTTATGCATATTTAATCCAATACCGTGTGAGGGGAAAAAAATCACTGACTATGTATGTATTGAACTGAAAAGTCAATATGTCAAGGCTGTGCATGTACGATAGCATCACTTAGTGTGCCTGAAGCTGTGTTTAACCTCAGGGTGGGGGTGGGGCAGTGCTCTTTTAGGAAAATAAATATTAGCATCAGGCTGTGCTGTTACTTCTCTGTAATCCCAACGCATGGGAGGGAGGTGGAGGCTAGAGGACCAGAAGCATGAAGTCTTCTTCAGCTATGTATTGAAATGGGACTAGCCCGGCCTACAGAAAGAGCGCCCTCCCCCCGCCCCCGCGAGTCTACATGACTAGTATACATCTCTCAACTGCTCTTTTAGAAGGGATGTCTTAGTTAAGTCCCGTTTTATAGATGAGGAAGCGCCGTTGGTAAGACCTGTAAGGGTTGAGGAGGGGAACACCAATTGGAGTTTTGGGGTCACAGTGACAGGCACAAAAACAAGCAGGGTTACCTGCTTATTCACCCGGACCTGCGTCTGGATGGAGGTTCACGGCTCCCTCCGGTGGTCGAAGAGAAGAGCGCAGCCTGCCGGCTGAAACTGGACGAGGAGATAGTCTCCTCTGGGCGCGAAAGGGACTACGCTGGAAGCCCGAGGACATTCTGGGTCTCTAGAGATTCTGGAAGAGTACGACTCCGGAAGGCGCCGATCGACGTCTCTTGCAGTCCCCGGTACACACCTGAGTCAGGTGCCGCGGTTCCGCCCACTCCACTTTTCCCGCAGTCGCCACGAGTCCCTTTCAGATACTCCTGCGGGCGCCTCGGAGCTCGGAGTGCAGTCAGACCCGCACCTTGGGCATCTGCTAGCATCCTGGTATCGGGGGCTCTGAGGATCGTGACCCACTACCTTGCAGAAGACACCCGGGACGCACGTGGAACAGTTTAGCTAGTACAGGCAGCCTACGAGGATATGGGCGGGGCTTGCGGGTAGACCACACCTTTGAGGCGGCGCTTGAATCGGGACCAATGGGACGCCTTGCTAGGGAGGGCAGGCTCCGGGCCTGACATCCCGGTAGCCCGCTTGCTTTTTCCGGCTCCCTCGCCCCCTCGGCATATAGCGGAGCCCCCCAGGCGCGCTGGGATCACACCGGAGCAGCTTCGTTCCTAGGGTGGTGAGTGAGCACCCTGCCGCACCCAGCTGCAGGGTGCGCTTGGCCGGCCGGAGCCAGATGCCTGCCCCCTCAGGCATCCAGTTACTGGAGCAAGTGGACAAGAACGGGTGGGTGGGGGAGGAGGACCCTGGGGACCCTGAGTGGCGTGATGCCAGGCGGCCAGCATTTGTGTTTGGACAATCGATGGCTCTGTTTGGATGGATAGAGTTTGGAGGGCTCATTGTAGAGATTAGAAAAATCTGGTTAGGATTGAGATGGGTTGAGGAACGGGGGTGATGGAGGGTGGAGCTTTGAGAGGTTTGAAAGTTTCTTATTGCCCATGTATGAGATGCTGGATTGAGGGTACTCGAGAGGTGCAGCTTAGGACTTGGAAGGAGGTGTTTACTAGTAGTAGCTAACTTCCCTTTGGGGAGATCTTCTTCCCCTCTTGTTGCCAGTTAAGGAGCGACCTATGTGACGGGGGATCTGTCTTTTGCAGAACCACCGCTACCCCCTGTTTCAGGGGCACGGAGGATGGCACGGTCCATAGGAGCTGAAAGGGGCCCTGATTACTTAAACACCAGAGTCTGAGAGTGTGGGGAAGTTGCTGGGACAGTTTTGAGTTTCTGCGCCCAGTGTGTGTATGTGTGTCCTTTGCAAATCTCCTTTTGAGGAAGCTCTGAGTCTTTAATTAGGGTTTTGTTTCGGGGGAGAGGTTCTGTGGAATTGCTATCCAGCCACTAAAGCCTCTTTCTACAGGTCACCTAGCTCTTTTGTGGCTTCCTCTGTTGGCGCTCAGGAATGGCCAGTGAGAGCTCCCCTCTTTTGGCCTACCGCCTTCTTGGGGAGGAGGGGGCTGCCTTCCCTCCCAATGGAGCTGGAGCAACTGGAGTGGCATCAGCCCGCAAGCTGTCCACCTTCCTGGGTGTGGTGGTGCCCACAGTCCTGTCCATGTTTAGTATAGTCGTGTTTCTAAGGATTGGTGAGTAGAGGGGGCATTATCGGGAAGGGGCCGAGGCTAGAGATGAACCCTAGTACATGTGGTCAGATAGAGGGTAGAAGGAAATGTCCCCTTGTGGCCTTGTATGGCTCTGCTGTGGAACTCTGCTGCCCAGTGGGCTGGGAGTAAGGGGAGAGGAATGTAACCATCCTTTGTGACTTGCTTTTCTTCCCCTGTTCAGGGTTCGTGGTGGGCCATGCTGGGTTGTTGCAGGCCTTGGCCATGCTCCTGGTTGCCTACATCATTCTGGCACTAACAGTCCTCTCAGTGTGTGCCATTGCCACCAATGGAGCTGTGAGAGGGGGCGGAGCCTACTGTATCCTCCAACCTAGATGGGCGGGGTCTGGGTATTTCTGCTCTCAAGGTTCAGGAGGGGAAGGGGCCAGTATCTTCTGTCTGGAAGTAGGCCAAATGTTAATGAGTTGTAAGTAGCAGGTGAAGGTGACCAGCACTCTGTCTTCATATCTGGTCTCCTAACAGTGTCAACAGTTAGCATTTTTAAGCCCAGAGAATGTACGTAGCTTGGTGGTAGAGTGTTTGCCTAGCATGCATGAGGTTCGGGGTTTGATCCCCAGTCCTTCCCTCCTCTAACAACAACAATCACAAAAGTGCTCAGTGACAGTCATTCTACAGATGAGAGAGTACATGCCAGGCATGGAAATGCAGGCCTCTCACAGATACCTGGGAGACAGAAGCAGCGAGATTAAAAGCCCTAGAGTACCCTGGGCTACAGAATGAATTTGAGGCCAGCCTGGGCAACTGATGGAGACCTTGTCTCAAAATAAAAAAAATAGAGTGGAACATGGTGATACATGCCTATCATTCTGAGAAGTAGAGGCAGGAGAATGAGGAGTTCTAGGTCATCCAACCCATAATGAATTGGAAGCCACCAGGGCTACTTGAGACCTTGTATCAAAAACATACAAGGTGGTGGCTGGAGAGATAGCTCAGGGGTTAAGAGTACTGGCTCCTCTTCCAGAGGACCCGGGTTCGATCCCCAGCACCCACGTGGCAGCTCACAACTGTCTGTAACTCCAGTTCCAGATGTTCTGCCACCCTCACACAGACACACATACAGGCAAAACACCAATGCACATGAAATGAATTCTTTTAAAAGTGAGAAACAAACCAACAAAATAAAGAGTAAGAAGAGAGCAGTGGGGGAGCTCAGGGCAGAGGGCTTGCCTGACAGGAGTCAGGCTGGGGACAGGGAAATGGGGCAGGCTGGGTGTTCTTATGATTTACGCAGAGACACGGGGCACGGCACAGGATTGCTGGCAGCTGAGCTGGTGCTTGCAGGAAACCTGGAAGCTGCTGAGAGGCTGACTTATGGCTTCTTCCTCCATTTTGGTTTCTTTTCCCTTAACGCTCAATCTCCTGCTTCCACTTTTAGTCATGATCAGCAGGACCCTGGGGCCGGAGGTTGGCGGCAGCATTGGCCTCATGTTCTACCTGGCTAATGTCTGTGGTTGTGCCGTGTCCCTGCTGGGGCTGGTGGAGTCTATACTGGATGTCTTCGGGGCTGGTCTGTACTCTCCCCAACCTGGTCTGGGTGGTGCTGGGCTTCTCAGGGTGGAGTCACATCTCCCAAGATGCCTGTGCTGATTCTTCTCTTCCTGTATGGATGTATGAGCAACCGAGAGCTTGTCTCCATCCCCAGGCATGTCCAACCTGCAGCCCTCTGGCCACATGTGGCCAAGGATAGTGATGAGTGCTTCCAACACAAAATTTTAAGATTGCTTCAAACATTAGGTTCTTCTTTAGATGTGTATATCTTTTCTTTTCCTTCTGTTTCGGGGAGTGGGGGGAGGACAGGCGTTTATGCAGTGTGCATGTGTGATGTGTGCATGTGCTTGTGTGGGTGAGTCTGCCGATGTAGAGGTCAAAGGTCAATGTTAGCAGTCTTCCCTTCTCACTCTTCCCTTTGTTTATTTTTTTTGTAAATATCCATGAATTTTTTTATTGCTGTGTGTACAGTGGTGGGACACAGACTTGCTGTGGCTGAGTGTGGCGGTCCTGGGATAACTGTGGAGTCTGTTCTCTCCTTCCACCGTTATGCCGTTTTGCAGGGACCAAACTGAAGTTGCTCAGCGATATTCTTTACCCACTGAGCCATCTTGCTTATGGTTTTGAACACAGTGATTTATTGAAGAAAATTAAGAAAATGACTCCTAAGCCAGGCATGGCGGTGCATGCCTTTAGTCCCAGCACTTAGGAGGCAGTGTGTATATGTGCATATCCATGTGTGTGTGGGGATTTATTAGAGTGACTTACAGGCTGTGGTTCAGCTAATCCAACAATGGCTGCCTGTGAGTGGTCCAAGAATCCAGGAGTTGTTCAGTCTGTGAGGTTGGGTATCTCAGCTGGTCTTCAGTATAAACCAGACTCCTGAAGAAGTAGGCTCTACTGCCAATGAAGGAGAACTTGCTAGCGAGGATGAGAGCAAGCAGGCAAAGAGACAGCGTCCTTAATCCATGTCCTTTATATAGGCTGCCAGCGGAAACTGTGGTCCAGATTAAAGGTTTGTCTTCCCACCTCCAAGATCCCAATTAGAAGTGGCTCTTCTGCCTGGCAGTGGTGGCGCATGCCTTTAATCCCAGCACTTGGGAGGCAGAGGCAGGCAGATTTCTGAGTTCGAGACCAGCCTGGTCTACAGAGTGAGTTACAGGACAGCCAGGGCTACACAGAGAAACCCTGTCTCGAAAAACCAAAAAAAAAAAAAGAAAAGAAAAGAAAGAGGTTCGCATACCTCAGACTATCCTGAAGACAGCTTTGGACTTCTGACTCTCCCGTCTCCAGCTTCCAATTACAATTAGTTAGATTCCAGGCATGTGCCACCACGACTGGTTTTATGTGGATGCTGTGTGAATGAAACCCAGGCGTTTATGTGTGCTAAGCAAGCCCTCTACCAACTGAGCTACAGGTACATATTGTGTGTGTGTGTGTGTGTGTGTGTGTGTGTGTGTGTACCATGGCCTTCTTGTGGAAGTCAGAAGACAACTTGTGAGAATTGCTTTTTTCTTCTCCAGTGAGGGTCCTAGGCATTGAACTCAGTTTGTCAGTCTTGGCAGCAGATGCGTTGCCTCCGAGGCATCTTACTGTCTTTTTATGAGATTTTGTTTTGAAGGTTTTTGTTGTTGTTGTTGTTGTTTTTATTTTTACTTTGGGAAGTTCTCTTTGGGAAGCAGGATTTTCATTGATAGTGTCATGTTACAAAGTCAAAAGATTGGACATGCCTGGTTCTAGTCAGAGAGACCAGTCTGATGGTCTGTAAATTGCCATAGCAAGATTGGTACCCACGAGGGAGAGCCAAGATGCTGGGATTATCTTGAAAAGCACTATAGGATAAATGAGGTCTCTCGTAGCAGGTGAGGGGAGGGGGTCATACTTGGGGCTGGGTATCTCCTTGGGGTCCACACCTTTTAACTCAATCCTGCCTCTCTCCAGATGTCACAGGCTCCAGTGGGATCCAGGTTCTACCCCAGGGTTATGGCTGGAATCTTCTTTACGGCTCCCTTCTGCTGGGCCTCGTGGGTGGTGTGTGCACCCTGGGAGCTGGGCTGTATGCCCGAGCTTCCTTTCTTACATTCCTGCTGGTCTCTGGCTCCCTGGCCTCCGTGCTGGTCAGCTTTGTGGCGGTGGGACCCAGGAACATCCCGTTAGCTCCTCGACCAGGGACCAATAGTTCCTCTGTGCCACACCGGCATGGCCACTTCACTGGGTTCAACGGAAGCACCCTAAAGGACAACTTAGGTGGTGAGTTGCACACTGTAGTGCCAGCAGCCTTGTATGAGAGTTGGGCCTTAGAATCCCTGGAGGAGGGGCTGAGGAGATGCTTCAGCCGTTAGGAGTGCCCAGCACCCATGGCGGGCAGTTCATAGCACCAGCCTCCTCAGGGTATATGACATTTGCAAGCCTCCTTGGGCACCTGCACACACATGGCATAACCTGTCCTAGGCCCCATAATAAAATATGCAAATAAATCTTAAAGACAAGAATCCCTGGAGGAGCTGTGGATGTAGCTCAGTTGACAGAGCACTTGCTTAGCGTGCACAAAGACCTGGACTCTACTCCCAGCACCGCAGAAGCCACTTATCACAGGGTATGCCTGGAACCCCAGCACTCAGGAAGCAGAGGCAAGAGTGTCGCAAGTTTGTTGTCATCCTTGGCTTCACAGTGGGTTTGAGGTCTGCCTGGGATCCAGTGAGGTCCTGTCACGAAACCAAGGAAGGAGCAGACTCAGGGTGGAGAAGGGAGACCTAACCTTGATTTCGGGTCGGGGAAGGCAAGAGCAAGACCTGCAGGTACTCTGAGCTGAGTGAGTGAGTGCAGGTAGGAGAAGGGGTAGAAGAGGCCTGTGAGAAAGGAAGATAGAGAGCTGACACTCGGCTCCACACGGGCTGTGGAGGTGGCCAGGCTGAGGCGTCTGGATCCCTTAGAGGAATATACTGATGCTCGCACTCCACCCCCAGCCGGCTATGCTGAGGACTACACCACAGGGGCCATGATGAATTTTGCCAGTGTCTTTGCTGTCCTCTTCAATGGCTGCACCGGTATCATGGCTGGGGCCAACATGTCAGGTGAGAGTCAGCCCGTGAGCGTGGGGGAGGGGTGTGGTAAGGCTGCCGGCCTGAAAGAGATGGGTGTGATAGTAGAGCTGGCCTCTCTCCCTTTGCTCCTGTCCCTTCAGGAGAGCTGAAGGACCCCAGCAGGGCCATTCCTTTGGGCACAATCATTGCAGTCGCCTATACCTTCTTCATCTACATCCTGCTGTTCTTCCTCTCCAGCTTCACCTGTGACAGGTATGTGCTGGTGGGATCTGACAGACTCTCCCTGAGGTTGGGTGTCAGAACAAGATGGTACCCTGGGTCACGACAGGTTGATCAGGAGGTGCCCAGGGTGTGGGGGTGGAGGGACAGGTGATGGCAGAGGGCTGGTGGCACACACCTTTAATCCTAGCACTCCTGAGGCAAGGACAGGTGGATCTTGGAGTTTGAGACCAGCCTGGTCTACAGAGTGAAGGAGGATATCAGATATCCCCCTGCCTCAGTCTCTTTTTTGAGGCAGGGTTTCTCTGTGTAGTCCTGGCTGGCCAGGAACTATGTTCACCAAACTGGCCTCTCACGGAGATCCACCTGCCTCTGCCTCCCGAGTGCTGAGATTAAAGGCTCACACCACCACTGCCTGGCTTCTTTTGAGTTTCAGGCAGGATCTCTCTCTGAATCTGGAGAGCCGTTTTTTGTTTTGTTTTTTGGTTTGTTTGTTTGTTTGTTATTGTTTGTTTTGTTGACTAGGCTGGTAGACGACAAGTCCCAGGGATCCTCCTGCCTCCTCTGAGGTTACAACCATGCTCAGCATGTTACATGGCTGCTGCAATCCAGACTCAGGTCCTCATGGCTACCAGAACATTCCCCTAACCACTCAGATATCTCTCCAGCCTTTTGTTGTGTTCTTGAGGCATGAACTGGCCTTGGATCAGAGATTCTCTAGTTTCTTCTACAGATGTGTGCTATCAGTGGCCTAACCCAGTTCTTTTTCTGACAAGGTCTTACCCCCTGGTCTTACACTCATAGCAATCCTCCAGCCTCAGCTCCTGAGTGCTGGGATTATAGGTATGAGTCATCAGGCCAGGATGGAGGACCTAACTTCTTTTCTTTGTCTTTGAGAGTCTCATATAACCCATGCTGGGAACAAAGTCTCTATAGTAGTGGGTCTCAACCTGTGGGGTGTGACCCCTTGTGGGGGGAGGGGGGTAAGTGACTCACGGGGGTCACCTAAGACCATTGGGAAACACAGATATTTACATTATGATTCATAACAGTAGCAAAATTATAGTTGTAAAGTAGCAACAAAAATAATTTTATGGCCGGGTGGTGGTGGCGCACGCCTTTAATCCCAGCACTCGGGAGGCAGAGGCAGGTGGATTTCTGAGTTCGAGGCCAGCCTGGTCTACAAAGTGAGTTCCAGGACACCCAGGACTACACAGGGAAACCCTGTCTCGAAAAAAACAAAAACAAACAAAAAAAGTAGCAACAAAAATAATGTTATGGTTGGAGCAGGGATCACCACAACCTGAGGAACTCTATTAAAGGGTGTCAGGAAGGTTGAGAACCACTACATAGCTGAGGCTAGTCCAGAACCCGAGATCCTCCTGCCTCCATTTCCTGAATGCTAGGATTGCAAAGTCCCTTCCAGGACCTAGCTTTAGAACACAGTCTCACAGGGACCATTTTTCACGAGGACTGTAGGTCAGCAGCTCACTGATGAGCCCTTCCTCTTCTCTTTCCTCCTGGCTAGAGCCCTGCTTCAGGAAGACTATGGCTTCTTCCGTGACATCAGCTTGTGGCCCCCGCTGGTGTTGATTGGTATCTACGCTACAGCCCTCTCGGCCTCCATGAGCTCGCTCATCGGGGCCTCCCGGATCCTGCATGCGCTGGCCCAGGATGACCTCTTCGGTGTGGTGCCCTCTGGGTCTGCCAAGCTGCTCTGGGTGTGCCTTCCTGGGCCATCTCCATCCCCTCTAGGCCCAGACTGATGTGTCTGCTGTGATTCTGTTTTTACAGGGGTTATCTTGGCACCGGCCAAGGTAGTATCTGGAGGAGGCAACCCCTGGGGTGCTGTTCTGTATTCCTGGGGCCTGGTGCAGGTGAGTGTTTCTTGGAGCTAGCCTGTCTCCCACTCTCTAGCTAGCCAACTCAGAAACCATTCTAGGTCTGGATCAGAGGTGCAAATGAAAACAAGGCTATAGGCCAGCACAGTGGTGCATACCAGTAATCCCGATTTGCGGGTGGAGGGAAGGGGACGGATTGAAACATTGAAGCAAGCCTGAGTTGTGCAATAGGACCCTGCCTAAAATTAAATAAATAACATAAAGTATGTAGTTCAAGCACATAATCCTAACACTCAGGAGGCAAGAGGTACACAGATTGCAACAAGTGTGAGCCAGGCTAGCCCTCAGAGCAAGACCTTGTCTCATAAAAACAAAACCACACACACAGAGGGACAGAGACAGAGACAGAGAGGCTGCCACCCCTTTTGGTGAACTGGCATTTATTTTTATTTATTTATGTTGAGACCGTCTCATTTTGTAGCCCTGGCTGCCATGGAACTTGATATGTACACCAGGCTAGCCTAGAACTTATAAAGATCTGCCTGCCTCTGCTTCCTGAGTGCTGGGATTAAAAGATGTGCCTGGCCACAATGTATTAATTTTATTTTGCAGTCCTAAGGATCAAATCTAGTATCTTACACATACTGAGTCCTCGACCGCTGAGTTTTATCCCCCACCCTTCATCTATTTGTTTTACTTTTGAGACAGGATCTTTCTGTGTAGCCCAGGCTAGCCTTAAACTCACTGTGTAGACCAGGCTGGCCTACAACTTTTGCCTTCCCTCCTGAGTTCTGGGAGTGGACTGGCATTTCATAGTGAACGATGACCTTTCTTGGGGGACATTGGCATTTTGTAGAACTTCGTGTGGGTAAACTGGCTTTATATAGAGTTCCTTGGCACCTCTTTGAGTACAAAGATATTGCAGAGAGGTACATTGGCATTCTGGTTTTGTTTTTATATTTTTTGGATTTGGGGAATAAGCTTGGTCTTACATATCTCAGTCTGGCCTCGAACTTCTGATCTTCCTGCCTCTCCCTTCTGAGTACTGGGATTGTACGTGTGCTCTACCAGGCCTTGCCTGTTTTGTGTGGTACTGGGGATGGATCCTGGGGCCTTATACATGCTAGGCAAGCATTCTGTCAGCTGAAGGATGTCCCCAACTTTGCAGTGTCAGAGCTTTTTTGTGTTTTTTGCTATTTTTTGTTTTGTTTTTGAAACAAGGCCTTACTCTGTAGCCCCAACTAACCTGGAACTTGCTATGTAGACGGTCCCAGAACTCACAGAGAAATACCTGACCTGGGGACCCCTGGGATTGAAGGTGTGTAGGCCACCACCACACTTGGCCTTATTCCTTCCATTTCTTTCTGTGTGTGCACACGGGTGCCCAAACTTGAGTGTGCATATGTGCGTGCACGTGTGTAGAGAGGTCTGAGGACACCTCAGGAGAATCGATTCTCTCCCTCCAGTATGTGAATCCCAGGGATTGAATTCAGGTCATCAGGCTGGGCAGCAGACATCTTTCTCCACTGAGCCATCTGACCAGCCCTTGGAATGGGCACTTTCGATGAATGCTTACGCCATGATTCTTTCCCAGCTGGTGCTGCTGGCTGGGAAGCTGAACACATTGGCTGCCGTGGTCACGGTCTTCTACTTGGTGGCCTATGCCGCGGTGGACCTGTCTTGCCTGAGTCTGGAGTGGGCGTCGGCCCCTAACTTCCGGTGAGAAATAAAGATGCTTTAGAGAATGAGGAGGAGTGGGAAGGCTGGAGCCTCAAGGGGGGCGGGCTGCGGACTAGAGTGAGTGACAAGCAAGTGTTCTGGGGAGGGAGATGGGGCGGGGCACAGCCCTGAGTGCTTTTCCCACTTTCTGTCTGCCCATCCCAGCCCCACGTTCAGCCTGTTCTCCTGGCACACCTGCCTGCTTGGGGTGGCCTCCTGCCTGCTGATGATGTTTCTCATCAGTCCCGGGGCTGCTGGCGGGTCCCTTCTTCTCATGGGCCTGCTTTCTGCTCTTCTCACCGCACGAGGAGGACCCAGCAGTTGGGGCTAT
The DNA here is from genome assembly GCF_004785775.1 of Grammomys surdaster. Taxonomy (NCBI): domain Eukaryota; kingdom Metazoa; phylum Chordata; class Mammalia; order Rodentia; family Muridae; genus Grammomys; species Grammomys surdaster. The sequence continues at coordinate 119,371 of NW_021604735.1, read as the reverse complement.
GTCAGCCAAGCCTTGCTTTTCCACCAGGTTAGGGACCCTTGAGGAAGGGTGGGTGGTAGTCTCCGGAGGCTCCCTGCTCCCACCCCAGGGGGTTGGTGTGTCTGTCTGAGAAGAACTGAAAGGTTCTCCTCCTCCTGCCCACCTTCTCCTGCTTCTCAGGTTCGGAAGTACCTGCTCCGCCTGGATGTCCGCAAGGAGCACGTGAAATTCTGGCGGCCCCAGCTGCTGCTCCTGGTGGGAAACCCCCGGGGTGCCTTGCCTCTCCTGCGCCTGGCCAACCAGCTAAAGAAGGGGGGACTCTACGTGCTGGGCCATGTCACTCTGGGAGACCTTGGTAAGTGAATATCTATCTTACTCCCTCTTGACCTTCCTCTCTTCTGTCTCAGATGCCTCATGTTTCTGTCAAGACTCATGCAGGCTTTGAACACTAGGAAGGAGTAAATGATTTAAATAACCCAGTATGTCATTGAGCCACACCCCTTCCCCTCCCTGGGGGATTCTAGGCAGGGCTCTACCACTGAGCCACGCCCCCAGCCCCTCACTGGGGGATTCTAGGCAGGGGCTCTACCACTGAGCCACGCCCCCAGCCCCTCACTGGGGGATTCTAGGCAGATGCTCTACCACTGAGCCACGCCCCCAGCCCCTCACTGGAGGATTCTGGGCAGGTGCCCTACTGATGAAATACAGCCCCAAGTTTAGTCAAGAGTAAATGAGCTTGGCCAATAGTTGTTGCCCCTACCCCTGTATCTCTTTCGCTGTCTCTATCTTTGTCTCTCTCTCTGTCTCTCTCTCTCTCTCTGTCTCTCTCTGTCTCTCTCTCCTGATTTTGGACCACTGAGGATTGAACCCAGTGCCTTGCACATGCTGGGCAAATACTTCACTACTGACCTATAGTGCCAGTCCTTGTTTTTGTGAGGTAGGTTCTCCCTGTGAAGTACAGGCTGGCCTTGAATGTATCAGCTTCCTGCCTCGGTCCCCGAGCACTGGGTTCAGCGTGTGTCACTGTGACAGGCATCACCGCCTGTCTTACTTTCTCTACAGATTCTTTACCATCAGACCCCGTGCAGCCACAGTATGGCGCATGGCTCAGCCTGGTGGACCTTGCCCAAGTGAAGGCCTTCGTGGATCTTACCCTGTCACCCTCTGTGCGTCAGGGGGCCCAGCATCTACTACGGATCTCTGGTCTTGGTGAGCGGCTCCTCTCTTGCTGTCCTTAGTTCCTGAGTGTCCCCTTCCCATCTCTGCACCCTTCCCCTCGGGAATCCACTAGATTGTAGATTGCAAAAGGAACACACTATGTAGTGTAGATAAGAGAGTAGCCAAAGATAATGGCAGTAGACGGCCCGACAGTGGCCACCTTGTCTGATTAGACAATGATTACAGCCAGACCCTACTACCAACAAACAGTCAGGGTAGCAGAAAAGAGGAGTATGGGGTCCTTGTGTCACAAAGTTTGCTGAGAGTGTATGAGAGTGATGCTTTTGGATAAATGGAATATTGCCAGATCTGTGGCTCTTCCTGTCCATCACACACATACACATGCACACACACATGCACAAATGCAGACACATCCATACACACACCACACACACACACACACACACACCTGATTTAAACCTGGACTTGGCTTAAGTTAGGCAGGTGCTCTACCACTGAGCCACGCCCCCAGCCCCTCACTGGGGGATTCTAGGCAGGGGCTCTACCACTGAGCCACGCCCCCAGCCCCTCACTGGGAGATTCTAGTAATACTTTAATTCTAATAATACTTTACAGCTAAGCTTAGCTTTAGCTTTTTTTTTCATTTTTCTTTTTGATAAGTGTATCACTAAGTTGCCCAGGAAGTCCTTGAAAGTTAGTTTTTGTTTTGTTTTGTTTTTTTTTTTTTTTTTTTTTTTTTTGTGAGGGGTGTGGGGGAGAGAGGTTTGAGACAGGGTTTCTCTATGTATCCCTGGCTGTCCTGAAACTCACTCTGTAGACTCACAGGGGTCCGCCTGCCTCTGCCTCCTGAGTGCTGAGAATAAAGGCATGTGCCACTCTCTCTACGGACCTTGAATTTTAGAACCTTGTGCTTCAACCTCCCACACAGCTAGGATCAGAGGACTGTACCAATAGGCAGTCCAGCTCTGGACTCATATGCCTGGACTGCAGCCTTGTACCTGGGCACCTCCGATTCCATGCTTAGCCCCCGCCTCCATCCCAAGACTAGTGCCCGTCATCTGAGCAAACACCTCCTTCTCCACCTGCCGTCAGTCAGTCAGGCCGAAGGGCAACAGCCTTGAACTTCGTACTGCTTGGTGCAAAGCAGGGCTCTGGGAGAGCGCAGGGTGGTGGATGATTAGTTCGGTTTGCAGGGTCAGCTGAAGTTCCCTCCTGCTAAGAGGTCTGTGGTATGACTGAGTACCATTTAC
>NW_021604735.1:108936-116953 GCF_004785775.1 Grammomys surdaster | reverse complement strand
AGTTCCCTCCTGCTAAGAGGTCTGTGGTATGACTGAGTACCATTTACCCGTAGTGCACCTGAGGGCCTTAGCTTTTCTTCTGCAAAGGGGCCTATACTAGTGAGATGTATCCTGAGGGAGATGACTTCCACGGAAAGGAAAAGGTGTATGGGGGTGGGGAAATAGGGGCGTGGGATGCCACGTATAGCTGTTACTGTGCAAGTAGAAGGACCTGTGTTCGGGCTCCCAGCACCATGTCAAAGCTGGGCACCTCTGGGCACATCTGATTCCAGCATTGGCAAGATGGAGGCAGGAAGGCTCTGGGGCCAGCCAGGCAATGAGCTCCAGATTTTGTAAGACCCTGACTCAAAAAAAAATAAGGCGAAGGGTGGGCAAGATGGCTCCGTTGATGGGTTGACAACCTGAGTTCAGTTTTTGGTACGCACATGAAGATAGGAGGGAACTGACCCCACAAAAGTGTTCTCTGACCTGCACATGAATACCTTGCCTTGCATGCTGCCCCCTTCATGATGATGATGATGATGATGATGATGGTGATGATGATGGTAGAGGCCAGGTATCGGGACACACATCTTTAACCCCAATACTTGGAAGGTACAGGTAGGCATATCTCTGTGAGGTCCAGGCCAGCCAGGGATACACAGTGAAACCTTGTTTCAAAAAAGAAGGGAAAAAAACAAGTAAAAGTTTTATTTATTTATTTTAAGATGGGGTGTCACTAAATTGTCTAGACTGGCTTTAAACTCATGATACCCCTGCCTTAGTTGTTTGAATGCTGGGATTATAGGAATGAGCTACTGTATCCTGCAAATGAAGTTTCTGAGGCAGTAGTATGGTGCGTTCTGGGCCAGCCTGGGCAACATAAGGAAAATCTTGTCTCAAAAAAAATAAAAAATAAAAAAAGTAAATCTCCAACGATTGTGGTCAGGAATTTGAGAGTCCTATGCTTTATCTACTGCACCATGGGGACTTCTTGGACAGATTTAGGCCGATGAGCTTACTCCAAGCCCAGCTAGGAAGGTTGGAGAACGGCCTCTTATGTGAGTAGACATATTCACTTTCGTGTTCAGGCCCTCTCAGACCCGAGGCTTTAGGCCGGTGATGTCATTGCGTGGGGCCTGAGGTTGGTTCCTTATCTCTAAAGCAGGCAGAGTGAATAGTGCTTATCTCATTGTGTTACCACAGGGTTCACATGAGGTAAATGAGTGCTTTCTCCAGGATGTGGCCTCTGATCAACAACCAGATGCTTTCTGCTTCCTCTGGGTACCAGTCTGCTGTCCCCTGAGCTTTGAAGTAGAAGGAAGCTGCAAAGACTGGCCAATAGTCCCATCCTCCCCTTTAGGGCCCTGGGATGTCTTTGCTGGAGATTGGCATCATGAACTTGAATGGTCAGGCACTCTGATTTTAGTTTACTCTTGATGCAGGCCGTAATCCCAGCTACTCAAGAGGCTGAAGCCATGAAGTTTGCAAGTTCAGAGCCAGCCTGGGCTACAGAAGAAGCCTCATTTCCTCAGTAGAGGTTCAGCTTGAATCTCTGGCTTTTTGCTTGTTTTCTGGTTGAGACAGGGTCTTGCTCTGTAGCCTAAGCTGCCTGGAACTCACTGTGTAGCCTAGGCTGGTGTCAAACTTAGAGCAGTCTTCCTGCCTCAGCCTCTTGGTTGCTGGGATTATGGGGCTGGAGCCATCATGGTTGAAATGGCCTTTCCTAACATGAAAATGATGAGCTGTTTGAGGCCCGTGGCTGACGGCAGCCAACCCTAGCACTAAAGGAAGTCGGAGCTGGGGCTGTAGCTCATTGGTAGAAGATTCGCCTAGCCCTGAGGTCCCTCCCAACACTCACAAACTTCATGGGGTAGTGGTGATAAAACACCTATCATCCCAGCACTTGGAGGAGGATGTAGGAAGATCAGAAGTTCAAGGTTATCTTCTGCCACAGAGAGTTCAAAGAAAGCCCAGGGTGCCTGAGACATTGTCTCAAAAACCAAAAACTTTGAGCGAGTGACGTACCTTAAATCTCAGTGCTCAGGAGAGAGCCAAGTGGATTTCTATGAGTTTGTACTTAGCTGGGTCTACATAGTGAGTTGCAGCCCGGTCAGGGCTAGCTACATCGTGAAACCCTGCCTTAGAAAGAAAAAAGCAAGAAAGCAAGCAAGCCAACAAACAGACCCCCCCCTCCCCCCGAAACAAAATCTAAAGGAAATCTAAGATGGGGCTTGGAATACAGCTGTTATTGGAATACTGCTGTTATTGATTGATTGCCTCGCACTAGGTTTACTCTCCAGTACCACTTCCCACAGAGAAAAAAAAAAAAGAGAACTTTACCTATTTAAAGTGGAAGAGATTATTCCTAGCGATAGCCAGATAAATGCATGTGAAAGTGTTTAGCAAAGCCAAAACATTGTGCAAATGTGTGTATAATGTTTGCTGTAAGGGCCTCAGCCAAGGAGGATGTCATACCTCATGGCTGACCTAAGTGTGAGTGGGCGCGTTTTATGTGGTATAAACTCAGCCCTCAGCCTGATTTCTGTTCCTTCCTGCCTCCCTTCTCTGCCCCTAGGCGGCATGAAGCCCAACACGTTGGTGCTCGGTTTTTATGATGACGCCCCACCCCAGGACCATTTTCTAACAGACCCAGCCTTCTGTGAACCTGCAGAGGGCACCAGAGAGGGCGGGACGCCAGCCCTGAGCACGCTGTTCCCTCCACCTCGGGCTCCTGGGAGCCCCAGGGCTCTCAGTCCCCAAGACTACGTGGCCACGGTGGCAGATGCTCTCAAGATGAATAAGAATGTGGTTCTCGCCCGGGCTTGTGGGGCTCTGCCCCCAGAGCGGCTAAGCCGGGGGTCCGGTAGCAGTGCTCAGCTACATCATGTGGACGTGTGGCCCTTGAACCTGCTGAGGCCCCGGGGTGGACCTGGCTACGTGGATGTCTGTGGCCTTTTTCTGTTGCAGATGGCTACCATCTTAAGTATGGTGCCTGCCTGGCACAGTGCCCGACTCCGGATCTTCCTGTGCCTGGGGCCCCGGGAGGCTCCTGGGGCAGCAGAGGGAAGGCTCCGGGCCCTATTGAGTCAACTTAGGATCCGGGCAGAGGTGCAGGAGGTGGTGTGGGGTGAAGGGGCCGAGACTGGGGAGCCAGAGGAGGAGGAGGAAGGGGACTTTGTGAATGGTGGTCGAGGAGACGAAGAGGCTGAGGCTCTAGCTTGCAGTGCCAATGCTCTGGTGCGTGCCCAGCAGGGGCGAGGCACAGGAGGAGGCCCTGGGGGACCTGAAGGAAGGGATGGGGAAGAGGGACCCACCACAGCTCTTACCTTCCTATACCTGCCTCGACCGCCTGCTGATCCTGCCCGCTACCCCAGATACCTGGCACTGTTGGAGACCCTGAGCCGTGATCTGGGTCCCACCCTTCTTATTCATGGTGTCACTCCGGTAACCTGTACTGATCTCTGATGCCTGTTCATACAGGGTTGGATAGAGAGGGCCCAAGCCCATTCTGAACAATGGACGCCTCCCCCGTCCCCAATGGGCCCTGCCCTTTGGATGATGTTTTAAGGGGACCATGGTCTCCTTTGGACGGGGGACGGACATAGTACACTAATTCTAGGTGGCTGCCCCATTGTAGGGGAGGACATTGCGGCCCTGTCCCTGGTCTGCCTCCACTTCCTTCACTGGTGCCTTGAGCAGAGGGGCTGGTCTCTTCTGTGACTCTAGGCTACCTCAGTGTCCCCATCCTGGCCACAGACGCACCGCCTCCCTCTCCCTGACTTCCTTGGGTGGTGATGTTTGTGTTTTGTTTTATTTTTCTAACTACTGACCATAAATAAAAGACCAAAACACTATGGGCTGGTGGAGCACTGCCGGTGGGTAGGTAAGAGGGAGACGGGTGGGAAGGGAGAGATCTGTGAGGGGGTGGAGACCAGAAGCTTTCAGAGTCCCGGCCAAGAGGCTGCCACGTGCAGGGCTAGGGCAGGGATCAGAGAGAATTGCTGGGCCAGAGCCTCTCAGAGCGGCCTGCAGCCCACCCTGTGGCTTGGCTCCGGAGGAGGGGCGGGTCCTCTCTTAACAGGAGGGGGCCAGAGAGAGGAGGGATCACAGAATAAGGCTTGGGGGACCACGTGACCCTCCCCAGGAATGTGGTGACGTCAGGGGGCGTGGTCGTCTCCAAAATTGGGGAGGAAGGGAGAAAAAAAAGCTAGAAAAAGTTTCTTTGCGGGAGTCCCAAACGGGGCGTGCGACGGAAAAGGAGGGAAGGGGCTCAAGGCTCCAAGCTCCAGGATTGTGGGGGCCCTGACCTCTGTCTGGAGTGGAGTGACCCTATTCCAGACCATGTCGGGGCCCACCTGGCTTCCCCCGAAGCAGCCAGAGCCCTCCAGAGTCCCTCAGGGGAGAGCGCTGCCTAGAGGCGCCCTGGGGCCGCCAACGGCCCACGGAGCAAGTAAGTGTTCCCCTCACACACACCCGGGAGGGGCAGAAGAGCCACTGGCCAACTTCCTTCACCTTTTCTCCCTTGCCTGTCTGCTTCCTGCAGAGGCCCCTGTTCTTGTGCAACTTTCCCTAACTCTTGGTCCATTCCCAGACTCCCAGGTACGTGAAGGAGGAGAGCCGCCCGAGAAGGGCAGCTTTAATGAGGTAACCTCCTCCAGTCTCACCTCTCCTCTCTCCCTTTAGCGCTCCAGCCTCACCCCAGGGTCAACTTTTGCCCCCTCCCACCTGAACAATGTTATCAGCCTCCGGGGATACCGGAAGATCGGGGTCCTACTTGGGTGGGATCCCACGGAGCACCCCAGCGCCTGCAGGTGAGAATTGGAGGTGAGGGTAGGATCTCTAGGAGTCAAGGTGAGAGACGCCTAGGTAGGGGTTGTGATCTGTATTTGTTCTTCCTGTTTTGGCTCTGCCCCAGGGCCTCCCTCCAGACAGAGGAGTCATCCGCCCGGGAAGTCTGGATGCTGAGATAGATTCGCTTACCAGCATGTTGGCTGATTTGGACGGTGGTCGCAGTCATACACCTAGGCGACCAGACAGACAGGTGACTTTCTGTGTTGTGTCTCTGCTTCCTCATCCTCAGCCAGTTAGCTGCTGTAGATTCTCAGCTTCAACCCACCCTCTTCACTCCCTTACCCTCTTTGCAACTAATAAATAACTGGTTCAAGGAATCACAGGACTTCCTCCTTGTCAGGCCTAGCCCATGGCAACTTGTCAAAAGTCCTTGCTTCCCCAGGATTCCCACCTGGCATGCGTGGATCTTGGATCTGGCCTTACTGTCTCTGCATTGCTTGTCTTCCCAGGGTTTTGAGGCTCCCCCACCCCATGCTTACCGTGGAGGCTCCCTGAAGCCCAGTGGAGGTGCTGTTCCAACCCCGATGCTCCCAGCATCTCCCTATGGCGGACCTACCCCAGCCTCCTATGCCACCGCGAGCACTCCAGCTGGTCCTGCTTTCCCTGTACAAGTGAAGGTGGCTCAACCTGTGAGGGGCTGTGGGCTGCCCAGGCGGGGGTCCTCTCAGGCCTCTGGGCCTCTTCCAGGCCCCCACTTTCCTCTGACAGGTCGTGGTGAAGTCTGGGGAGCTGGCTATAGGAGCCACCGAGAGCCAGGACGGGGGGTTAAGGAAGGAACTGCTGGAGTCCATAACCCTGTAGGAGGAGGAAGAGGAGGTGGGCATGAGCCTCAGGTAAGCCGGAGGTTTGTGGTCATCGTAGGTAACTGGGCATTGATTAGGTGGTGCGGAGGCTGAGGGATGCTTAAGATAGTGTTTTTAGGAGATTCAGTCCAGATGGTAGAGAGCTTGCTTAGTATGCAGGAACCCCAAGGTTTTAGACCCAACACCATATAAACAAGACATGGTGGAGGTAGAGGCAGGAGGATCAGTAAATTAAGGTCGTATTTGGCTACATAATGAGTTCCAGGCCAGCCTAGGCAATATGAGACACTGTCTCAAATATAAATAAATGAATAAGTCAATCCCAGTTTTAGGGTACTCAGAGGTCAAGGATCAAGATATCCAAAGAGAAGGGGCTTCCTTCCCCCATCAGCTTCTGAGAGATGTTCTCAGAGGAGATTTCAGGGTTCCTGACCTTAGGGGTTATTTATGGTGTCTGAGACTATAGGCAGCGTCTCAAAGCCCCAATTCTCACTGTAGGACCCCTTAAGCCAACCTCCAGAAGAGGAGCTGGAAAGACTGACCAAGAAATTGGTGCATGACATGAGCCACCCTCCCAGTGGGGAGTACTTTGGTGAGCTGACCTGGTGGAGTAGGGATGGAAACGGGGAGGGGACAGTGGATCTGCTGTCGGGGTCTGTGGAGACTGATCTCGTTCTTCTCTGTCCTCAGGTCGCTGTGGTGGCTGTGGTGAAGATGTGGTTGGCGATGGAGCTGGGGTTGTGGCCCTGGACCGGGTCTTCCATATTGGCTGCTTTGTGTGCTCTACCTGTCGGGCCCAGCTCCGGGGCCAGCACTTCTATGCCGTGGAGAGGCGGGCATATTGTGAGGGCTGCTATGTGGTGAGTGGCTGGGCTCTGACAGAGGGATGCTACACAGAGCAGCGAGGTGGAGAGGTGGGTTCCCATCTAAGAGAGGGCCAGTACTCAAGTCGGGTGGGACTGGAAGCTGAGGACTCAAACTGAGGTACAAGAAGGAAGGAGTTAACCGTGCCGGCTCAGGCCTGTCTGGAGGAGAGCCTCAGTTACAGAGCAGGTTTGAAGGCAGCCCGAGGCACAGGTTTCTGAAGATCAATCGGTCCATTGACCAAAAGAACGTTTTGGGTTTTGTTTCTTTGATTGCCTGTTTGCTCTTTTGAGATAATGCATCACGTGTCCCAGGCTGGCCTAAAACTCTTAAGTACAGCTAAGGAAGAGCTTGAGTTTCCTCCCTCTGTCCATGGGATATGGGGATTCCAGGTGCAGGCCACCAGAATGGAACCCAGGGCTTTGTGCAGGCTTGGCAAACACTACCAACTGAGCTATGGCCCCAGACTAAGGAATGAGTTAAATGTAGATAACTGAAGGGGGTGGGGGGGAGGATAGCTCCTCCTTTCAAGTGGGTGGCCACCTTCCTTTGAGACCGAGTCTCACTATGTAGCCCAGGCTGGTCCTGAAGTTACAGTCCTCCTGCCTCAGTCTCTCAAGAACTGGGGAACCAGATATGTGCCACTGTGCCCAGCTAGAAGGCATCTTTAGAGTTGAGGTTCTTTGTGAAAGTCTGACAGCATTCCTCAGAGGCAAGCATTACTGACTCATCTCACTGAAAGAGGAAGTGTGGTGACCAAATTCCTTGTCTAGAGGCTCCAGTGCTGCTATGAGACCTCAGAAATGCTAAGCCCACCTTCCACTGAATCCCACGCAGGGAACTACACACAGCAGACGGTTGGTTAGAGTGCGCCTTCCTGGCTGGAATGGCTTCCCCACCACCACCTTCCTTCCTCTTTCTCCTATCAGGCCACCCTGGAGAAGTGTTCCACATGCTCTGAGCCCATCCTGGACCGGATCCTGAGGGCGATGGGAAAGGCTTACCACCCTGGCTGCTTTACCTGTGTGGTGTGCCACCGTGGCCTCGATGGTATCCCTTTCACAGTGGACGCCACCAGCCAGATCCACTGCATTGAAGATTTCCACAGGTCTTGCCTCGACTCGGAATGTCTGCCCTGACCTATTCCTTCATATCCCAGGGTCTGCCTCTTCTGTTTCCACCTTCTGCTCCTCCCTTTCTTTGACACTACTTTCTTCCCCAAGACCCAGGCACAATCCTTCAATCCTTCTCACCCCCAGCCCCTGCCCCTTCCACCTTCATTCAGTTCCATTATGAGGCTCCTGAGGGGGTGGGAAGGAGGGACCTGATGGCCTCTTTGGTTCTACCGCAGGAAATTTGCTCCACGATGTTCAGTGTGTGGTGGGGCCATCATGCCAGAGCCGGGTCAGGAGGAGACGGTGAGAATCGTCGCTCTAGATAGAAGCTTCCACGTCGGCTGTTACAAGTGTGAGGTGAGTGTTACAAGTGTGAGGTGAGTGTTACAAGTGTGAGGTGAG
>NW_021604735.1:68200-108926 GCF_004785775.1 Grammomys surdaster | reverse complement strand
AGGTGAGTGTTACAAGTGTGAGGTGAGTGTTACAAGTGTGAGGTGAGGGGGTCCCTGGGCAAGAGCGAGCGCTTTGCAGAGCCCGGGAAGCTGGAGGAAAAGCACTGTGGGAAAAGTCACAGAGCTCTCAGGCTAATAAAGGTTGTGTTTCTCCTCCCAGGAGTGTGGGCTGCTGCTCTCCTCTGAGGGAGAGTGTCAAGGCTGCTACCCGCTGGATGGGCACATCTTGTGCAAGGCTTGTAGTGCCTGGCGCATCCAAGAGCTCTCAGCCACTGTCACCACCGACTGTTGAGTGCTCCAAGAAGTACCTGCTGGGATCTCAGCCCCCATTTGTCATCTCCCCTGACATCTTCCCTTAGTGTTTGCCACCAAATGCTGTCCTTTATCCTTTCTTCATGAAATAATAATCCCTGGAGAATTGAAAAGCACTTGCAAGTCTGCTCTTTCATTGTGGTCTCATAGGAAGAGGCTGGGTAAACCTCAAACCCCAGCACTCAGGAGGCAGAGTGAGTTTGGGGCCAGCTTGGTCTACATACTAAGTTCCAGGACAGCGGGCTACATAATGAGATCCTACATCTATCTATCTTTTGTTAACTCTCATCCTGTGCTTTTCTTGTTATTATGTAAATTAACCCATTGCCCATTGTAGGCTAGGGATGCCTCAGATGGTTGGATTTTTACTGGTCTTTCTTTTTTTTTCTTTTTCTTTTTTTCTCTTCTCTTTTTTTTTTTTTTTTTTTTTTTGAGACAAGGTTTCTCTGTGTAGCCCTGGCTGTCCTGGAACTCACTTTGTAGACCAGGCTGGCCTCGAACTCATAAATCTGCCTGCTTCTGCCTCCCAAGTGCTGGGAATAAAGGCGTGCGCCACCACTGCCCAACTCTACTGGTCTTTCAATTCTTTCAGACTTCTGATGGCAGATACAACAGCAGAAGTGGTGTTACAGGTCTAGGCCCCACCAGCCACTGTTCTCATGCAGAAAGCACTGTGGCAGATGCCAATGGCCGGTTCTTTTCCTCTTGGTCTTGCTCCAGAAGGAACAAATGTATTTGATGTGCCCATCAATTTCATTTTTCCTTGTGGTTTTCCAGAGGGAGGCATGGTATCAGGTCCTGTGTTTACTAAAGATGCTGTCCTGCTTGGTACACTTAGCCACAATGCTGTGACAAAGGCCAGAGCCAGAAGAGGCAGTTTTATAAAAGACAAATTGTAAAGTATCCCAGGCTACCCTTGGATTTGAAACATAGCTGAGATAGCTGAGGCTGTTCTCGAACTCTGGATCCGCCTGCCTTCCTTTCTCCAGTGCTGGGATTGCAGGAGTTTGATGCCACATCTGGCTACTTTTTTGTGGGGGATGGGAGGGGATGGGGGATGAGCCAGAGACTTGTACATGTTAAGCAAATGCCTTACCACTGAACTGTACCCTCAGCCTCCCTTTCTCTTTCCGTGGCTTATTTCTTCCTAAACCCAGGTCCTGTCATATGACATTCTATCATTGAGGTATACATCTCACTACATTCCTTTTCCTCCTCTTCTTCCTCCTCCTCCCCCTCCACTTTTTTTTTTTTTTTTTTTTGGTTTTTCAAGACAGGGTTTCTCTGTGTAGTCCTGGCTGTCCTGGAACTCACTCTGTAGACCAGGCTGGCCTCGAACTCAGAAATCAGCCTGCCTCTGCCTCCCAAGTCCTAGGATTAAAGGCGTGCAACAGCACCGCCCGGCTCCTCCACTTCTTTCTAGAGACATTTCCCTCTTCTTGAATTGTGTGTATGAGCTGGTTGCGGTTGGTGCAGGCCTTTAATCCCAGCCCTCAGGAGGCAGAGACAAACTCTTGAGTTTGAAGCCAACCTGGTCCACAGAGGGAGTTCCAGGATAGTCAGGGCTACACAGAGAAACCCTGTCTTGGAAAAAAAGTTATGAGTATATGGATCTGTGTATCAATGTGTGGGTGTGTGTACACTTGAGTGTGGTGCCCTTGAAATCCAGAAGAGGTCATCAGATCCCTAGGAACTGGAGTTAATAGCCTATGAGCGGCCAGACAGACCCTTGGGAGGTGGGACTCCAACTCTGGTTTTCTGCAAGAGCAGGAAGTGCTCTTAATCACTGAACTATCTTTCCAGCCCCTTTTGGAAAATGTTTTTGAGATAAGGTTTCAGTAAATTGCCCAGGCTGGCTTTGAACTCATTCTGCAACCCTTGAATTAGATTATGCTTTGACTTTACTGAGCAGCTCGGGTTACGTGTCTGTGCCAACAGAACTGTCTATACTAAGTTTTTAAAATGCTCCCTTGTAAAGAGACCTTAATAGATACTGGGATTTTTTTTTTCTTTCTTTTCTGGGAGCAAGATTGTGGCATGCTCCCTTGTTTAGCTTAGTATTCTATTCATGCAGAAGGGCTTAGTGTTATCTTGGGAATTAGGAATTTCAACTGGGAACCAGTGGATCCTGGTGGTTGTTTCCAGATTGCAACGTAAAGACTCCCATTAAAGTATTGAGCATTAAGATTGAGATTTACACGTTTTGCATGAATACTAGGGTCCTCTGTCCAAGGAAAGCAGGAAGAACGCATTTTATAGGTAGCACATACTGTAGGTTTCTGCAGAAGAAAATGGTGGGAGGCGATGCCTTTAAAATGGTTGCTGCTATGCATTATTCCCTAGACATCCATCGTCCCCAAACCCATCGACAGCGTGAGGAGAGGGAAAATCCGCCTTTGAGGAGGTCAAGAGGTGCCCCAGCACAGGGCTCTTGCAAAGCAACCTCTGGATGCAAACTAGCTCCTACCCAGGAAACCTTACGGGGAACGAAATGTAACTTCTCTATTACCCTCATTTTCAAAAAGGCACGAGCACGTTCGGAAAGCCTGGCTTGGCCCAGCTCAGCTTCCGTAGCTCTCATTGCTGCGGCGATTTTGTCGCAAAATCGCGCGAGACTTCCGCGTCTCCACCTTTTTTCCCGTCATTCCTTTAATCTGAGTTTTAGTTTGGTCGGGGGTCTTATTTGTAGTTGGAGGCCGAGCTCCGGGGGTGACGTAAGGTGCGCGCGCGTCTTCTCTACCCCTCCGCCGTACCGCTCTCATCTTTCCATTCATCTCCGGGCTGAGACTCTCCGCATCTCCTTCAAACACTCTTTGCGGTGCATTGTCGCGCGTTCCGGTCCGCCCGGAAAACAAGCCCGCCGGCGCGCGCTTCCAACCGCCCCGACCGCTGCCAGGTGGGGGAGGGGAAGGAAAGGCCCGGGTGGCGGGATCGCCAGGAGAGGACTGTGCCCGGGGGCTTCGGGGGTGGACAAGGGGGAACCCCTGGGGACAGTGAAACTGTCGGAGCGATCGCCCTGCCCGGGATGGCAGGCCGGCCTCGGCGGGAGGGAGGCGGGCGTGCTGCCCCCGGGGGACTGTCCCTCCTCTGGTCCTTGTTCATCATCACCGTGTCCACCCGCCGCCGGGCCCCAGGCCTCCTCTGACAGCACCATGGGTGACAGTGATGATGAATACGATCGAAGACGCAGGGACAAATTTCGAAGAGAGCGCAGCGACTATGACCGTTCCCGGGAAAGAGATGAAAGACGGCGAGGGGACGATTGGAATGACCGGTGAGACAATATTAACATCCTTCTCCTCCATCCCCCAGTCCTCACAACCCTTCCGCGCCACAGTTTTTTTTTTTCCCTTCCCCCTTGTCTTCCTTGCTTTTTCCCTTACAGAGTCTTGTTAGGGCTTAATCTGCCGTTGAGCCATTTCTGTAGTTCGGTCTATTCTCTGTTGTCTCAGAGCCTTTAACATTTTGAGTCTGAGGCTTTTAAGATCAGAGCGACAGCCAGAATTAGTGGTGGACAGGAGCTCCACACTGTTGGTAGGATCATTGCATCTTCCGTGCAGGCTGCGTAGGGAGACTCTATCTCAAACCCAAATAATAAGGAAGCACAAACTGACCAGAGCCTTAGGACTAAGAGCCTGAGTGGGAAAGAGTCTCCACACTGACATCAGGACTTTTCATTCCCTCCCCTTCAATTGAAAAGATACGAGTTTCTTAAAACCCGATTGGCCTGAAACTTGTAGGTAGCTGAGGATGACAATAAACTTCTCTTTCTGTCAACCTTTCCTAATGTGAGAATTATGGGAATGTTCTACCACATCCTGTTTGAAATTTTTGAAGGGATTTTAAAAACAGGTAATTGGGATGAGAAGAAATGTGGAAGTTTATTTCTTTTTTTATATAAAAACAGTGTTTAAGGGGGGTTCACTTACATTATGTCTGTGCTTGTCATCCGAGCCTGGTGCCCAAGGAGGTATTAAATCCTCTGGGAAATGGTTGCAAATTGCTTTGTGGGTGCTGGGACTCTGCAAGAGGACCCAACCAGTGCTTTTAACTACTGAACCAACTCTCTACCTCCCATCTCTTTTAAATCCAAGGGTGAATTAAAAACAAAAACAAAACCAATTTAGTGAGTTAAAAGCTCAACTTCCAAACATATTTCTTTATTTTTAAAGATTTATTTGAGTGCTCTATTTGCATGCACATCTGCATGACAGAAGAGGGCATCAGACCCGATGACAGACTGTTGTGAGACACCTGGTAGTTGCTGGGAATTGAGCATACTCCCTGGATGAGCAGCCAGTGCTCTTAGCTGCTGAGTCACCTCTCTGGAGACAGATCTCTTTAAAGGAATGTGAAGTGACTGTTTTGTGATAGAATGTTAGAGGTTGAGAGCAGCCAGGGCTACATGGCGAGACCCCACCCCTCAATAAATGAATGACATTAAGGGAAAGCCTGCCAGTCAGCACTTAGAAAACCCTGGAAGAGATGAAGCCTAGTTTGTGTGCGTGATGGTGACTATGTGGGTGATATATGTGTAAGGGTTTGTGATTGTGGACGCTAAAGCTGCTCTTTCTGGAGCTGGAGTAACAGACATCCGTGAGTGGCTTGCCATGTGTGCTAGGAGCAAAACATGGGTCCCCTGCAGAAATAGCAAGTGCCCTTAACCACTGAGGCATTTCTCCAGCCCCTAGCACTTTTTGTTTGTTTGTTTGTTTTTCGAGACTGGGTTTCTCTGTGTAGCCCTGGCTGTCCTGGAACTCATTCTGTAGGCCAGGCTAGCCTGGAACTCTGAAACTCAGAGATCCGCCTGCCTCTGCCTCCCAAGTGCTGGGCATGCGCCACCACCGCCCGGCCCCCTAGCACATTTTTAAAAATTAATTATTTAATTTTTGGTATGTTTTTTGAGACAGTTTCTCTGTATAGCCTTGGCTGTCCTGGAATTTTCTCTGTAGACCAGGCAAACCCCAAACCCAGAGCCTCACCTGCCTCTGTGTGCCAAGCGCTGGGATTATAGAGATGGGCTTCAC
This sequence comes from Grammomys surdaster, assembly GCF_004785775.1. Taxonomy (NCBI): domain Eukaryota; kingdom Metazoa; phylum Chordata; class Mammalia; order Rodentia; family Muridae; genus Grammomys; species Grammomys surdaster. The sequence continues at coordinate 103,587 of NW_021604735.1, read as the reverse complement.
TGTGCCTGGCAGCTTGGGGTTTTTGTTTTTAGTGTATAAGTGTCTTGCCTACATGATTTCCGTGCACCACATGCATGTTGTGCTTGATTCCTGTAGGAAGCTGGAACAGTGATGGATCCTTAGAGCTGGAGCTGACAGGAGGATGTGAGCTGCCGTGTGCATCCTAGGAGCCGAGCCTGGTTCTTTGAACCCCTGGGAGCCATTGCTGTAGCCCCCTTGCTCTTTAGTTTTTGAGACAGGGTCTCATGGAGAGTAAGCTGACTTGGATCATGATGCTCCTGCCTTAGCCTCTTCAGGGCTGGACTAGAAGTGTGAGCCACCATGCCCAGCCCTCCTTAGTGGTTCTTTAAGAAACGAGAAAATCGAATTTGCTTTTCTGAGTCTGAAGCTGGATGAAGTCCTTGAGAGTTGAATTGTGTGAGGTTAAAGTGGCTTTGGTTTACATGCCACAAACAGGCATGATCATTGCAAAGGAACTTAAGTTCTGAGGAGCAGATGACCATCTGTATAGTGTTTTGGAGAGCCACAGGAAAGAGACACTTACTTAGCTGGAATTGTAGGGAATTCCCTAGACACAGGTGATGGGAACAGCTGGAGGTGAGTAGGCATGACACAATTCAGACAGGAGCACATGCTCTTGGTCGATGTAGTATTTCTCAAAATGTCTGGAGACATAGCTATCTTTTTTAGTGGAGCTGCAGGAGTGCTGATTAAAGCCTCTGGTACCTTAGGACAGCAGTCATGAAAAGGATGCAGGCTTGAAGGAAGAGCATCCGTTAGAGTCCCTGACAGAGCACTGTGTTTTGTCTCTGGTTAGGTTTTCGGGATGAGCAGTGGATGAGAAGAATGCATAAAAGATCATTGTGCTAAGTGTTGGGTAGTCACTGCCTTCAGCAAGAGCAGCTATGTGACTGACTGGGGAGCCTAACGGGGTTTCACAGGTGCCGGTTTTTACTGGAGCATTGTCAACACTGGGGCTTCACACTTAGTGATTGGCAGACATGTGCAGGAAAACAAGCTAAGAGAAGTTGCTCCTAAGAAGAAAGCTGTCAGTATTTGCTGCTAGTGGAACTGGTAGAAACTCAGTTTAGCAAACTTATATCTACCAGGATGAGCTCCACAGTGGCCTGATGGTTAGACTTATCTCAGGTGAGCCTTCTTTGTTGTAATATGGGTTGATACTGTATAGTGGCAAAGGTCAGGAGCTGTTAAAGACTTGGTAGCAGATATTTCAATGTAACAGAACTGAAGGGCATTGAACATTTCAGGCAAGTGTGTTACTCGGAGCCACAGCTCTAGCCTGCTGCTTTGGTCTGGATGAAACAGTCCAGCACACGTCAGCTGTTAGTTCTGAGACACGGTCTTATGTGGCCCAGTCTTATTTCGCCCTCTGTAGCTGCTTCCAATTCTTAAGTGTCAGACTTACTCTCTGCCTGCTTCAGCTTACTCTGAAACCACCTCTCTCCAGGGGCAGGGCTCACACCTGAAGTCAGCACTCCTGAGGCAAAGGCAGGGGCACTTTTGTAAGTTGGATACACTCTTGGTCTAAGTAGGGAGTTCCAGACCAGCCTTGAATACAAATGAGAGCCTGTCTCAAAAACCATAAAGGGGGCTGGAGTCAGGAGCTGGAGGATCTCTGAGTTTGAGGCTAGCCTGATCTATGCAGTGAGTTCCTGGAGAGCCAGGGCTACGTAGACAGACCCTGTCTAAGAATACATATAAATAAATATAACAACCCCCCCACACACACACACACCAGATACCCAGCCCAGCTGCTCAAGATGGTGGGCGCTGTCAGCACAGCAAGATCATGTTAACTTTATGCAGAATGGTAGGAGAAAGAAAAACTCAAATTATCTGAAAAGGCCGTTAAGTATTTCCTTTTATGATAATATATCTGTATAAGGAGTGGTCATTTTCTTCTCCCTTATCAAGCCAGACCTTGAAGAGAACAGTGTTCCTCCATAGCAAGGTTTTTTATTTTGAGAAAATACTTATTTTTCATAAAAACATGTAATGAACTTGGCATGGTGGTATAGGCTGATAATTTCATCTTCTCTTGAAGCTGAAGCAAGAGGCCCTCAAGTTCAAGACCCGCCTGTGGGGCAGCCTGTGCAGTTCTGTTCACTGTGTACTGCCTCGGGTACAGTGAGTCCAGGGCCAGCCTGTGTAGTATAGGGACACATTTCAAGGTTTCTGAAAGGGAAGCAGGGCTGCAGCCTAGCGTAACTTAGTAGTAGAGTGAATTTGAGAAGTACTAGACTCAGTCTCTGTATCTGCAGAATGACTCATATTAATGCATAGTTTAAGATTCATAGATGCTAAATACTGGCTTTAAGGTAGGTGCAGTGACGTGTCCCTGTGATGTCAGCACTTGGGAGGTGGAAGTAGGAGAATAGAAGAAGTTCAAAGTGATACGCTTTGGGCTGTAGGGAGTTCGAGGCCAGCCTGCATGTGAGCCACCGTAGCTGTGAGGCTGCTGTGTCTTTCTGTTTGCTTGTGTGCAGGGCTAGACGGTGGAACCAAGGCCTCTGCTTTCTAGGCAGGCATTGCAGCTGATGGACAGCTGCATCTCCGCTCCATCTTTGCTATTGCAACCTGTTCTTACTTCCAGAGAGTGGGACCGTGGCCGTGAGCGCCGCAGCCGGGGTGAATATCGAGACTATGACAGGAACCGAAGGGAGCGCTTCTCTCCCCCTCGACACGAACTTAGTCCCCCACAGAAGCGCATGCGGAGAGACTGGTGAGGTGCCATCACTTTCTCTTCTTACCTCAGGTCCCTCAGGCCTGCTCCTGCTGAAAGCTGACTGCTTCCTTGCCTCAGTCATCCCACACACCCAGCGTTCCTTTGTCCCTTTTACCCCTTGGGTGAGAGACCATATCCTCCCTGCGCCCCTCCTTGTGCCCCTGTCCATGTTCTGGAGAGGTAGCTCTGGTTCCTTCTGTGTCTGACTTTTGTGTCCCCCACCCTCAGGGATGAGCACAGCTCTGACCCATACCACAGTGGCTATGACATGCCCTATGCTGGGGGGGGTGGGGGACCAACTTACGGCCCCCCTCAGCCCTGGGGCCACCCCGACGTCCACATCATGCAGCACCACGTCCTGCCTATCCAGGCCAGGTAAAGCAAGGGCTTCTGGGGGATGTCTGCGGTTGGGGGAGACTATGGTTGGAGCCTGGGAAAGGATAGGTTCTGGGGTGCCTACATGCTTGGAGTGGTGGGCGTGTAGGTACAGGAAGGGGTGACTGACTACCTGGGCTCTCCCTCACAAGCAAGCCTTTCTATTTGGGCACCCCTCCCCTCCAGGCTGGGCAGCATCGCAGAGATTGACCTGGGTGTGCCACCACCCATAATGAAGTCCTTCAAGGAGTTCCTTCTGTCTCTGGATGACTCTGTGGACGAGACCGAGGCCGTCAAACGCTACAATGACTATAAGCTGGACTTCCGAAGGCAGCAAATGCAGGACTTTTTCCTGGCTCATAAAGACGAGGAGTGGTGAGTGCCCCTGCTTGCCTGCCCCCTTTTGCCCTGGCCCATTTCTCTGGTCTGGCTGGAGGAACTGCAGCCCTGTCCTCTGGTTCTCCCCACCATGGCACTTCCTGGGAGTGGGGAAGGGGAGGGAAACACTGGCTGGTGGGACCCCACCCACCTCCTTCTCTGCCTTCCTCACTGGGACACCTCCAGGCAGCTGACCAGAGCTACTTAGCCTCTGGGTACAGCAACCAGACTGCGATCCTCTTGTTGGTGTGGGTCATTGTCATCCCCAGTCACCAGGACCCAGTGTGGCCGTGGTCTCCCAAAGGCAACGAGTGAAGCCAGACAAGAACAGCCAAGATCTCAGGGTCGTTTGACAGAAAAAAAGAATTTGAATTTTTTTTTCCTTATGTGGATGTTTTAATTTTAATCAACCATCTTTTCCCCCCTCCTGCTCCTCCTCCTCCTCATCCTCTTTCTGCTCCTCCTCCTTGAAAAGAGCCAGAACTGGGAACTACACCCGCTCATCGTCGGAGCTCGGAGCAAACCCACCTCCACCCCCACCATACCCAGCCCATACATGAGCCCCCGGGCTGAGCGGCGGGGCCGGCCAGGCAGACAGGCAGGGCACCGCTGTGCACAATGCAGTGGTCTAGCTGAATGTATTGCTCAGGCAGCTAGTCAGTCAGGGCCCCCACCGCGGAGGCCCGCGGGGGCGGGGCATCTAGGCCGGTCACCCCAGCCAGGAGCCAGCGGGCAGCCCGCCAGCCAGCATGGGCCCTGGGCGCCACTAGTTAAATCTTGAGCTCTGTTTGACCAAGCAGCCAAGGTAAAGATCCTGGAGGTGATGCCTGCAGCTTTCCTCTCTGCTCAGCCTGTTCTGTTCTGTCTCATGTCCCCTTCTGACTGCCTGTGTGTCTTGGGGTCGCTCGTGCACCTTCCATTTTCTCTCTGTCCATGTTCTTGCTCTTCTGCTAAACACTTCTTGTTTCCATTTTCTCAACTTGTCTGTCTTTGTTTTAGATTTCGGGGCCCTCACTTTCCTCCTTTTCTTCTTTTCTCCCACCCCTAATTTCTTCTGCCTTTGTTTTTCTCCCCTGCCCTCAGAGGCCTATTAAAATGTTTTCTTTTTCATACTCTGCCCAGATCTAACCCTCCAGCCCTCTTCTATCCCGTGGCCTACCTGAGGCTGTGAAGGCACTTGGCCTCTTTCTTTGCTCTTTCCTGCCCCTTCTGCCTTTGCTTCCTGAGGGGAGAAAGGTGTCCTGCCTTTTGGCCTTTTCTATCTGGTACACTTCAGGTTTCCTTCTGGCTCCACCTGGGGTGGAGGGAGTTGGCGGGAACCTCTTCTGGGCATGGCCAGGAGAGGGAGGTTCTCCGGGGCTCCTGCTCCCGCAGCTTTTCTCGGAAGCTGTGGGAAGGGCGCCTTCCCGTGCTTCCCAGAGGCTTGCAGCAGTAGAGCTGCCTCCAAACCCTGGCCTTCCCCAGAGCCATGGTCCTCCTAACCCAGAGCTCTCAACTCCTGGTTTTCCCTCAGATCTTTCCAGAGCACAACCTCTGGTTCCTTTTGGGGCGTTGGGTGGTTTTAGTGTACCCCTTTCTTGATTTTATGACCTTCTGTGGGTGCCAGAGGCTCTGCCCTGCCTTTCTTGGGCCCCTCCCCACATTCTGGTCTTGGCTGTTGATAACTGTTCTGTCTCTCCCATCCTGCTTGCTTGCTTTTCCAGGTTCCGATCTAAGTACCACCCTGACGAGGTGGGCAAGCGTCGGCAGGAGGCCCGGGGGGCCCTGCAGAACCGACTGAAGGTATTCCTGTCCCTCATGGAGAGTGGCTGGTTTGATAACCTTCTCTTGGACATAGATAAAGCCGATGCCATTGTTAAGATGCTAGATGCAGGTGTGTGCTTAAAGAGGGGGGAGGTCTGGGCTAGGAATAGAAACCAAAGTGCTCGGGTTGTGACCTCTGTCGTCATTGGTAGCTGTCATTAAGATGGAAGGTGGCACAGAGAATGATCTCCGAATTTTGGAGCAAGAGGAGGAGGAAGAACAGGCAAACAAGACTGGGGAGGCCAGCAAGAAAGAGGAGAGCCGTGCTGGACCAGCCCTGGTGGACGGAGAGCGCAAGGCCAACGACAAAGATGAGAAGAAAGAAGATGGAAAACAGGTCGAGAGGCAGGGATGAGGGAGCTGGAAGCTCCACTGTGAATAGAAGGGGTGGGGTGGCTGATGCCACCAGCAAGAAAGACTGACATTGTCAGAGCTGTCTCGTAGGCTGAGAATGACAGTTCCAATGATGACAAAACTAAAAAATCTGAGGGTGATGGGGACAAGGAGGAGAAGAAGGAAGAGGCTGAGAAGGAAGCCAAAAAGGTAAGGTGTGTTTTGCATGAGACTAAGATGTCGGGGCTGAATCCTGGGGGTCTTGATGGCCTATTCTTGTTGCTTCCACAGAGCAAGAAACGGAACAGGAAGCACAGTGGTGATGACAGCTTTGATGAGGGCAGTGTATCCGAGTCTGAGTCTGAGTCTGAGAGTGGCCAAGCTGAGGAGGAAAAAGAGGAGGCTGGTACTTGTCCTTTCTTTAATTCTTTCTGCTCCTTTGTTTTACTGTGTTGGGTGAGTGTGTGTGTATGTAAGTGCATTTTTATAAATAGCTGTTTAACTGTGTATCTTGGCTAGCTCCCAAATAAATGAAAAGACTATAAGATTTATTTGATAAACTTTACAGCACAATAGCTGAACAGTAATTTTCCTATTGTGTTCCTCTAAGCTAATCTGTTTACCTCCCAGGCAAAAGGCAAAATCCCCAAGATACTTGGATGTTTGTACTGATTTGGCTTTCTGCTGCAGATGTGGTCCCAGTCTCTCCCCAGACCTCTTCCTCCTGGTGAACCCTCCCTTGTCTCGCTCCCTCTCCCTGGCTGGGATTAGAAGTCCAGCCCTTTTCTAGCCCTGTTCTCTTCCCCGTTCAGCCATTGGCTGATGAGCTTTTATTGACAAGTCAGAGAATAAATGGGAGCAGTGTTTACAGGACACTGAGGCAGGAGACACTTGGGTTAAGCATCACAGTGCCGTGTCTGGATTGCAACCAGATGTTGTACAGAGAAACCAGAATTTGAATAATACAAGAATAATCTGTGCATGGGGGGGGGAGGGAGGAGTAGGAAGGGGTTTTCTGGGGTGATGTCTGGCTGTAAATGCTGCTTCCATATTATACTTATGTATATAAAGTTGTACTAATTACTACTTCTTGCTTAGAAGAAGCACTTAAGGAAAAGGAGAAGCCCAAAGACGAGGAGAGGGAGAAGCCCAAGGATGCCGCAGGGCTGGAGTGTAAGCCCCGGCCCTTGCATAAGACCTGCTCTCTCTTCATGCGCAACATCGCACCCAACATCTCAAGGGCAGAGATCATTTCTGTGAGTGGGGACGTCAGTCTTAGGGGCAGGGTTGGTGTGTGTCCTAGATCCTTCAGGTGGCAGAATGCCTTTGGCATGGGGAGCCTGAGTCAGTGTGCATTGGGGTTGTTGGGTGCTGGCCTTTCCTTCCTGGGAGATGAAGGGCACTTGTTGAGGGTTTAAACAGTGGAGATGAGGGAGAGGGATGCGTCTAGTTCCTATGTGGCTTTTCTCTTCTCTTGATTCTTTTGACTCTTGCAGCTTTGTAAACGATACCCAGGCTTTATGCGGGTGGCACTATCAGAGCCCCAGCCAGAGAGGAGGTAAGAAGCTGGAGACCTAGGGATGGTGTAAGGAGGTGAGGTAGAGGGTGACCACACTAGCTCCGTTCTGGGACAGTGCTGATAAACTTTCTTACGTAGGTTTTTCCGACGTGGCTGGGTGACTTTTGACCGCAGTGTTAACATTAAGGAGATCTGTTGGAACCTGCAGAACATCCGAGTAAGTGCTGGGAGTAGGGCCTCAGGACGCATGGCTGGGCTCTGCTGTCTGTTTTTTCCGTGTCCTCTCAGCCGTGCGGCTTCAACTGCAGGCTTCCTTCTGTCTGAGAAGCCATGGGCCTGTGACCATGGTTCTGTCACCTCTGGGGAGCCTGGGCTTAAGGGTCTCTGTAGGGCCCATTCTTCAGGGTGCAGCTTCTGGGGTAGTCACTGGTCTCCTTGTTAATTATGTCCCCATAGCTACGGGAATGTGAACTGAGTCCCGGTGTGAACAGAGACCTGACCCGTCGTGTCCGCAACATCAATGGCATCACGCAGCACAAGCAAATCGTGCGCAATGACATCAAGCTGGCAGCCAAGCTGATCCACACGCTGGACGACAGGACCCAGCTCTGGGCCGCGGAGCCCGGCACGCCTCCTGTGCCCACAGTCAGTGACTCCCAGGACTCAGTGACTCCCAGGGGATGGTTCTATGTTACCCAGTGCTCCCTTTTGCTACCTCTTACCTCATCTGTGTGTTGCCCTGATGTCTGGGTCCTACCCATAACCTCCCTCATTTGCCCCTTTGTCTGGATGCTGTCTCCTCCAGCTTCCAACAGCATAGCCATGTGTGGGTCAGGATGAAGAGATAGGCATGTGGCGAGCAGAAGGAAACAGGCTTTGTCAGTGATGCTGATGCTCCCTCTTCGTGGCCCAGTTTCTGGTTGAGTTTTCTCCTTTGTTGTCTGTCTCATCCCTGCTAGAGTCTGCCCTCACAAAACCCCATCCTAAAGAACATCACTGACTACCTGATTGAGGAAGTGAGTGCTGAGGAGGAGGAGCTTCTGGGGAGCAGTGGAGGACCCCCTCCGGAGGAGCCGCCCAAGGAAGGCAACCCAGCAGAGATCAATGTGGAGAGGGATGAGAAGCTGATCAAGGTGCCAGTTTTGACCGGCTGGAGTGTGTCCAGGGGTGGGTGTGCTGTGTCTGTGTGAGGCCTGAGGGGTAACCTTGTGTGTCCCCCTCCCACCCTACCCCCAGGTCTTGGATAAACTTCTTCTCTATTTGCGTATTGTGCATTCTCTGGATTATTACAACACCTGCGAGTACCCTAATGAAGACGAGATGCCCAACCGCTGTGGCATAATCCACGTTCGGGGGCCCATGCCTCCCAACCGAATCAGTCACGGAGAAGGTACACTCCAGGTCCCTCCTGTCCTTCATAACCAAACTGTCTCCTCCTGTCCCTCCTCTTACCCTTGCTTCAGTCCCCCGAGCCTGCCTTTGTCACCCGCACAGTGCTGGAGTGGCAGAAGACGTTTGAGGAGAAACTGACCCCACTGCTGAGTGTGCGGGAATCTCTTTCTGAGGAAGAGGCCCAGAAGATGGGTCGGAAGGACCCAGAGCAGGAAGTGGAGAAGTTTGTCACCTCCAACACGCAGGAACTGGGCAAGGATAAGTGGCTATGTCCTCTCAGTGGCAAGAAATTCAAGGTCTGGGATATGAAAAGAACTGGTCGGGTGGATCGGGAGGTGGGCTTGGGTAGCAAGACCCCTAAAAGGCTGGAGGAGGCGGTTACCTTGCAGCGGGGTTCGGGAGGGAAGAGACTGCAGCACTCTGTCCTCGTCTCCACCCAGGGTCCAGAGTTTGTGCGCAAACATATCTTCAATAAGCATGCCGAGAAGATCGAGGAGGTGAAGAAGGAGGTGGCGTTCTTTAACAACTTCCTCACCGATGCCAAGCGCCCAGCTTTGCCAGAGATGAAGCCGGCTCAGCCACCTGGCCCCACCCAGAGTAAGATACGGTCTATGGTGGCTGCCATCCCTTTTGACTCCACTGACCTTCAGGCCCTAGTCCTAGTCCGCTTCCTCCCCGCAGTAATTCATGTTCCTGTCCATGCTGTACTCCCCCCAGGCCTGACCCCAGGACTTCCCTACCCACATCAGACACCACAGGGCTTGATGCCGTATGGTCAGCCCCGGCCTCCCATCTTGGGCTATGGAGGTGAGTGTGGAAAGGCAGTGCAGGGGTTTGTGTTTGTAGGGGCCTACAAAGCTTAAGCTGAGGTTGAGGTCAGTGTTTAGTTCACCCTGGGTCTTTGTCATAGCTGGTGCTGTCCGCCCTGCAGTCCCAACAGGAGGGCCTCCATACCCCCATGCCCCGTATGGTGCCGGTCGTGGGAACTATGATGCTTTCCGAGGTCAAGGCGGTTATCCTGGGAAACCTCGGAACAGGTGAGCATGAACGATGCCCAAGCGCTTCCCCTCCTCGGGTTGTAGGGACATGTGTTGACACTTCCTTTGTTTCACAGAATGGTTCGAGGAGACCCAAGGGCCATAGTGGAGTATCGGGACCTGGATGCCCCAGATGACGTTGATTTCTTTTGAACCATCCACACCCCCACACCTCCGCGCATTGCTACATCTGTATCTGTGACCACTTTATCCCATCAGCTGAGAATTTTTTTGTACTTTATTTTACCTGCTAATAAAAACACTTTGGTAGTGTGTGTTAACTGTGTGCAGTATGTCCCTTCCCAAACACAGGCTGAGCGATAGTAAACTGAATTATGCCGATTTATTATCATTTTCAGAACAGTATCTCTAAGCCCAGGGTGGCTTTGAACTCAAGAGTCACCTGACCGTGTATGTTGAGAGACTTGTCTGCTGCCGGAGCCTGTGCGAAGTCAATAGGTGCCAGGGATCGGTGTGTTGTGGGATCTCCAACAGTGCAGGCAGGCATGTTGAGTCAGTTCTGTCTGGTCAAGCACAGGTTGTAGAAGGAACTGGAATCAAAGACACTGCTTGCCTTTTGCCAGCCCACCCAGCCAGCCTCTTGCAGCTCACAACGCTTTTTCGGAGTGCCCCAGTAGTGTGGGTCCAGTATCAAGACATAGACTTCCATACTTGGCCCCTCACAGATGCCCAGCAGGGCCTTGGACTGGGCATCTGCATCTCCTCCCACCATTACTGGGCCCCCGCCCGCTGTGAAGTGTGAATACAGCCGCTCCACTTCACCCCTAAGCCCTGCTCCGCGGGGCAAGTGGCATAGGCGCCCCTGAAGTCCTCCGAAGTGTTCTAGGCAGAGACTGGCCTCTACACAGCCGATCCAGTTCCGGGAACCCCGGAACCCTGGGGGCTTATCGCCCATGTCCTCTAGGGCTCCCTGCAAGGCTGCCAGCCCAGGCACGCCCGAGGACTGGCCCTCTGGCCAGGAGCACAGCGTCTGCAGGGTACGGTAGCCACATCCCCAGCCACGGTCGTCCAGTCCATCGCACCCGTAGTGATAGTAAAGGTAGTGGCCGGAGAGGAGGGCCAGTCGGGCGGGATCCGGGCAGGGCACGGGCAGGCCCAGGTGCACGTCCTTCAGCAGCTCCAGGGTGCTCAGTAGAGCAGCTGTCACCGAGGCAGGGCGAATTCCGGCTTCCTGGTGTTTTCTGGGATTAGCGACGGGCAGTGTGGGCACGGAGAACCTGGGATCGCTCACCACACAGGCTGGTAGCAGGGAGACACCGACTTCCGAACCTTCTAAAAAGTGCAGGCGAACCAGCCTTGCTGCGCAGTCGCAAGCTCCGCCCCTAGGAGCGGGCCTAGCGCCTGCTTCCGCCGGATGCTGCGGCCAGGGTACCTCAGTGCTCACCAATCCCGAGGCTCTCGTCCCCGTCTGACTTCCCCGCCCCAACGTCCCGCCGGTTGCACAGACTCTAGTGGCTGTAACAGTTTATTGGCGGCCCAGAGGGGCGAAGGCACCACGGGGAGGGGAGCTCAGCCCAAGACATGCAGAAGATGGGGAGCCCCTAGTGGGAGGAAGTCGGGGCGGGGTGGACAGGGCCTGGGGGCTCGGTTGTATTATATCCCAGCCCTTAAATAAATAGTATATATACAGCTAGGGGCTCGGGCAGGGCGGCAGGACCTGGGGTCCCCAAGGGGTCACAGGTCTGAGCAGCGCTCCTGCTTGCTATAGTGGTCGAACTGATTCTTCCAGTGCACCATATAGGAGCTCCAGCGGTGGAACTCGGCCTTCCACTGGCGCTCCGCCTCGTCCAGCGTATCTGCGGCCAGGGCACCCCGCAGGAGTGGGAGGAAGAAACGGAACAGGTCGGGTAGTGGAGATCGGTCGTGAGTGCGCCGGCATACCCGCATTGTCGGAGGCCGAGTAGGGTGGTGGAAAGAGACCAGTGGATGATCCGGAGAGTGAAGGTAGAGGTGAAGTGTAGCAGGAAGGAGAGAGGAGAAAAACCACCGGAAGATGAGGGGAGGGACAGGATCAAAATGGGAGGAGGGTCCATGGGTTGTTGGGGAAAAGAGAGAAGATACAGGCCCATTGGCTGGCGCCGACTAGTCCTGGATTCTTTCCCCCTCAACACCAGGCTCAAGCTCCAAAGGGTAATTTTTACATTAAAAAAAAAAACCCTTGTTTTTTTAATTTTTGTTTAAACAAAGGTCCCTGAGTCTGTCCAGTTTGTCTTGAGAATGGCGTGGGGTGCTGTATCCCTGAGAGGGGCCCCTTCTTCTCAGCCACACACTAGACTGAGTGTGCTCTGAGGCCAGAAGGGGAAAGGGTTGTAGTTAGAGCCACGGAAGCCCGGAGTGGAAGAGAAAAAGGAAGCAGAGAAGGGACAGGGATAAGTCGGGCCTCGGGGCAGCCTCCCCATGGGCGGGGCTTGGGCAGGTGCAGGGAGCCTCCGTGGCTGGGGGAGGTGGAGAAGAGAGGGATTACACCCTGTGTTTTGCACCCCTTCTCTCTCCCCTCCTTCCAACCCTTGCCGCCTTGTCCATTCCCTGCTCCCCGACCCCACGCGCCTACCGGTGGCGCTGAGCAATTTGGGGAGAAAGCGATTCCAGAAGGCGCAGGTCTGGGCGCGCAGTCCCCGCCGCACCTCCAAAGGCTTCAGGTTCAGGCTCACATACTGCTGCGCGGCAGTGGTGTACGGTGGCCACTGTGGAGACTTGGAGTCTCGAGGGTCGTTGGGGTCCCTGAGGAAGGAAAGGGAAATCTCAGCTTGCCCAGAGCAATAAGGAATGAAATGGATCTTCTTCCTGACTCTAGACCCTCTTCAACTCTTCCACCACCTCTCTTCTCCCTACCCCCTCCAGCCAGCCCTCCCCCCCCACCGGGTGAGTGTGTGTGTGTGGTGTGTGTGTGGGGGGGGGGGAGAGAGAGGGGGGGGGGGAGAGAGAGAGAGAGAGAGAGAGAGAGAGAGAGAGAGAGAGAGAGAGAGAGTTATTCAATCTGGCAATGCTTATGCCTCAGTTTCCCAGAGTGTGGGGATTATAGACACGGGACAGCAGGTTCCCTTCATTTTAAGTACCCTCTACCACCTAGGGAAGTTTTCTTTCCACTGGACGTCTCTGTCTTTCTCTACTTCCCTTTGTTTTCAAATAATTTCTATCTGGGTGTGGTTCTACAGACTTTAAACCCAGCACCCAGGAGGCAGAGGCAGGTTAATTTTTCTGAGTTTGAGGCCAGCCTGATCTACATGGAGAATTCCAGGCCAGCCAGTGCTACATAGTGAGACTCTATTTTAAAATAAAAAGTCTAGGATCAAGCGTTTAGCTGTGTAGATAGGTGAAGTCCTGTCTCTACAAATCTTACTTTTACTTTGGGTAACACAGAAATCGGATGCACCCAAGGGTCTGTGCTAGGCAAGTAGGTACTTTACTGAGCTACACCCCCCAAGCCTCTATTGCCTTTCTCTGACTTTAAGATATTGTTATTGGTTATCCTCATTGTTATCTCTGTGTGTGTGTGTGTGTGTGTGTGTGAGAGAGAGAGGGAGGGAGGGAGGTTTGGAGGTCAGAGGGTAGCTTTGTGGAGTTGGTCTCTCCACCTCACTGTGGGTTTTAGGGTTCCAGCTGAGATAGGTTTGCACCGCAGTACCTTTTACCTGTTGAATACCAGTTGCCTGGCTGTCTTTTACAGTGCTGGGGTGGTCTCGCATACATTTGCTTTTCAGCCTTCTACCACTGAGTCATACTTCCAGCATTTGCCCCATTCCCAGCCCTTACAGGAGCTCCACTACGTAGTCCCTGCTAGTCAGGTGCTATTTAGATCAGAATGCCCTCTGCCTCCTGAGTGCTGGGATTAAAGGCCTCCGGGTGGCTTGGGACTCCCAGTTCTGCCTTGTTCTCGGTGTCACCTGTGACTCTCTCTCCATCCCCTTTTCTTTGTGGATGTTTCTTCTTCTTTTCACTACCATCCATGGGTACCCTCTCCCCTGGACCCCCAGAGGCCATCCCCACTCCAATACCACTGACCCTGTGCGGGCAAAATTGGTCCAGTATTTCATAAGTCGCTGAGCAAAGATTCTCTCCTCCATGGTATAGTTCAGAGAGGGATCCAGGGGGAGCCCAAAGATGAACTCGATTTCATAGCCATGGGGTACCCCCATCCAGAGGGGCCAAGTCAATGTGGAGGCACGGTGTTCAAAGACGTAGGCATAGACCCGGGCCCCTTGGGCAGCCAGTCGCCCAGCCAGCTGGGCCACAGGGCACACAACGTTGTGGTCGCCTACCACAGCACTCATGGCGTCTCTCAGGTGGGCAGGGTCCTCAGGGTGCAGCCAGTCTGTGTAATGCAAGACCACAGCCTCGGCCGCCAGGTCACTTGCTTGGGGCACACCGATCCGCACTCCAGCCAGGAACTGGGCCCGGCTGATGAGAGATTCATTGTCTTTGCTGAAGCCTGGGACCCCGTAAACCAGAAAGTAGGAGCCCTCGTCCTTCACCACACCCACCAGCACCTGAGGATAGTTGGAGACGGGAAAAGGGATGGAGAGATGATAGACAGGCAGACAGAGACAGATGAGCAAACTAATAGCCAGACGAACCATTACAAAGGCAGAACTGTGTAGAACAGAGAGCTGGGAAGGGAGGGACAAGGTGTGGAGGAAGAAAAAAATATACCCATAGTTTCTTTTTCGCCTGGCAACCACTTTAGGATCTGAACACTTGGCAGGGAAGGACTGACTTGGGGACCCACAAACTTGGACCTCTAATAGTGCATCTGCAGTAAGCCCTCATGCCTGGGTCCCTGGGAAAGGGGAAGGACGCATGAAACCCAGAAGAATCTGGTCTGCCCTATCAGCCATTAGTCACCTGCAGGTCTTGAAAATCTCCAGTGTTGATGAGGGCCTCCGGCGTGTCACTGAGGAAGTCCCCGTCCACCACAGGCACGAAGGAAAATCGGAAGATACTTTCCTGAGGAAGTACGTGCCACTCATGGTCCACCAGGTCCTGAGCGGGCCTTGTCCTCAAGCAGGCTATCAGCTCAGTGTCATTGCCACCAGCACCACCTGGGGGACAGCCCACAAGGCGGGCCAACAGCGTGGCCCTGCGCCTGGCCTCTCCCGCACTCACAGTGGCCCAGGGCCCGTTGGGTGTGCCACTCTGGAGGACAGCCCTGTGGAAGAGGCTCCTGCTAGGCAGGGACAGGATGTGCATGCCCACGGAGGCTGCACCTGCACTCTCCCCAAACAGAGTCACTGACATCGGGTCTCCCCCAAAGGCTGCAATATTTTCTTGCACCCATTGCAAGGCAAGCCGTTGATCCAGCAGACCTACATTGCCAGGGGCTTCTCTGCTTCCTGGTAGGGCCAAGAAGCCAAAGGTTCCCACTCGGTAGTTCATAGATACCAACACGGTTCCCTCAACCTGGGCCAGGAACCGGCCGTCATACACGTCCAAGGAGGATGCTCCACTGTAGAAACCACCCCCATAGATCCAGATGAGGACAGGTGTGGGAGAAGTAGGCCTGGGGTATGGTGTCCACACATTAAGATACAGGCAGTCTTCACTCAGCTCTCGGTTGGGGTTCCACATCTCAGTACCCTCAAACCCAGGGTACAGGGTGTCCACGTATTGGTAGCAGACATTTTGGAAGGCGGTAGCATCCAACACGCCTGACCAGGGCCGCTTGGGCTCTGGTGGCATAAATCTACGTGAGCCCACAGGTGGCTCTGCAAAGGGGATGCCCAGAAAAGCTGAGACTGGGCCTCCAGGGGCCTTCAGGCGGATGCCCCTCAGCTGGCCCCCTCGAACCCTCACCAGCAGCTGCGGGTCTTCCCTGCCCTCAGCCCTTGCCCCTCCTCCCAGGAGGGAGAGGAGGAGGAAGAGGAGCGGAGAAGCCAGGGAAGGTGTATGCAGGGGATACCAGGGAGGCCTCATGACTGCCAGGACAGGCTGATGTCTGCTGGGAGAAAGAAAGGCAAAGGGTGAAGACTGGAGCAACTCAGCGGGAGATTAAGAAACAGTCTCGCCCGAGGCTTATCAAGGAGTTGCAGAGGAGGTGGGGCAGATTGGTAAGCGGAGGGGAGAAATGGAGTCAAGCTAGGAGACGAGACACAGGCAGACAAGCACAAGATCAGACACACACACACCCATTCCGCGACAAATGCATTCTACCTAGATAAGACTGACTACTACACAGTTTCCCTGCCTACCAGTTCCAAGGCCTCCCATAACTCTTTCTCCTGAAGCTTGGGCTAAGATCCCTAGCTTACAGCACGGGGTTGGAAAGGCCTTGTACAGGCCCCCAGGACAGGTGCGGGGGCCCTCCTGGACGGGTGGGGCCCTTCAGGAGCTTGCAAGTTATTATAAGTAAACACAGCCCAAGCCTCTTCCGGGTTAGCCAAAGCCTTCTGGGGAGTGGGTTGGGCACTCAAGGTATCAGGAGTCCCAGGTTCTGAAGGCATCTTGGAATCTTGTCCAGTCCACACCTTGCCCCACCCTGCTCCGCCTTGTCTTCTTTCTGGTACGGCCGGTTGGTACCCGTTTGCTTTACATCAGCCGCACCCCTCTCGTCTGACTCCAACCAACTGGCTTACTAGCCCCTTGAGGGGTTCACCAGAACTCAAGCCCCTATTGCATCCCCGTATTGCAATGCCCTCCGCTGCCAACTGGGAGCAGTAGAGACCAAGAAGAGGCCAGAGCTCCCCGCCCGAGCCTTGGTGTGGGGATCTGGAAGATCGTGAGCATCGCGAGGGGATTGAAGGGCGAGCCAGGACGTCTGTGTTCCGGGAGCTCCGGAGATCCCCGCAGCAAAGGCTGGGGTGCTATTTTGGGGGCAACAGCTGCTGTAGTTCCGGCATCTCCAGCCAAGAGATCAAAATTCCCCGGGTCGGAACTACCCCCTCCGGGCGTTCACCCATCACCCAGCCAGTCCTGGTCGCCTGGATCTCGGGATAGTGGCGTTGTTGGAGATTAACCAGGAAACCCGAGTGGGACTAATTATAACTCGGGGCTTCCGCTGAGCCTCCTTTGAGAGAGAGAGAGAGAGAGAGAGAGAGAGAGAGAGAGAGAGAGACAGAGAGAGAGAGAGACTGACTCCGCAGGAGGGGTCCTGGAGCTGGCAAGGGTAGGGACGTTGGGGTCGCGGCCCTCGGGATGGGGGGGTGGTGCATTCGGGATGTCAGTAACCTGCGCAGTTTGGGCTCCGCCCCAAACAGGGGGCGTCTTCCAGTGTCCCCAGACTTTGAAGAGAGTGGGGAAGGGGCCTTCAGAGGGTCCCTGCAGGAAAGGAGCGCAGAGGCAGCGGCTGGCCCAGCGAGCATCATCAGTAAGTATGCAGCGGCTAGCGGGAGTTTGAGAGGAGTGCGAGGCAGTGGAGGGGCCCCTCTGGGCAGGCCCCGGGGGGTAGGAGGTACAGTAGGAGCTGTGTTGGGGGGCTTCCATCGTCCCAGGATCGCACGGTTCCCCTGGCATGCGGATTGGTCCCGAGCCGGTGGAGGGTCCCGGGTGGGTTGGGAGACTCACCTGAGGCGGCCAAGCCGGGCCGGGTCGGGCCGCGCCGGGAGCTGGAGGCGGCCAATGTTCCCCGGCGCAGGCTGAGCCGACAGTGACAGCCGCCTCCGGCCCCCCGCACACACCCCTCCGGGCCGCACGGCGCCCCCGCCCGCCCACTGTCTCCGCCCCCGCCCCTCCCCGCTCCCCCGGGCTGCCACCTCCCTTCCTCCCTCCCTTCAAACCCGAGACCCCGGGAAGCGGGGGCCCAGACACACTCCGGTGATAGATTCAGACAGACCGACAGACCCGCAGACCCGCAGCGGCCGGGCAGACACCCACGTGACAGATAGACGGACCGCAGCCTGCGGAGACACCAGACAGCGCTCACGCAGGCGACAGTCTCCTGCGGTGACAAGTCACAGACAGACCGACTTTCACGGGCGAAAGGACACACTGACAGCTCTAATCCAGAAAGATCAGAGGCCTAATATTTGAGCATCTGTAACCACGACAAAGCATGGGGGGGTTAATAAGAGAAGAGACAGGAGAAAACTTGGCTGAGGACCCCCTCAGCTGACATTGGTAGAAAAGATGACGTGGGACATCTCTGTGGAGACGAGAGGACACCTGTGGGAGCAGAAAACAGAAACACAGGCTCTTCCTTATAGGAAAAGACCCCTAAGGGCAAGAAGAGGTGACACGGGGACAGCTGAGAAGCCAGGCCACATAGTGACACGCAGAAGTGATTGTGGGGAGAGGCTGCACTCTGCTGCAGCAATGGAAACTTCCGGAACCCCGGATGGTGGGCTTGAGCTAATTCCCCTGACGGGTGACCTCCGGCTGTCATCACAAGGGTCCGGTCGGGCCATGACATCACCGGGCCAAGCTCTCATTGGTCGTTGTGGCTAGCAGGTGGGAGCGGCCTGCCTTTGAAGCCCCTAGCCTGTTTGGGAGTCCCTTAGACCACACGCCCAGACTTCTAGGGAGTCTCCCACCTAGCTGCATCCTAGTGATTGTGGGAAGTGTGTAGTTTTGTGCCCACGCGAGATCACTAAGTGAAAGGGACAACTGGCTCACGGGGTGGGTGGGGGCATCTGGCTCTGGAGTCTGCCGGCCGCTGCTGCGTGGGTGACAGGCCTGCACGCGCGAGCGTGGAGACGTGCGTGCGCGCACGCGATGTGGGGCGCTGCGTGGGTCGATGGGGGGTAGGGAGCACGTGCACGCATGCTCTCTGTGGACGCCGGGAGCTTTCCCTCGAGCCCACTCATGGGTCACTGCCTCCGAGCAAGGGGCAAGGGCGCGCTGTCTTGATTGCAGAAGGCTGGCCCAGGAGACACCAGCGCAGAGTCCAACCTTGCCCAATGTGCGATTTTCATCTCTCCAAACTGCGACATCTACCCCCAACCCTCCTGTCCCTGGAGAACCTGGCCACTGCATGCCGGGAAACTCTTCTGCAGTCCAGCTCACCCGCGACGAGTCCGTGCTGACTTATAACGCTATCGCCAGGTGGCGCTAGAAGCTGCCATTCGGGCCTTGAGGACTGGGGTGGGACCAACCCTTGATTATCTCTTTTCTGGTTTCTCTGGAAAGAGACAGACAAGGGTGTGTTACTGTTGCCTTGGGAGAGAAAAGAGTCTGACGCGGCTTCTGAACGTGGTAATGCTAGGTTACTAAAACCGTGAGTGGAAACGGGAGATGAATGATCCCAGTCCTGTCCAGTCTTGAAGCTCAGAGATTTTTTAGCCCATAAACAGGGTCCAGAAAGTGACGATATCTTGTTCCTTTGTCCAGTTGTTCCAAAAACAGGTGACTCTGGGGAATTTATGTCGTGACCTTTGTAATTATGAGTTTGTCTCACTGAAGGAAAAATCCTGGGACAAGAATAAGCTATCGGTGGGCCTCAGGGTTATCATAAATCCATAATAGCTTAGACAGCTTAGTAAGCAAAAAGGACAGGAAGAGGTGGGTGAGATGAGCCAATCAGTCAATATTAAGTGAAGTTCCATACTTAGGACCCATATGGTAGAAGGAGAGAACTGACTCCCTCAAAGGTGTCCTCTGACTTTTGCATATGCACCATGACACGTACCCTACCTCCATAAATAGGGCAAGAAGAGGAAGAGGAAAAGGAAGCAGCTCTGAAGACAGCCAATCGAGGTTGGTACATTACACTTCACAGCAAGGATCGGTTGCTTTTACAAGGAGCCTGGTGTTCTCTTTCACAGTATCTTCCTTTACTTTCTTCAGCAAGTGACTTTCAACATATGGTGAAATATGGCTACTGGAATATCGGCTATCTGCACTCCCCAAAGCAGGGTGAATGACATTCCTGCTCCATTTACGGCTATTTCCTGGAAACTGACATGCAATCCTTGAGTTTGCCTTCTACTGGCCAAGGTATACTTCTAAGGCATTATTTGCTATGAACGAGATCCAGATATGTTGTCTGTGTTTGGATGTCTGGATTGATCTAAAGTTTGACTGTATTTAAAACATTTTAATTACATTTGATTTATTTAAATTGCGTGAATATGTGTAGAGGTCAGAAGGCAATTTGTGCGATTCAACTCTCTCCTTCTATGACATGAGTCCTAGGGATGGAACGCAGGTCCTGGTAGCAAGCCTCTTTACCCATTAAGCCATCTTGTCAGTCCCTTGTCTTACAAAACAGGAATAAGGAAGACCAGACACTAGGGAACATTACCTATTTGCTAAATGCTAAATGACACCTTCCTTTGTCTTTGACATTGCAGGTCTGAAACACATTCAAAATCTTCAGATTTGGAAGATGCCCCATTTCTTTTACAAAATCTACATCCCAAGTTTGTAACCTGTGCTTTCGTCCCCTAGTTGGTGTTCTAGGAATTGCATGGGTTCTCATGCCATGCCTGGGTCGTCCATTGGGGGGCGCTGTTTGAGATCTGTGATCCGGTTGGAGGAACACTCATAATGTCCACTGGGAGGCGCTATTTTGGACTTTTAAGGCTATTAGAGAAGGTGCATCCAGAGTGGAGGTCTTTGGGGGCACTGTGGAGTGGGAGAAGTGTAGGACAAGGGGTCCTAGACAGGAAGTTTTGTTCTGGGGACACTGGGTCCTGATTTAGGTTCTTCCAGGGCAAGATGAGAGGGATGGGTTCTGGACAATGTCATCCTAGGTTTGTTCTGCCCAAGACTTGAGGGTGTCTGAAGCAGCCGTTGAGTGACTCCCATGAGTCTAGGTCGTGCCTCTAGAAGAGTGGGGAATCTGAGGCTAGGCAGGGACATTTCCTTTCTCTGTGCATTGTTTTCTATGTTCCTTTACTTAAGGTTGTCCTAAAATTCAAGGGTAGGGGCATGACTCAGTGATAGAGCTCCAGCTTAGAATCTCCCAGTGAGGGGCTGGGGGCGTGGCTCAGTGATAGAGCCCCAGCTTAGAATCGCCCAGTGAGGGGCTGGGGGCGTGGCTCAGTGGTAGAGCCCCTGCCTAGAATCCCCAGTGAGGGGGCTGGGGGCGTGGCTCAGTGGTAGAGCCCCTGCCTAGAGTCCCCTAGTGAGGGGCTGGGGGCGTGGCTCAGTGGTAGAGCACCTGCCTAGAATCCCCCAGTGAGGGGCTGGGGGCGTGGCTCAGTGGTAGAGGATGTTGATTTAGGATGTGAAAAATCCTGAGTTTTTAATCCCTGCCCAGCACAGGGAAAGTCAAGGAAAACAATGTCCTATTACTTTAGGAGAAGCCTTAACCTTGGATTACACTTTTGAAACCCGGATGACTAAGGGGGACTATCTTTTATGTAATGGTGGGAAAATCACTTTGAAATATTTTTATCTTATTTAAAATACTGTATTTTGATATTTATTTACCGTCTGTGTGTGCATGTGTGTGCGTGCGTGTGTGTCTGTTTACAGGTGTGCCATGTTGCATGTGTGGTGGTCAGAGGATAAGTTTTCACAGTGGGTTCTCTCTTTCTACCATGTGGGCTCAGGGGATGGGACATAGGTCATCGGGTCTGACGCATGTTGGGCAAGTGCTTTACCTTTGAGCTGTAACTTCAGTGACTGCAGATATTTGCCACTGTGCCCAGGAGAGGTGAGAGTATCATAACAGAGTTAACAGAAGGAGTTTAACTCAGACTCAGACGGCCCTCAGAGTCTATGAGCAAATCCTTCCCTGCTGTAGCTTCCACTTCTCCATAGCCCAGACCTTCTCTGAAGCTTTATTCTTCTCTGGCTCTGCTGATACCTTTCCTAGCAAGGAAGTAGTATAAATGCTTGTTGGTGGCCACCTGCCCCAGGATTCCCCACTCACCATTGTTGTTGAGCTCTTGGGTTTTCCAAGTGAGTTGGGGAGGAAGGGGAGGGTAGGCAAGTTTGGGTGGTGGAGAGCGGGGCTGTAAGTACTTATTATTATGTACTTATTTATGCTTAAGATCTCACCTCCTTTTACCTTTCTCTCTGTTGCTATGACAAAGCACCCTAAGAAAAAAACAGCTTAATAGAGAAGGGTTTATTTTAGCTCTACCACTTCAAGTTACTATCTGTTGCTGTGGGATTGTCACAGTAGGAGGGCACAGCTTGTCACATCACATCCATGATCGAGAGCAGAGATAAGGGATGCATGTAGTTCACTTGCTTGCCCAGCTAGATTTCTCTACTCTTATGTAGCTCAGGGAATGGTGCTGCTCACAGTGGGCTAAGTCTTTCCACATCAATTGCCTTAAGACAATCCCACAGAGATACTGGACAACTCAGTGTAAGTAATCCCTCACTGAGATTCTTTTCCCAGGTGACCCTAGGTTGTGTCAAGTTGACAGTTAAAGCTAGCTATCATAAAAAGCCATTGGGGTCCTAGAAAAATAAGGAAAGGTACTCAGAAAAATGCAAAGTTATCCCCAATTCTCCCTCCAGAATTGGACATCCTGCACCTGCATCCCTCCCTAAAATGCTGAAGACACTTGTCATCTACAATTTCAACATTGTGACCCTCCCCCCAACCCTTCCCATCAATTAGGCTCAAGAGAACTGGAGAAGTAGAGAGACATATAGACAGAGTCATGGGGGTGTCATAGTTTTTACCAGCTTGACACAAACCGAGACATATCTGGGCGAGAAACTCAGTAGAGGAACTACCTCCATTAGATTGACCCATGGGCATGTCTGTGGAGTATTTTCTTAATCGGTCCAGCCCACTGTGGGTGGTGCCATCTTCGCATGGATAGACCTGGGCTGTATAAGAAAAGCAGTCTGAGGAAGCTAAGACAGCAAGCCAGAAAGTCATGTTCCTCCATGATCCGTGCTTCTGTTTCTGCTTCCAGGTTCCTGCCTTGGTTTCCCTAGACGACGGACTGTAACCTCTAAGCCAAGTAAACCTTTCCTCCCCAGTCGCTGTTGGTCAGTGTTTTCTCACGTTTTCTGTTGTGTTTGGACGTCCATGAGTGTGGGAATGTTGATGTTAGGGACCATCCTTAATTGGATCTACCTTACTCCTTGAGGCAAGGTCGCTCAATCAAACCAGAGCTCACCGATGTGGCTTCTCTTACTAACCGGGCAGCCTACTACATACACTTAGCATTTATCTGGGATCTGAGGTTACGATATATGGCTCTTACACTTGTATGACCAGCGTTTTAATCATAGAGGCATCTCCCCAGCCCTGGGACATATTTTTCTGAAGTCACAGAAGGGGTGGGTAGTTCACTAAACACCCTGGCTTCAAGAACTCATAGTTCTCATATAAAATCCAGAGCCTTGAGGAAACCTAGGAAATAAGCCGTCATAATCTATGCGGTCATAATCTGTGGGTGATGTCTGTGCCTGTTTTGTCTTCCTTCCTGCTCCATTTCCTTGATAACAAAGGCTGACTCCAGCAATGGGCTGAGTAAGAATTAAATGAGATGGTATTTAGTGGCATGTTTGTGTGTGTGTGTGTAGGTTGGTTAGCAAAGGAGACCCCACCCCATGTCCTGACATGGAACTAACCATGGGTTAGGGCCACTCACCAGCCCACCTTGGTATCCCCAACATCACAGAAATGCTAAGCTAGCTCTAGCTGGCCCTAGGATACCAGGCCACACACAAGGCTGACTTTGCAAGCTCCTCCCGTCAAGGCAGGGAAATCTCGGGCAGGTCCTCTCTGTCCCGTGCCTCTCTGTGTGCATACTGGATGTCTCCAGAGCCACAGCCAAAGTCCTTTAAGCAACCTCGGTTTCCGATGTGATTCTCGGTGGTCTGCTGATACTGTAGGCTGGGCTGGGAGTCGCTTTTCAGCTGTTGACCATGGATAGCCTCATGTGGCCTCATTTAGCTGTTCCCAAGCAGACATCCAAGATGCATAGCTAACCTGTAAACAGAGACCTTGTCAGGATGCCCAGAGCCTTTGGGAACTGGGTTCCAGGAGCAGGCAGCAAGCCCAGGATGCACTGGGAGGCCCGAGGCCCGCTCTTCCATCCAGTTTTGAGAGGAATTTTGATTCTTTGTTCTGGAGACACCAGTTTTGAATAGCTCAGGCTATTCTCAAACTTGCCATGTAGTCAAAGATGGCCATGACCTCCTGACCATCCTAACCTCCACTTGGAAAAAGTTCTACGATTAAAGTGTGTACCACTCCGATGATGGAGGCCACGGCCTCCTGTCTGCCTCCCTGTTGTGGTTGCTTAGGCAGTTCTCAGCTCTCTACCATCTTTCTCCACAATCACGTCTACCTCAGCAACACATCTGAGATTTCCATGGCTGTGACCAGGGTTTGGATGTAGTAACCAAAACAATGAGCAAGTGATGTCTAAAATGTCTACTGTGCTCTGCCCAGATTGACCATCTCAAGGTCACTCTGCCCTTGATGTAACTTCGTGCACATTACGGTTCTTATGGGCTGCTCTGCCTTCAGACACTCTGGATCCTTGAGCTTGGACACCAGGAGACTTTGAAAATGCACAAGCCTGCTCCAGTCTGGTTACTAGTAAAAAAGACTTACCCCTCCCCCCTTTAAAAATGTTTTCTTCTCTCCTACATTACAGCCTGACCTCAGTTTCCTGTCTCTCCACTCCTCCTAGTCCCTCCCTCCAAACTCCCCTTTTCCCTAGATCAACTACTCTGTTTCCCTTCCAAAGGGGAAAAAAAAAAACAGGCTCCCAACTTTTAATTGGCTTGTCAGTAATTATCTCCTGTGGATCATTATGCTACCACACCCGGCTTATGTGGCAGTTGGGACAGGACACAGGGCTTTAGACGTGCTAGCGAGTGCTCTGCCAACGAAGCCATATCTCTAGTCCTCATAAGTTTGTGGACTGATTGAGTGAGTGAGTGATTTAGAGACGGGGTCACCTAGACTGGCTGGAATTCACAACCCTTCCCCCCTCAGTCTCCCACGGGCAGGGATTAAAGGTGCGTGCCACCGAACCCAGCTTCGTTTCTTAGTTGATAACTTGTCCTTGTTATTTTGCCTAGGGAAACTTCAGTGTCCTGATGGTTGAGTGTTCCTTTGGTGGCAAAAATCAGGTTTATTTGGGGATGCTTTAAGGGACATTGGGCTAGGCAATGACTAGAGTTCTACTTGCAATTATATTGTTTTTGTAAATACATTTATTTATTTAGTGTGTGTGTGCGTGTGTGTGTGTATACACGAGAGTACCAGAGTGTACGAGGGTATGAATGGAGTTCAGGGGACAACTTTCAGAAGTCAGCTCTCTCCTCATCACGTGGGTCCCAGGGATCAAACTCCTCATGTTCTTAGACCTGGCATAAAGTTCCTGTACCACTTGGTGGCCCATTACATAAATTTATTTCCCTAGTCACATCTATCGACTTCTTAATGTGAAGGATGTCGTTAGAGAGCTCCCTGGCCCCCCCCCCCCCCCCCCCCGTCCTCCCTCCCCCCCGCACGTCCTCTCTTATCGTTAGATTTTATTATCTCTCTAAGTATTTACCTTTGTACTGTTAAATCATTTAGTACAATTATTAATTGACTAGTAACCCAGGTACTATTTTGATGCTGTCAAGGTAGAGCTTCACGTTTACTTATGTTTTTAGCATAGGGAGGGCCACACGTGCGCTGCAGCCTGACTGTATGGAGGTCAGAGGACAACTTTTGAGAGTCTGTTCTCTTTTTCTACCACGTGGGTTCTGGGGATCTGACTCAGGATGTCAGGGTTGGTGGCCAACGCCTTTACCCACTGAGTGAGCCATCTCTCTGCCTCTGTTGTCAAACTGTTTAATGTATACTTTACACACACACACACTACCTCCCCCTGATCCTTGATCCTCTACAGAATCTCTCTGTATGGCTCTGGCTGTCCTGGAACTGACTCTGTAGACCAGGCTGGCCTCAGACTCACAGAGATCCACTTGCCTCTGTCTCCTGAGTGCGGGATTAAAGATGTTTGCTACCACTGGGCTATGTGACGTTCCGGGGGGCGGGGCCCATGTCTTAGTCCTGGGAATGAACTCCAGGGTTTGCAGATTCCACACAAGTGCTGAATCACTAAGGTACATCCAGTTCTTCATTGTCTTTTTCTTTTGGTTCTTGAGAGAAAGCTTTGTAATATAGATCTGATTGGCCTTGCTGACAGCAATCCTCCTGCCTCTGTGCTCTGACTGGTGCAGTGTCACCAACATGGCTTTTTTTTTTTCTTCTTCTGAAATAGAGTCTTATGTATCTCAGGCTGGCCTGGAGCTTGCTGTGTAGCCACGAATGACCTTGAACTGATTCTCCTGACTCCACCTCCCAAGTTCTGTGAGTATAAGAGAACAAGCTTGTCAGGCAGTGGTGGCACGTGCCTTTAATCCAAGCACCTAGGAGGCACAGGCAGGGGGATCTCTGTAAGTCTGAGGCTAGCCTGGTCTACAGAGTGAGTTCTAAGACAACTAGGGCTACACAGAGAAACCCTGTCTGGGGGTGAGGAGAGAGAGAGAGAGAGAGAGAGAGAGAGAGAGAGAGAGAGAGAGAGAGAGAGAGAGAACACTTTTCTTCCTACACAGATTCACAAACAGCAAGTCATTTTTCCCAGAATGCATTGAGGCAGCTCTTCCCTGACACAGTCTGAAATTACCCGTGCCTCACATTCATCAGCAAAACATATACATTAGATCCCGTACACGTCTCAGATGTTTTCTCTTAATTTAAAAGCCATGAGCTGGTAAGATGGTGGCGCAGGTAGAGGTGCTTGCCACCAGTCCTGATGGCCTACCGTCAGTCCTTGGGATCCACAGGACACAGGATAGAAGGAGAAAACTCTCTTCCCACGAGTTACTTTCTAATTCCCACTGTATGCTGTGGGATACGTGCACAACATGCTCACCCCAAAATAGATGAAAATGTGTGTGTGTGTGTGTGTGTGTGTGTGAGAGAGAGAGAGAGAGAGGGGGGGGGTCAGGCCAGGTATTGGGACAGCTCCCTTTAATTAAAGCACTGAGGAGGCAGAGGCAGGCAGATCTCTGACTGTGAGGCCAGCTTGATCTACATTGTGAATTCAAGCCTAGACAGGCTTTGTAATGAGACCCTGTCTTTAAAACAAACAGGGGGCTCTTGAGTTCTGTGATTCTGGGATTTTGATAATTTTATTTAGGTTTTTCAATGTGGTTGACATATGGTTTTCCTTATACTCTTACGACCCTTTTTATTTCTTCAGAATTGTTTAGTGATTTGAGTTTTCTCAACTTAGTCTATCCATATGAATAAAGGTTTGTCAAGTTTGTTGATGCTCCAAAGAACCACATTTTGAGCTTCATGTGGTGGATTACCATTACAGTTTGGTCTCTGTTGCTGTGGTAAATGCTCTGGCTAAAACCAACTTGGGGCAGAAAGGGCTTACACCTATAGATCACAGTTCTGTTGAGGGAAGTCCAGGGCAGGAACCCCAGGTAAGACCCTGGAGGCAGGACCCATGGAGGAAGGCTGCTTGCTGGCTGCTTCTCAGCCTGCTTCACAGGCTTATGTGCAGGGAGCTGTTTACACAGCCCAGGGCCACCTACTTAGAGAATGACGCTGTCCACAGTGGGCTGGGTCAATTAACAACCAAAACAACCCCCACATCATACCCACAGGCCTGTCTGATCGAGGCAACCCCTCAAGTGAAGTTTCCCACTTCCTGGGTGACTCAAGCTTGAGTCAGATTGACAGTAAAAACAGCAGAATGTCTACGTTTACAAAATCACAGCACACGGGAGGTGGAGGTAGGAGGATTAGGAGTCCAGGCTCATCCTCCACTATGTGTACAGAGTTGAAGGCCAGCCTGGGCTATATGGTACTCTGTCTGCAAGACAGCAAACGATTTTTAAAAAGAGACATTTTCATTTTTGTTTCCTTACTGATCTTTCTCATCTCCTTTCTCTTTTCCCACCTTATCTTTTTCTTCTTTCTTCTTTATTTTGAGGCAGAGTATCTCTCTTCCTCTCTCTCAGAGACAGATTCGCTCTGGCCCTCAGAGTCTCAGGCTGTTGTGGAGCCCACTGTGCTGCCTTTGTTTTGTGGTAGGGTTTCCTGTGTAGCTCAGGGTGGCTTGAAACTTACAAACGTCCTGCCTTATCCCCCACAAGTGCTTGGATATAGGCTCATTTGTGTGTCACCATGGTGGCTTCAGCCCTGTGTGTTGGTTAGGTTTATGTCCATATGTAAGCTATGATATAGAGAGATTTCTCTCTCTCATGAGTGTGTGTGTGTGTTACACATATTATCCTGTGTATATACATGTATGTATCTATATATATCCTATATATATTAAATTACATACATGTATATATATCATATATATGATAATATGTATAATATATACGAGAGAGAAATCTCTCTCTCTCTCTCTCTCTCTCTCTCTCTCTCTCACACACACACACACACACACACACACACACACCAGAAGATGTTACAGAGATATTTTGGAAGAGGGAAATTCCATTGAGAAAATGCTCCCAACCGATCGGCCTGCGGGCAAGCCTGTGTGGTGCATTTCCTTGATCCGTGATTGATGTTGGCGGGCATAGCACACAGGGGTGTGGTGCCACCCTGTGTGGGTGGTCCTGGATGCTCTATGAAATCAGGCTGAGCAAAGCCATGGGAATCGAGTCAGTAAGAAGTGATCTCCCGGAACTGCTATCTTGGTTCTTGCCTCCAGGTTCCTGTCCTGACTTCCCTGGGTGATAGACTACAAGCTCTAGGCTGAAACAAACCTCTTTACCAACAAGAGGGTTTTGGTCATGGTGTTTTATCACAGCAATAGAAACCTAAGATACCCCGTGAGCGTGAACATTAACCATGTGCTCTGTTTGCACTAGCAGGAGCCACCCAGTGGCCCTTCTTGGTGTCTCCAGGACAGGGACAGTTGCTCCTGCTGCAGTGTGCACGGTGGGCAGCTATACAATAATTCCTGGCTGCCCACACTCTGGGAGGAAGACACTAAGAAGGAAGAGAACAGCACCAGAGAAAGCTGAGACCCAATCCCCAGTTCAGTTTCTGCTTGACTTTGCAAAAACTCAGGCTGTCCAGGGTTGCCTTTCAAAGTCTCTGTGAAAAAAAAAAACAATTAAGCATCAGAGATGTGTTTGCGTAAGCTTTCTTTGCAACTCATAAATCCATAAACGACGTCATTTCACGGCTTTAACTCACGGAACGCGTCCTTCTGAGAGGATAAGCTCTGTGCTTAACTTTATGAGTTTATTAATCCTTACCAGAATCAGGAACAAGGCCTGATCTCGTATGGCCAGTGACAGCTGGCCTTGGGTGCCCCGGAGTTAAGCACTTGGTTTTGTACTCAGTGTCAGGAAACATGAATAAGACACTACTGTTTGGTTTTTTAAAATTAAGAAATAATGTATTATACTTTAGATGAGATAGTTCTATCTCTCTCATACATGTATACATAGTATCATGTGTATATATATCCTATATATATGATAATACGGTACTATATATGAGAGAAAAATCTTTCTCTGTCTCTGTCTCTCTCTCTCTCACACACACACATACACACATATACACACACATACACACACACACATACACACATATGTACACACACATACACACATATACACATACACATACACATTCACACACACATACACACATATGTACACACACATACACACACATGCACACATACACACACACACCCCAAATTTTAAAAAAAAGAGGATACCCATCCATTAGAGCCTTCTTATTCTGTGCTGGAGTTCTTCCTAATTTTTCCTTCATAAATATATATTTGCTCTGCTATACATAAACACACACACACACACACACACACACACACACACAGAGGGGGGAGAGGACAAGTAGTAAACAAATAAAAAATTCATATACTATAAATGGGTTGTGGTATATGTAGTCATCTGCAAGTATATCTTTACTTTCAACATTGCCTTTTTTCTTTTGAGATAGGATCCCACTATGTAGTCCTGCCTGGCCTGGAACTTTCTACATAGACCAAGCTGTCCTTCTCCCAGGGTTCCATGTGCCTCTGCTCATCGAGTGCTGGGATTAAGGTGTAGGCCACCACACCTGGCCTCTCAATATTGTTTAATGCTTCATTTTAAAAGATATTAAGAAAGCTATTTGTGGTGATGCATGCCTTTAATCCCAGCTTTAGGGGGCAGAGGCAGACAGATTTCTGTGAGTTCAAGGCCAGCCTGGTTTACATAGGGAGTTCTAGGATAGCTAGGATTGCATAGAGAGG
This sequence comes from Grammomys surdaster, assembly GCF_004785775.1. Lineage (NCBI taxonomy): Eukaryota > Metazoa > Chordata > Mammalia > Rodentia > Muridae > Grammomys > Grammomys surdaster. Next base: position 73,881 of record NW_021604735.1, on the reverse strand, counting down.
CCCTGTCTCAAAACAGACAAAAACAATGTTAAAGGCTAGTAAGGTGGCCCAGCCATTAGAGGTACTTAGCACCAAGGCTGATCCCTGAGAGCCACACATGGCGGTAGAGGGTAACTGACTCTCTCCAGCTCTCCTCTGACCTTCACAGGGTAAACCATGGTATTTGCACCCCAAACATACAAACCAACACATGTGATTTTAGAGAAAAGATGCTGAAGGCTGCCACGGTGGTGTGCAGTGGTTACCTAACACTTGGGGCATAGGAGGGTCATGGTTCAGGGCCAGCCTTGTCTACATAACATGCTTGAGACCAGCCTGGGTTACATGAGATCTGACTACAAGAGTCAACAAGACGGCTGGGTGGGTAAAGATGCTGGCTACCAGGCCTGATGACTGTATTTGATTTCCGGGACCCACATGATTGAAAGAGAGCATTGGCTCTCACAAGTTGTCCTCTGGTCTCCACAAAAGCCATGGTAGGCAGCCTCCAGTAGATATAATAAAAACTAAACAACCAACAAAAGAAAATGAAATGCATTGATGATTTTATTCTACCATCTTTAAATTTTCTTCTTCTTCTTTTTAAAATTATTCTATCATCTTGCTCTCAATCCAAATTCTTTTTACTGTAGTCACAAAATGGCCGGAAAGAGACACAAGCTGTAACTATCTGTGTTTCTCGCATGATCTCAGCGTCCAGAGGAGCTTGTATTGAAACCATCGCCTTCCCATTGATAGAAGCCTCCTAGGATACTTCCATGAGAGCTATGATAGTTGTCAACTTCACACAGCCGAGAATCATTTGGGAGAAGAGCCCCAATAAGGGGACCATCCACCTTGGGTTAGCCTGTGGGTATGTCTGTGGGAGATTGCCTTAAGTTAATCGATGTGGGAAAATCCAGCCCACTAGGGGTGGCACCATTCCCTAGGAAGGGGATCCTGAGCTGTGGAGAAATCAAGCAAGCTGAGCACAATCAATGAAACAACTTTATACCTACATTGATTATTCTCTGCTCTTGACTGTGGATGTGATGTCACTAGCTGCCTCAAGAACCTGTCTTGACTTCTCCACAGTGGTGGACTGTGACGTGGGGTTGTTAGGCAGCAAGCTACTTTCTCTCCTAAGTTTCTTTTTCCTGGGCAATTTTTATCACAGAAATAGAAAAGAAACTAGACTAAGCAGCTTGTCAGCCCTGCCCAGTCCAAAGAGGAATCTCCTCCTTTCAGTGTGGCCACTGTGTCCAGTTTCTACAGCACAACGAAGGAATGCTCCTTCAACAGCTCAAGGACTTCACCATATCCTTGACCAAATGAGGCTGTGCCCCTGCCCAAGCTCCTGAATCGGAGTTTTCCACAACAAGCCTTGTCTCCATTTGTACACCTCTGGCAAAGGTTACCAGGGACGCCATCTTATCTACCAGGGCCACTGTAGGGATTAAAAGTTCTTAACAGTTAAGTAGTATATATGTACGTGTGTGTGTATGCACATGTGTGTATGCATGTGTGCATGTGTGTGTGTGCACATGTGTGTGTGTGTGTGTATAGGCCAGAGGGCAATGTCAACTGTTCTCCCTCAGGTGCTGTCCATATTTTTGCTTTTATTTTCCGTGTGTGTGTGTGCATGTTTGCACGTGTGTCAGTGCACATGGGAGGGTACCTATGCACTTGTGTGCCCATGTATGTGGAGGCAATCCAAGGATGATGTCTGGATTCGTCCACAATAGCTCTTCCACCTTACTCAATGAGGCAGGGTATCTCAATCAAACCCAGATCTCAGTGACATGGCTAATCTTGCTCTCTGGCTTGCTCTAGGAATCTCTTGACTCCGGCTCCCAGGGCTGGAACTACAAGTGCCCCTTCTCGCCTGAAACTTACATGAGTTTCTAGAGATCCAAATTCCAGTCCTCAAGCTTGCAGGAATGCACTTTAAACCACGGAGCCATCTCCCCAGACCCACCTAATTTTTTCGGCAGGTCCCTATTGAATCTGTAGCTTGCCAAGTAGGCTGGGCTGGCTGGCCAGAGGACCCTAGGGCTTTTCTCATCTCTATCTCCCCAGGCCTGAGGTTACAAGTGTGTACCATAGTACCTGGTTTATTTCATGTATTCTGAGTGTTGAACTTTGGTCCTGTGTTTGTACTTTACACACTGAACCGTCTCCCCAGCCCTCACTGTTAGAATCTTGATTAGCAGAAATCATTATCACCCCAGGAATCCCATCTGTGGTATATTGTGTTACTTATCAGAAATATTTACTTTCACTCCCTGGACCAATTATACGTCCCTGCCTCATTGCTATCAGATTTGGCTTATGACTTCCATTGCCTCTCCCTGATATCTTTAATATTCTTGTCCTGTCTGTTCCAGGAAAGGCACACAGCTTGTTTTAGCCAGCAGAACATGTAATGGGCACACAGCATCATTAAAGGTAAACAACCTTTAAAAGGAAGATATTGATCACAATGGTTAACTTTTATGATCCACTTGACACAGTCTAGAAAGAATCACCAGGGAGGAGCGCCCTAATGAGAGATCATCTGCTGTGTGTCGGCCTGTGAGGTATTTTCTTATGTTAGTTGATGTGAAAAGAGTCAGTCCACAGTGGGCAGCGCTATTCCCTTGGCAGGGATCCTCAACTATATAAGAGTAGAGAAATGATCTCAGTGAGCAAGTGAACATGAATACATTTAATTCTTTCTGCTCTTGAGTGTGGACTTGATACAAGTATCTGCTTCAAGTCCCTGCCTTGACCTTCCCACACTGACAGGTTGGAACGTGGAATTGTGAGCCAGATAAGCCACTTTCTTCCCTAAGTTACATTTTGTCAAGTAATATTATCGTAGCTATGGAAATGAAATCAGGGCAGTGGTTCTCCATCTGCAATGAGATAAACAGCATCTCTCTAACAGGTTTCTCCATCATTCTAGATCCCAGAGGAGGGGACAGACACTGGGGTGACTGAGTCCCATGAGTGCTTATAAAACACTGAGCTGGATGGGCTGTTTGCTACTGTAGCATAACCTGACGTTTCCTAACCGATACATACTGATTCTCACAGCGAGGCAAGCACAATTAACCTGTCTCTCCAGCCTTTAAACGTTTTTGTTTGAGGGACTGGAGGGCTGGCTCTGTGGTTAAGAGTGGGCATTGCTCTCACAGATGATCTAAATTCATGTCTCAGCACCCATGCTGGATAGCTCACAACTGCCTCTAATAACTCCGTCTCTGGGAGCGCCGACGTCCTCTTCACTGTTCTGGGGCGTCTGCCCTCACATGTGAGTAGACCCCTTCACATATGCACATGATTAACAAATAAAAAGCCAACAATTAGTGGGTTTTATTACTTTCTATTACACTGATCACTAAGGAAGCAGGTAGATTTATTTTTTAAAAACCATGTGTGTTAGGAAGGGCACATGTGTACACTGGCACCCATGTGGAGCTCAGAGGGCGGCTTGCAGGATTCTCCCAGTCTCCCAGTGTCCCATCACGTGAGCTCCAGGGACTGAACCCAGGTGGCAAGCACTCTTATTCACATTCTGGCTTTGGTCTTATTTTTTTCTTTGTTGTTTATTTTGATGCAGTATCTCACTATATAGCCTAGGCTGGCCAAGAATTTGTGTTGTTGACCAGGCTAGCCCCTCAAACTTCTAGCAATCATCTATTATCCTAGCACTTGGGAGGCTGGAGTAGCCTGAGCTATGTAGAGAGATCCTGTCTCAAAAAAACAGAACTGGGCTGAAGAGATGGCTCAGCGGTTAAGAGCACTGACTGCTCTTCTGGAGGTCATGAGTTGAAATCCCAGCAACCAAATGGTGGCTCACAACCATCTGTAATGAGATCTGATGCCCTCATATGGGTATCTGAAGACAGCTCCAGTGTACTTTGGGCTGGATCGAGTGGGACCCAGAGCGAGGGGGGGCAGCTGGAGCAAGAGGGAGAAAGGAAGGGAAAAAAACCCAGAACAACAAAATCCAAGACAACAACAAATTTTCTATGGCTGTGGGGACTGCTCACTGGTTAGAGTAATTCTACTTGCGCTCACAAGCATGAGGGCTGGAGTCTGGATCCCCAGAACACATGTAGATGCATCCCATAATTCCAGTCTTGGAAGACTGGAGGTGGAGATGGGGTCCCTAGAGAAAGCCAGCTAGAAGACTAGTCATATCAGTGAGCTCTGAGTTTGACTGAGCTGCCCTACCTTAATGACTAGGGCAGAAGAGAGACTGTCATTCCTGACATGATTTGAGCCTTCATGTCCATGTATGTACACATGCATGAATATCCCCATCCATATGTGTCTACACACATATAAAGCATGTATGCCACATATGTGCACATGAAAATAGAAAAATGCACCACACACACTGTGGCACACGCCTTTAATCCCAGCACTTGGGAGGCAGAGGCAGGCGGATTTCTGAGTTCAAGGCCAGCCTGGTCTACAGAGTGAGTTCCAGGACAGCCAGAGAAACCCTGTCTCGAAAAAACAAAAACAAACAAACAAAAAAAGAAAATAGAAAAATGTATCTTTTTCTTACGTTACTGATGATTAAACCCAGTGCCTTGTGTGTGATAGGTTAGAAGGTGACCACTAAGTTGTGCCTTCAATCATAAACCAGATTTTTTTCTAATTATCTTCAAACACACACAGAAAATACACTTTCTTTTTTTATTAATCATTTTATTCATTTACATTTTCATATGATATTCCCCCCTTCCTGGTTACCCCTCCACAAACTCCCCATCCCATTTCCCCTCCTCCCCCTTTGCCTCTGTGAGGGTGCTCCTCCACCTACTAACCAAACCACCAACCAAAGAAAACACACTTTCTAATTATTTTCAGCTTGTCAAAAGTACACAAAAATGGATGCACAGTACAGCGGTCAGGATAGATTTAAAAGACTTAGAGAGACCGCGTCTCAAAAAAGAAAGGTATAGCCGGGCAGTGGTGGTGCACATCTTTAATCCCGGCCCTCAGGCCTCAGGAGGTAGAAGCAGGTGAATCTATGAGTTCCAGGCCAGCCTGGTCTACAAAGTGAGTTCCAGTCAAGGCTTCACAGAGAAACCCTGTCTTAAATAATAATCATAATCATAAAGATTTATGTAAATTTTTTTCTATTTATGTCTCTCTCTCTCTCTCTCTCTCTCTCTCTCTCTCTCTCTCTCTCTGTGTGTGTGTGTGTGTGTGTGTGTGTGTGTGTGTGTGTATGGGAGAATATATGTATGAATGCAGTTATCTACAGAGGTCAGAAAGGAGAACCAGATTCCCCAGAGCGGGGGTTACAGGCGACTCTGACTCACTTTGAGTGCGTACTGGGAACTGAACTCAGGTTGTCCTCTGACCCCCACACGCATGTGCAGAAGTTTCTGGATCAGTGGCGAGGTGGAGCATCTCAGACTGACAAGGTAGAAGAAGCTGTTGCTTACTTCATGACTCCGTGGGAGGAAGAGAGAAGATGTTGGGGTTACCTTTGTGGGCATGCCAGGATGCCTCAAAGACCTCCCGCTAAGCCTCAATATCTGTATTAGTTACCAAATCCCCCAAGGAAGAGAGACAGACAAAGGCCTGGGACAATATCTCTGACAAGGGTCTGCCCCAGTGACCTACTTCTACCTAGGTTCCTCCATCCCCTCCCCCTTCCTTCTTCTCCCCCTCCCTCCTGTGTTCTGTCCTCCCCT